>NW_026596057.1:5486034-5494105 GCF_907164565.1 Psammomys obesus | reverse complement strand
GATAGATAGATAGATAGATAGATAGATAGATAGATAGATAGATAGATAGATAAATAGATGGATGGATGGATGGATGGATCTTCCTTCTGAACATGAATGAACATTGTTCTTGGTTTTATTATTGTTCTGTATTATTTTTGCTGACCAAACTTATACAGACTTTCAATGTACTAACTCTCATCTTCTTGTGAAATCTGCTAGCAGACAACCCTGTGTACTATAGACCAAAGGACATCAGGCCACTGGTTTTACAAATTTGCCAAGAATTTAGAAAATTTTCTGACCAGGACAAACAGCAAAACATCATCTTAATTCATTTAAACTATATAGCAGAGCCACACAGAAGCTATTTGCAGAGAGGAATAGAAAAGTCATATTAAAAAAAAATAAATAGAAGTCGTGCCTTCAGAAGGGTAAAAATTCTTGCTATAGAAATGATCTAGAACAAAACTTAAGAGCAATGTTTTGTGGTGCTTCTAGAATATAAATCCTTTCTTGAAGTGCGGCCTTCCCACTACTAGTACTGACATAGGGGTGACACTAGAGAAAAGACATGACTTTACACATCTTTCCAATAAATAATATGATGGTAAAAACAAGCTGGCCTTTGGCCTGACTGATGTGAGCTCAACTCTCTTTGTAGAAGATTGGAGACATGAGCATTAGCAAACCTTACATTTCTGTGAAAATAATGCCATGTAAATTCACTCCATGTAAACAATAGTGAAGCATCAAAGAAGAACTTAACTTATTATCAATCATCCTTCCAGGTGCCAGCATGCCACACATATTTGGATATCTAGCAATCTGATTATGGTTTGAGTCAGTGATTTATGAGGGGCAAAACAGTTCTGTATCCAGTTACCTACCCTCTGCGTCATCTGGCTTCTGAGAACAGGGACAGTGATTCTTTTAGCAGAAATAGATGTCTGAAATAGCTGTTAAACTCTTTGGGCATGGAAGCTGCCAGCACATTAAATGAACTTGAAATAGATCTGGGGTAGAAAAGAGATTGTGACTGTGCCTAGAGATGGAGTCGGTGCCCTCATTGCTGTGTCTTCACAGCAGTGAAGAACAGCTACATCGAAAGACTGAGGCAGCTCACACGGCTGCTTCCCTCTGGTTAACGACATTTAGTAGAGAGGAACCGCTCACTCGGAGGCTTATCTGTGAAATGGGAATTATGTGTGGACTCTCTCATATGGGTATAGCATATCTAGAAGTCTTTTATGAATCACCAGGTTAATGGCTGCTGGTATCCCAGATCTAAATAACCAGCTTGTTCTACAAAGTGATGGTTCAAGCTCAAATTCAGAAACTTTCCCTGAGCCCATTACCTACCATGTCCGGTCTTTGGCAAGGCTCCTCCCTTCTACTCCTTAAACACATCTGTCTGTCCTCTCCTCCCTGTGTCTACTGGCCACTCTGACTGGGACACTCCATGTAACTCTAACAGCTCTCATCCCATGATAACAGTGGCCTCCCAACTGAGAAAATTCAACATTTTTACCTCACGAGAATGTGTTCCTCAAATGAAAAGCAGAGCTCAGGTTTTTTAAAACATAAAGCAAGACAGAACCAAAGGTCATGTTTATGGAAGTATTGAACAACCTCATGAAACAGCCTCGATAAATAAGTCACACCAAACATGGCCGACCCTTCCCACTCCTGTGTCACAGCTGCACTAGCTGTCTTTGTCTGGTTCCAGCCTTCTTGACCTAATCCAACACATTGAGATTTTATTCTAAACGGTTGGTAGGTTTAGATCTTATATTTTTAAGACTGAAGATCCACATGAAGTTAATTTTTACAGATATGAGGTCAGTTTTCTTTCATATGCACATCAATTCTACTCTTCTGTCTACTCAGGACAGAGGTGAACCTGAGGCAGCAAGGCGGTTAAGCCACAGGGCTATTATTTACTCTTTGCCTTAAGTCTTTGGTTTCAGTTATGAACTAGTTCTGCACCACACAGGGTAGATCGGTCAGCTAGAAAGTATTCTAGTGACAGGGGCACTGGACCATATCTCCTGGGTTCACTGACCTGTATTGACTAACCTTCACTATTTGAAAGGCCTAAAAAAAAGCTAGGACTCTTCCCACATTAGATGAAAACCTCAGAACTCTTCAAAGGAAACACGACTTTTACTACTAGCCACTAATAAACTACTCAGACTGGCCAGAATCACAGAGGAAAAGGGTGGCGTTTGCAAAGGGGCGGATCCAGAACCCTCGTGCACCAGTCTCCAGCACAGCTCAGTCTTCCAGCACTCAGTCTTCCGGGAAGAACAGAGAGCGCTGCAGGGCAGGGGCCACGCTTCATAGTATCCAGCACCAGAGAGCGCAGGACTCGCTAAAAATAGTGTCTCCATTTTCTTCACAAAAGAACACACGTTGAAATCATAATAGATCACAAACCCAGGAGATTTATCTCTCCATTGACCTGCTTCCTTGACTCCCAGTTGTAAAGCATTGCCTCAACACCTTCTCCTACCTGCTTTCTCTGACAGAGAAGGGTAACTGAGAGAGCAGGACGGAGTCTCCAGACAAAATGATGGCACACTTCACTAAAACAAGCAACAACACAAACAACTTAAATTGAGCCACTTTCAGAAAGTGCTGCACCCTGGGAGAAATATGCAAGGAGGATACGTACTGATAAGGAAAATGGACTTTTCAAAATGGAAAACACAGCCAAAAGGGCAGTTTCACAGTGTCCCCAGGTTGCAGCACCTTGAGTTACAAGGCAGTATCAATTACTGGCACTCAGAACAAACAGAAAAATCTCCTGCCTCTTGCCCTAGTGCTACAAGAGGAAAGGAAGGCATTTTCCCCCAAATGTACCCAAAGTGTCATGAAAGACAGAAAAAATAAAATAAAAAGAGCACACAGAATGTTTGAGACTGTTCTCCTGATGGCACAGGAGTCCTACCAACACTACCCGGCAGGTGTTGGTCCTGTGTGAGCTGAAGCAGTGGAGAGGAGTTGGGTACTTCAGGAAGCACCTTGGCTGGTCAACAGCTCTTCCAGATGAACGCTCTTCCACAGTGTACAACATCTACCTCTCGCAAGTTCCACAGTTCTGCTCTTTGGACAGTATAAACTAACTCGATTCTTGCTCCTTTTTTATCATGTTGTTTTAAACAGTTAGATGACAAGTAGTCCCACTTTGGTGCACCCTGCTTCAGTCTAGCTATCTTTTCTCCAAATAATTCTCATATGACTGGTCACTAACCCTCAACATCTTGGTCAACATCATCTACACTGAATAGCTCAGACCCTGGGAACTTGCCAGTGGGGGAAGGAGCACTGTCCCTTCTTGCTGGTGACATGTTTAATCTTCTATGTGAAAGCTGGGGTGAAACATCTTTGTCAAGCAGTGTCCTTTAGGAGCCTAAAAGACATCTCAGCTGAGGAAACAAAAAACAAATAGCTTGACCTTTTATGGCTAATCCAGACAGAAACCGCCTTAGGTTATGGTGGAGAGACAAGTGGCATAAAATCTAATACTTACCTGTCAAGTTTAGAAACAGCTACTTCCTGTTCCTCATGCTTATGGTTTCAGAAAGGGACACGGGGACTGTAGCTATCTACAGCTTGTGTATACACTCACATAGATATACGCTCTCTACTAATGCTTCCAAAAAAAAGGAGTCAATGCACACACGATGTGGCAGGTACCCGAGAGCTGACCCAGGAAACACTCAGAAAAAGAAGTCAGTCTCCCTGGAGGACACCGGAAACACCCAGGGAGCCACTGATCTGAGTCCTAATGCTTCTCAACAAGAATAAACAAAACAAGGATAAAGGATGGGTCATTAGTGGATGGGACCGCACCTTGACCAGGACTGCTTGGTTGTGCATGTCCTTGGCCCTCCGTTTAAACTTTAATCTTATTTCAGGGACTGAAGACAGACTTGGGGGAGGGCTTCCCTGGATCTCTTTGTCCCTCTTCCCAACTTGGCCCTATTAAGTAAATCTCCTTTTTTCCATTATTGATTATTGATTTTAATTGGCTTACTTAGGGCTAATGACTAAACTAGGAGTGGACCACAGGCTGTGACCGCCCAAGTTGGATAACATTACAGCACGGTACATGAAAAGGTAACAAAAGCATATAACAGTCATTATAAGGTAAGATAGATAGACACGATGGACAAGTAACACCAGAGGAGCTGAAGGAAGGGGGGATTTTCCAGTGGAACCGGGAGCATCTGAGACATACCAATATGAGGAATGGCATCTCTGATGGCAAATAAAGAGAGCTTTGAAAAGACTGAAGAGTAACAGTGCCTCATCTATCTTTCTAACATGTCTCTCTGGGATGTCAGCCTGGCCCTGTTTCCTGAACTCTCGGCATCTATCTGTCTCTTCCATATCCCACAGGGGTACCAAGAAATAGCTCTGAACAGCCTACAGTTAGGAGGGGCATTTAGACAAACATAAAGGAATAGATTTTTAAACCCGGGTTCATGAGAGCTAGAAAAACGTCTAAGCCATGGAGAATGTTAGAAAGGATTCTTTAGGCATACAAAGTGGAAGATTTGCAAGGCATAAGATCTGCCTTGGGGAAGTTTCAAGAGTTGAAAAGATAGAAAAGACAGTTCTCAATCTTCAAGAGAGCAGTGATAAAATTAAATCCTTTTTTCTGTCTATCCATTAACCAAGACTTGACGGAGCACACTGCAGATGCTTTATTTAGAGTAAGACCTCAATTGGGAAAGTATATGGACATTCATCATCAAAAGCTCTTTCCCTAAATGAAATAAAATGATACTCAGTTGGAACATGACTTCATAAGGCACGAATAGGTGAGCTATCATGATGAGATGCTTAGCACAACCGCAGCCTCTCTGGACTCCCTCGGGCCATTTATTCATTTTTATTTGTAAAGATGAAACCTAGAGAAGTTTTAGGACTCCCTTGCTTGCCATGCATCCTCTCACGCAGCAACACACACATCACAGCGCCAGATGGAGGCCCCTACAATGGGTCAGAGTGTAAATTTTAATTGACAGAATGAAGGTGCAGCCAGGAGTGCTGACATTTCAAGCAGTGAGCATCCTGCTTCTTAATACATGGGAATTCGGGGCGAAGTGAATCTCAACGGAAGGCCCCTCAGCAGATGCTCTGTAATTCTTTCTAACGTCAGAGACTCCGATATTAAGGACTTCTTTTGCTTCAATTTTTAAAAGGAATGATCGCTTCTAAGGGATTCATATTCGTTTTGTTTAATGCCAGACGATGAATCAGTCAGAGACAAAATTTTATCCTGAGCCAGTAGCTCCCAGTTTAATCTGTTTTCTTCTAAAAGAAAGGCTTCTAAAACTCAGCCCACCCGTAATCCTATTATCCAGGTCTTATAGAGTGGTAAACCTCCGAGGGCTGCCTTTAAAAATGAATGAAAATGGCCTTATTTCTTCTGGCATACCTATGGAGATGATGTCTGCAATAGCCCATCTCTTTAACCTGGGTGTCATTCAGGAGACCACGGGTGGTTTATGTGTCAAACAGTTGAGTTTTCCATGATGGGAAGAGAGGTCTAGTTGTCATGGGCATGAGAGACGACTATTATCAGAGTCTCTGCCAGCCGCCATGACAGCCAGAGGCAACAAAACATACTTCCCCCAATCACTGAGTCCTCTCAGAGCACACTAAGAACTCGGCTATTTTCTCCCAAACTGTTACTTCTGTGCCCCAGGACTGTCACATGATTGATGCTTTCCGTCACCGACTTACAGTGTGACAGGATGAACATGACTTGAACTCCCCCGCTGTGTACACCCCAGCCTCTCCTTCAGTCCAGAGATGCAGGGCCAACCTGGCTCTCCAGAGCCCAGCTCAGACTCCAAGACGTACCAATTATCACCGGCAAGTGGATTGAAACTTCTATCTCTGGGATCAGTTGTGCGAAAGGGCACATGGCCAGGGCACCTGTGTCCTTTTCCAAGGGAGTGGCCATGTGTGTTCTTCTCTTCCTCTGCAGTGCTTTCCAGGGCCAGCTCTAACTACAATCACACACACACACACACACACACACACACACACACACACACACACACGAGTCTAAATCACTTAGTATAGAATGGGCACGGGGCTAGCACTCACAGGATTGGTGTAGGGGTCAAAAGAGACAGTGTTTGGGCTAGGGAGACGGCCCGCTGTTCAAGCATGAGGTTCAGACCCAGAGCCCAGAGCCCCAGCGCCCACAGCGAGGCTGATGACATGTACTCGAAACTCCAGGGCAGGAGAGGCAGTAACAGGTGTCTCCCTGGAATTCTTCTGCTGGGAGGTCAGTGAGCTCCAGAGTTAGTGAGAGACAGTCCTCCAAAAGTGAAAATAGAGACGGAGCCTGCCTAATGGCTGGGCAGGTAAAACCCTTGGCGCCAACCGCCCTCTGATCCCTGGAACCAGTGAACACTATAAAGAGAGAACGGACTACACACGATGTTCTTCTGACCCGCACATTCATCACAGCGTGCACCCACATACGTCTTTCAACACTAGCAACAATAATTAATAAAAATGCATCTTTAAAAAGACAGAGGGTAAACGTGGAAAACGCCCAGCATCCACCTCTGGCCTCTATACACCCTCACACATTCAGGTGCACACACAGACGCAATGTATGTGAAGTCAAGCTCTGTAAACGTTTTGAGTTCAACGTGTATAGCACAGAAGAAACTGGCATGCTCTGATGTCAACTACATGACAGATGCAGAGGCTACCTGGGGGTGGACACAGGTCTCCAGAGCAGCCACTGCAGCAAGGCCACAAAGTTTCCATCAGAAGCAATGGGGAGAGCGGATCCACCAGGTGGTCTGGAAGGCCCTCAAATGGGTGAGTGCTTAAAAAGAAAGAGAAGAAGGGAAAAATATGAAGAACCGTGCGGCGATAAAAATGTTAGGGTGACGACAGAATCTGTTAGGAAGACAGACGGAAGCCCAGAGGTGTCGTGCAGTGCCTCAGAGGCCTGCAGAGGGAAACAGGCCAGAGGGAACTGACAGGTGCCTGCTGACCTTCGGAGACAAAAAAGCAGGTTATGTGAGCTGCACTGAGCCCTGCAAGGCCAGGTTCCCTGCAGCCTGGCGAGCTCAGCTATCCCAACACACCTCTTTCTTCATGGAAACCCAGGGGAATGCAGCTTTTACTTTCCTTAATCCCCGGCGTGTGTTTGGAAAACCCCAAACAGTCACCTGACCACTGCTGTGTGTTTGTGTGTGCATGCTTATTTGTATATATGTCTCCTCGTGTTTAATTGTGCATGCATGTTCATGTGTTTGTTTGTTCATATGTGCATGGCCACCTGTTTTATGTGTGTGTGTGTGTGTGTGTTTGTGTATGCACATGTGCACACATGTGAGTGTATGAACCTGTGTGCGTTTTTTGTGCATGCACACATGTGTTCTCTGTGCGTTTGGGGTTTGGTTGTATGTTGTGAGTGAGTATGACTGTGTTTGTTGGCATGTTCATGTATGCATGGTGTGTGTTTGTGTCTGTGCATCTGTGTTGGTTTCTGTGTGTGCTTGCATGTGCTTGCATGTGTATACTTTGTGTGTGCCTGTATTTGTATACATGTGTTAGTGAATGTGTTTATGCCTGTGTCAGCATGTGTCTATGCATGTTTGTGTGATTGTAGGCCTCTGTGTATGTTTCCATACTTGTGCGTAATTGTATGCAATGTCTATTGTCTGTATGCATGCACGTGTGTATTTGTATGTGAGTTTATTTCTGTGTCCATGTTTATACATTTCAACGTGTCTTTGGGCATGTGATATGTGTGCATGCCATTTTCATGTTCCTGTTTGTGTTTGTGCTTCTCTACATACATATTTGTGTGAGGATGTGTGCACATGCATTTGTTTGTGTGCCTGTGCATGTATATTTGTGTGTGTGTGTGTGTGTGCTGGTGCTTATGTGCCTCCGTCTCCGTATGTGTATGCATGGTTGTGTGCTTGTATTGGAATTCCCATGTTTTTCCATGTGTGTGTTGGTGTGTTTGTATGTGCATGTGCTGTTGTATATCCAAGTACATGTGTTCGTGTGTGTGTGCTTATTATGTGTGTGCAGT
>NW_026596057.1:5467551-5486024 GCF_907164565.1 Psammomys obesus | reverse complement strand
ACATGTGTTTGTGTGTGGGCATGCATTTCTGTGTGTGTGCACATTGTACTCCCAACAATAATTCCTGTTATCAGAAAAGTCAGCATGTCGTCTAATGACTTAAAAGGTGACAGTCGTGTGATAGAGAAGGCGTGAAGACTAGATTCTTTGACTCTCAGACCCCCTGGACAGGTACAGTGACCTGCTTGTCACCCTCTCAGATGAACACCTGTGCCTGCACCAAGCGGGGCCACCCAGGACAGAATCCACAGGTCATTTTAGGGGATCTAGGAAGAACAATTGGAATTTAACCTCATCCTTCTTATGTGTGTGTGTGAATCTGATGAAATCCAGATTCTTACCCCTAAATCAGATCTTCCTAAGCATCTTCCTTGTGGGACGGCTCTGACCTGAAGATACACTTGGCAAATTCAACTTCCTTTAATTAGTCGTTCCCACAACTCAGGTTTCAGTCCTGAGTAATGACACCTCTTTCCTCCCTCCACTGGTCATGTTTTCTCAGTTAAGGCCCACCTCCCCAACCCCCTTTTAAACAGAGCTTTTTACTTTTCCGTGCTCTTTTCTAATTCTCATTCAATTCCTCTCTCTCGGATAAGCACAGATGACCTTGTTTCTGCTCTCTCGAAGCTTAAGAGAGCCACTTCTCCATTTAAAGGGCTCTCCATCTCAGTCTCCGTCCACCGCTCTGTGTCTTCTTGTTCATCTCTTCCTGTCCTTACCCTCTAGCAAATGCCTGGAGAGTCACACAGTGTGAGTCACCTAGACATTAATAAGTTATTCTTAGTGAAGGCAGATGACATCACTAACCCACTGTCTGGAGGACATGCGCCCTTGATCAGTTCTCTCCACAGTAGAAACAAGTGGGTAACATAGCCTCCCCTGGTCCCCGCTCTGCTTCTAAGGATGATTTCAAGAACTTTATTTTTATTTTGTATTTAATCACTTTACAGCCTGATGCCAGCCCCCTCCCCCTCTCCTCCCAGTCCCACCTCATATCCCTCTCCCCCACTCCTCTCTCTTCTTCTCAATGAAGGAGGGAGCCTTAGGAGGTACCAACCCACCATGGCACCTCAAGTCATAGCTGGACTAAGTGCATCCTCTTCCACTGAGGTCAGACACGCAGTGCATCTTGGGAAAAATGATCCAGTGGTAAGCAACAGAGTCAGAGACAGCCCCTACTCCCATTATTAGAGGACACACATGATGACCAGGCTGCACACCTGTTACATATGTGTAGGAGGTCTAGGTCCGGTCCACACAAGCTCTTTGGTTGGTGGTTCAGTCTCTGTGAGCCCCCACGGGCCCAGGTTAGTTGACTTTGTAGGTCCTTTTTGTGGTATCCTTGACCCCTCCAGCTCCCTCAATTTTTCCTCTCATTCTTCTTCAAAACTCACCTGCCTTGGCTTATTGCTTGGTTGTGCGTTTCTGCATTTGTCTCCATCAGCTGCTGGATGAAGTCTCTCAGAAGACAGTTAGGCTAGTCTCCTGTCTACAAGCATAGCAGAGTATCATTAATAGTGCCAAGGGCTGGCTCTCTCCCATGAGGAGGGTCTTAAGTTGGGTAAGTCAATGGTTTGCCATTCTCTCAATCTCTGCTCCATCTTTATCCCTACATTTCTTGTAGACAAGACAAATTTTGGGTCGAAGGTTTTATGGGTGGGTTAGTGTCCCCCTCTCTCCACTGAAAATACCACCTGGCCACAGGAGGTGGCAGCTTCAGGTTCCATACCCCACTGTTAGGAATCTCACTAAGGTCAGAGACTTCCAGGCGTTTTCCCTGTACTATAGATGTCGCCACCTATTTCTGCTCTCTCTCCAGGTCTTCTCCAGCCCCTTGCTTACCCAGCTCCTTCCCTCTATCTACCTCAGATGTCTATTTTATTTTCTCTTTTGAGTGAGATTCAGGGATCCTCCCTTAGGTCCTCCTTGGCTTCTTGGGGTCCTTAGGTTAACTAGTATGTTTATCCTGTACATTACGGCTAATGGCCACTTATAAGTGAGTGGATACCATGTGTGTCTCTCTGGGTCTGGGTTACCTCACTCAGGATGATCTTTCCTAGTTCCATCCATTTTCCTGCAAATTGCATGATGTCTACTTACTTCAAGGACCTTCTAAACTAAGGCTTGAAATGCAGATAGAAGACTTATCTTGAACCAGAGGAAGTCAGCATTACCAATTCATGAGACTTTGATGCAGGCAAAGAAGAATCCTAAGAGGCCAGTGCTCAAAACTAGATGTGACCGGAACATTTTAACCAAGAGCATCCTGGTTAAGGTCAGTTATTTTTTTATTGTGATCTGAAGAAATATGTTGGGTGGCCTTCCAGTGCTTCATGCTGTTGCCAGTCAGCGAATATGTAGTAGGTGTGTTACGTCACCTCTAATCCTTTCAGCCATCATTAAGAGATGGACTAACCCGGAAAAGGCACAGAGCTAGTGCATGCGAAAGCCTGGGCTGGGACACATTTTTCTTTCCATTGCAGCGGGATGCCACGTGTGTCACATATGTTCCAGCTTCCATTGCTCTCTTCTTGGACATGGGAAACATGAGCCTCAGATGGGTAGCAAAGGAAAAACCCAGCAGCAGCTAAGAGGGCGGAGGGGATCCCCTCAGGAGGACCCTCTCTTTCACAGCCACTTTCACACTAAGATGCTGGGAACACCATGACTGGTGCCTGTCCTCCGAGTTTCATGAACAGTTTATAACACACTGCCCTACCGTGGGGAGGAAGCAGCATTCAGTGTTTTCATACCTTTGCAGGGTACTTGCCTGCTCTATTACTTTGATCACCCGGTGCAGGAAATAGCATAGGGTGTGTTAGGCACGGCCAGCTCTCTTTTGTCATGCCTAGACAATGTTCTGAATTTTTTATTGGGGCTGAGTGTGCCAACCTTGCCCTGTGACATTGAGTGAGGGTTGCTAAATATCATCTGTCTTGCAACATCAGGTGTTGTTTTCTGCATGTGTTCCTTGTCTGCCTAGATTATAAGCAGGGTAGACACGGTCTGTGTGTTCGTGATGACAGTGACATCTGCAGAGACAATAATGAAGAAGTTAACTTTAGCTGCTTGTGATATATGCTGTGTCACTTGCAGAAACTAGGGGAATTCTACCGACAACAGAGTCTCTTCCATATATGACTCCAGCATCCTAATAGATAAAATTGAAAGAACAAGATAAATGAGTGCCTTCCAAATGTTGGCTGCTTCTTCCGCCTTGAAAATTGAAAAGAATTCTCAATCCTATAAACATTTGCGGCGTGCTCACTACATCTGTTTTGTTCTATGAGAACGATAGATGTATCAAAACCTTCACTCTAGTTCACGACACGGACAACCCAGAAAAACAGCTCCAAAATTAATTAAGCGGGAAGTGGGGCAGCAGAAGCATGAGCAAGGTGTAATGGGGACAGAGAAGAAACTGGAATGATCTGGAATGGAGACCGGGTGGGGCCACAGGCAGGCTGGCCCTGCCCAGAAAGAAGGGACTTCTGAACATGAAGAGCGGCAAAGATGTCTACGCTTTCAGAATCAAAATTATCGATCGCTGTCAGCATGGCTGCATGCACGCTATGTACCAAACATCACTCAAGGTGCTCACTAGACATGGCTCTATTTAAACGTTCAGCTACAATGTCAGGGCTAGATATTACTCTATCTATTTCGTACGTCAAGAAGTAAGGCTCCAGCTAAGTATGGTGGCACGCGCTTGATAATTTCTGCACCCAGGAGACTGAGATAAGGGGATCCGATGTTCAAAGCCAACTTGGGCTACGTAGCAAGATCCTGTCTTGCCTGTGTTAGAAAAATAAAAAGAAATAAGGTTCTTTGAAGGAAAGGTGGCTTAGCTAGGTGCCGGGTTGTTTGAGGGATCTCATGTGACACTGTATGTCCCCTCATCACTGTCCATCCTCACATCACTTCTGTGATATGCTCATGGCCACGGATGCCACATGTATGAAGGAACATTAAGTACGCCATTGAATTTTGTTCTTTACTTACAACATATTTTCATTGCATTCTAATAAAAGAATTAGCTCATCTCTGGTCATAACATAATAATATAAATAATTCATCAGTATTATTAAATTTTCTAGTATGTATGAACCTTTGCTATCTGACATGCTATTTCTAATGTATCTAAGTATTAATGCCATAGTGCAAAGCCATTACTCTGACTGTTTTCTGCTTAGAGAGGTAAAGACGTTACCATAAAACCAGATTATAGATAATAAACTGATCTATCTTAAGTACTTTATGGGATTTGAGGGGATAAAGGACAATCTTTACTTTAAGCCCGTTTTACTTGTCAGATGTAACCTTTGCTTTGTCTCCAGATGCTTCACTGACACTTTTTTTTTTTTTAAAGAAAGTCCCTAATCTACCTCCCTCTAGTGCTACTCACACCAGGTTCTGCTGTGGGGAGGACTGTGAGGGTCCCGAAGCTCTCTGTGGTATACGGAAAAATGGTCATCTCCACAGAGTAGCTGCCGGGCTGAGTTAGGGCACATTTCAGTGCTTAACATGCCAGTACAGTCAAAGGTCAGCCTTCCAAATGAGTGTTGGTTGGCAGGAAGAAAAGACATTCGGAAGAAAATGCTCTCTCCCTTTGACCCTCAGCTCTCACCCAAGACCGAATCAGAATAAACAGCCAAGAGCCTCAAGAGTTTGGTAAGCTGTAAAAAGAAATAAAGAGAGGAAGCCATCTGAGGAAGCAGCCTTTCCCTCCTGTGCCTGTAGCCCTACAGCACTAAACAGACACAGGTTAACTATAGTCACAGGCTAACCTGCTGGGAACCTGATTAGGGTTCGTCCATTTTATTTCAGATCATCCACCCTTCCTCTCTCCTGACAGCACTTTCTGCTTCAAGCCTTCCACCATGCCTTACCTCATATTCAGCTGTTGACCCAGCTTCTGGTTTCCCATTGGAATTAGAAACCATCAGAAAAGTATCTTCCAGGACACTTACCAGGCTACTCATGGCTCCATCTAAATGAGCAGGCTGAGCCCCCTGCTACAGTGAAAGGGCCTCTGTGCTTCTAGCGGAAGCCAACCTATATGTTGTAGCGTCGACTGGCTGGTATACTCATCAGCGTCCTTGTTACATCCAATGGATCATCTCTTTCCTATGAGCAAACAAACGTACTGTTTACCATAGTTCAAAATCCATCCCTTAACTTCATTTCCACCTCTAGCTCCTCTCCTGTTTCTCTGCTCCCCAAATAATAATGACTATTGGGATTTACCTCTATTTCAGTGTCTTCTCCTTTCCATCGTCTCTTGAGCTCACACCACTCAGACTGTCCTTCCTGTCACACCTTAAAGTTGCTCTTGTCAACATCTTTAGTGCCATCCTTCTTTTCACTCATCCTCTCTTTCCCTCCACCTCCACATATACGTGATACAAAGCTGACTCTCATACCTTATCTCACTTGATCTAGAAGTGTCATTTGACCCTGAGGGTCATGGTTTGATTCCTAAGGTTTGCTGGGGTTTTTGTTTTTGTTGCTTGTTTTTTTTTTTTTTTTTTGTTTTGTTTTGTTTTGTTTTTTTGTTTTTTTGTTTTTTACTGAACCATAGAGGCCAGGATTTGATCTCTAGGTCTCCAGCATTTGGGCTTTGTGATTTTCCTCTGTTCTCATGGATTTAAACACTACATCTGTTCCAATAACGTTCTGATTTGAGCTCAATTCTAGTAACTCATGTAGCCAACATCTTGATACATGTAACTGTCAGTGACTATCTACACCTGAACTTGTAAAAGGTATTTCAGATTTATCTCACCAAAAATAATGAATTCTTAATTTATGAGCCTCAAACTTGCTTGTCCTACGGACAGTTCAATTCCAGTCAATGGTAGCTCCATTCTCTCAGCTGTTCAAGTTGAAACTCTAGAATAATTACTGGATTCTCATCTCCTTTTCTCCACAGGAGGTGATGCCTGCTTCTCTCTCCAATATCCAGACCATGGCCACATCTTGCTAGTTTCACTCCTACTGCCATAGCCCCACCCACCACTCTCTCTTTCATACATCACTATGAAGCTGTCTCACTCACCTATTTCCTTCCAACCTCATTCACAGTCCAATTACCGCTCAGACTGCTCTCCTGAAATGCAAGTCAAATAATGTCATTCCTCTGCTCCAAAGCCTTCATTCATCACATGTCACACAGAGTAAACTCTAATGCCTTTGCCATTAGTAATGGTAGAACATATCTTAAGTAACAACATAATCTTAGGGTTTTTTCCCTATGTGATAGCCTGGCATGGAAAAAAAATGGCATATACTACTTTCATCCATTTGTTCAAATTTTGCCATCTCTCCTCTCTCACACTTAACATCTGCTCTACTTGCAAGTCCTACCAACTGTATCTTCAAAATATCTCACAAATCTGACCACTTCTCACCACCCTCACCTCGTTCTGAGCTGCTAGGGTCCTATCAATACCACTTGAATAGCATCCTTGCTGGTCTCTTGTTTGCACACACTCACATATCTCAGAGTAACCTTAACCAGATTTAAGTAGCAAAATGTAAGTAATCATATCATTTCTGTTTTTAACCCTTCAATAGCTTCCCATCTCAGAGAAAATTCTAGGTTCTTTACTACTTATGTACAAGTCAAAGTGGATATACCCATAAGAAGCATAAATTCATAGGGGTAGTGGGATGAGAAATCGTAAGGAATTTGGCAATGTGGATATAACCATAATAAGCATAATATCAGAGAGGTAATAAGATGAGAAATCTTAAGTACTGAATCTGCGGTGATAAAAGGAGGCAGCTTACTATTTCAAGAAGTGTGGCCATGAACAGAAGTTAAAAAACAGGGTAGCTGATGACAGTGGCTTAGGGCTGATAAGAAATTCATTCACAAGATACAAAGCAGGTGAGCATTCTTCGTGAGAAGGATAAAGTGAGAAGTTGATGATAGAATATAGGGAGTTATTGTTCAACCTGAGGAAACAGAAGACCTTGAAGGCTTGGCTGAAACAGCTTTAGACAGGAGGCAGGGCATGCATTTGAATGAGCCAGAAAGAGAAAAAGAATTGATGGAATGTAGATAATTCGTACAAGAGAAAGATGCCAAAGATAATGAATAGCCGTAATTTTAAATTTTCTCTGATATTGATTGTATTCATTGAACAACACAATGTCTTTAGAATCCATAGCAAACCCTTAACAAGTATTATTACATTAAAACAGAATTCAGTTCTGAACATATTTTTCCTTTATTGAATACATTTTTCAACATTATGACTGTGAAGTGTGTATTTTAATTTAGTATGGGTCTTCAGTATAGTAAGTTCTATCAACATTCCAAAAGAATGATTTTCAAGACCTTGAGGGCCAGTGGATCCATTTTATTGAGAATTACAGAGCCATGTTTAAAATGTTATGCTGAAAAATGAGGAACAAAATGATAAATATTTTCAGTTGCAAAACAGATACTTGAAGCATGCCCAAGTACTAAAGAACCTTTATAACAGTGTCTAACCTACGTAACAGTCAGATGGGCATGCTGCAGACTCCATGCAGAAGGCTAAGTTATGGTGCTTTCCACCATTGTATACATTTCCATGTACTCTTAGTCATACATTATATGACCTATGCGCAAAACTAGCCCATGTCACATAACCAACCATCACAAAACTATAATATCTTTCCTGGTGTTTCAAAGACAATAGGCTGGCCTCCTTTTTTCCACTCTTGTTCATTTGCCATCTGTTTACTACTCAGTAGCCAGGGTGACCCTCAGAGGTTTCAGTAGGTTGTGTCATTTCTCTTCCCCCAAACATACATGTCTTCCATGTCACTGGGAGGACAATCCAATGGAAGTTCAACAAACTAATCAATAACTAATATATAATAATATATAAAAATAAACTAATATATAAAAATCAATAACTAATCGGGAGCCATAACCAGGTGTGTGTTTTCTGCAGGTTGTTCTTCATCAGGTACATGTCCCAAATCCTCAGAAGAAAGTCTTGGCAAGCTGGGTGGTGGTGGTGCACCTCTTTACTCCCTGGGAGGCAGAGGCAGGTGGATCTCTATGAGTTCAAGGCCAGCCTGATCTACAAAGCAAGTTCTAGGACTAGGACAGTCAAAGTTACAAAGAGAGACCCTCTCTTGAAAAAACTAAAAAAAGAGAGAAAGAAAGTCCTGGCAAATCACAGTCGTCATCCAGTCTTTTAGATATCAAAGCCTTTGAAGCTTTTGTTTATTCTCTCTGCGTTTATGTTTAGTTGAGCAGTTATATCACCAGGGTCTGTGAATTATTTTTTCATTGTTTCTTTTGCTTACAGCCCAGCCTCCCTGGGTCTTGGAGCACTTCCGCAAGGATTCACTACTACCTTCCCCAGGATTGGGTTTCTCCTGTAATCCTCATCCCTCCTGGAACCACCCTCCCTGCCTCTACTGCTCTGACTGCAATCATTTCATTTGTCAGGTTCCAACAGCCTTTAGGATAAAGCTCAAACTCCCAAGAAAAAGTAACCCACAAGAAAGAGGCCACCTGGTTTGACCATGCCTGACTTGATCTCATGCTGACGTACTTGATGCCATCTCTGTCGCATCTGAAACTCACTTGTGTAGAGCAAAGCACAATTAATACGCAAGCAAATGCTGTCTGCTTTACCGAGTTCATCCCTCCTTCCTTGACTAACCTCTAATTCTTCAAAGAAGAATCCAGAGTTTGATATGTACTGTAGGGGGCTTTTAGTTGAATCAATAGCAGGTACAGGCTTCCTCTTAACGCCACAGTTCATATTTTAAAATGAACAACGGTTAAGCGATGGTTTTTAAGAAGATAGAAGCGACATCTGAAACATCAAAGCGAAAGGACACGGCCACAAGCTGACCTGCCTATCCACCTGTGAAAGGGAAATGCGGTGGACGTGTTGCATGTCCGGCCCTGATGCGACAGGACAGAGAGTCCTCTTCAGGTCTGTGCCAAGCTGCTGTCTATATGTGAATGATGCAGCCTGACAGTTTACCTAAAATTCTTCTTTAAAACTAAGTAAGCGTGAGTATCCACACTTCTAGAAATAATCCTCTCGAGACTTCAACATTTCCTAATGTTTAATGAAAAGAAACAGAGTAATTTTATTTTTGGCCATTCAAAAGGCACGAGAAGCTTCATAATGTAATGATCAGGACATAGACACTCAAAAAATAAAAATAAAAAAACTGTCTGCTGAGCGGTGCTTGGGTGCTGTATCACATATCACAGTTCTTCTGGAACAATAATTCTGTCCCATTTTCTTTTATAAAAGATTTTATTTTTAAAGGAATGCAGTTTTGAATGGAATCTTCTTCCAAAGTCCTTAATGTAAAGATTCTGTGCTGTAACTCTTAAAGCCATACAAATAAAAATGCTAAGCTGTGGATATAAAAGTAGATGAATGAATATTTTTAGTCAGTATTACTGAAAAAACAAAAATATGACAAAAACATATAATCAATGTGCAATTTTTATTTATCCGTTAAATACTGGAATATATTTCTACTTTAAACTTTAAAACTATTTGTTCATGGGAGAAATACTTATTTTATGCACATGAATGTTTTATCTGTATGTATGTCTGGACACCACTGTGTGTGCCTGGTACTCAAAGAGACCAGAAGAGAGTGTCAGAGCCTGTGGAACTGGAATTATAGATAGTTGTGAGCCTCCATGTGGTGCTGAGAATCAAACCCAGGTCCTCTGGAAGAGCAGCAACTGCACATAACGGCTGAGCCAGCCCCAAGATTTTTATTTCATTTGAAGTGTGTGTTTGTCTATCTATGCATAATCGCAGGTACCCCAGAAGCCCAAAAGATCTGAGGCCAAAAGAAGGCACCAGATCCCCTAGAACTGGAATGATACAAAGTTGTGAGTGAGCTGGTATTTGGAACAGCAAACGTGAAGAAATCTCATCATTTGGTCTGTTCTCAGAAATCCCTCCTCTTTTATATTCCCACTATAGTCAATCCAAAAAGAGGCCCTGGCCTCTGGTGGTCTGAAGAGTCAAAGACAGCTACCTTCCCCCTGGCTTCTATCAATGGCAATCATTACCTCCTCCTTAGCGGAGTGGTGAGTTTTATTTCGACTCACTCTGTTGGCGCTGTGCTATTATCTTGACTCTTTCATAGACTCAGCCAGCTTTTCCTTGAGCTATTCCAGAGGTGTAGGAAACGTGGGCCTCCCCACCTCACCTCCAGGCAGGGAGTCTCTGCAGCAGTGTTTTTTTCTGAGGAGAAAGAGGTCTCTAGGTGGGAAAATGTAAGCAGTTCAGGGCTTGAACTGAAACGTAGGAACCAAGTCTTTCACCTTGTGCAGAATGGTTTCCCTTGGTCCATGCTGGCCCACAGTTGTGATAACAATAGAGAGGGGACTTATAAATGAAGATCACTCAGCGCCTCTCCAGGAACCTGCTGTCACCACTGAACTTACACTTTCATACCCTGAAGCACAACCTGGGCTCTTTGCCACCCAGGAACCTTGGCATTAATTCTTCCTCAAAGCACCCTTCTGGCCTCCTGAGATTCTCAGCCTTCCTAACTTAATATAATTCCTCAGGTTGTGGCGACTGACCCCCCAACCACAAAAACATTTTTGTTGCTACTTCATAACTGTAATTTTGCTACTGTTATGAATCATAGTGTAAATATCTAATATGTAATATATCTGATATACGAACCATGTGTCACCCCGAGGTTGAGAACCACCACCTTATGCCCTGAGACAGAAGACATCACATAGCCAGGTGATTGCAGCTGAACCATGAACTTGGTCTATCGGATGGGAATCTCCTATAAGGTCATTAGAAAGGCAGGACTGGAGGCCTGCCCCAGAAACACTAATGGAACCCTGAATTTTAGTTATATCCCAAGTCATTTGTTTGCAACTGAAGTTTGACCGGGTACTCATGTAGAGAGTCATAGGAAAAAATGCTACAGTGGGAGGGTTCCTAATTCATTAGAGGGGTCTTGCAGAAATCTCTCACCAAAAGATGACATCTAAGTAGAAGACTTAATGAGCAAAGACCAGTTTTCTATAACTGCAACAGGACCAAATGAACACAACAGAATCTGCTGTCCACCCCTGAGCTTCTCCACTTGCCCTCCACCCTCTCTTTGCCCTCTGGAGCCACACCCATGCCCTGGCTCTTGGCTCAGGGTCTGGTACTCTCAGGCATGCCCTGCATGCCAGGGACAGCAGGAAACCCCCTCTGACCTATGGATTCCAACCTTCATTCTTAGAACGGCTTCCACCGCCTTCACCAAACCCCACACGCACCCCAGCGGAGAGCAAAGAAGTCTCTTGGAAGAATTTTTCTACACGTGTGAATGGAATGGAGGGATGACTGATGGCTTGATGGCTTGTATGCTGAACTCTGACTTTCAGGCACTAAATATAGATGGTGCATATGCCGAAGAGCTAAATATAGCCGTGTTGGTATGGAGGGGTGAGGGAAACTCTCCCGGGACAGCCTGGATGGAGGCTGAATGATGTCCCCACAGGTGCCGCAGCTGCAGGTTAATTTCTCTCCCCTACTGGGGAAGCGGTGCACTTCAGTTTCATCCAGGGAAGATTTGCTTGCCAGAGAATTTGCTGGGAGCCATTTTTGTTGTTGTTGTTTATAAAACACGCAAGCACACAGCTCAGGACACCTCCGTCTGCCTTCAGCAGGTTGATCTTCTCCACTGGGTTACAGCTCAGTGCTGTCCTCATTGGGGTGACTTCAGATCTCCTGGTGGGCTGTTTGTGATTCCATCCCACACTGCCCAGATCTTTCTTGTTTTGTTAGACAAGAAGGCTCTAATTTCTGAGGCTAAAGGTCAGGATGAGAATAGATGGCTAGGGCTGCCAAACTGTATGCCCCGAAGCATCTATTTTGGTTAAAGATCCAAACCTACTCTGGGAAAGTCATCTTTGCTCAGGTTAGAGCCAAAAGAGGGAGAAAGGAGAGCCCTTGGCCCCTTGCTTCTCTCTCCCCACAGCACTAGGGCAGCAATCAGACTCTCTTGGAAGAAGGCGGTTGATACTGGGTGGCACCGTTTCAGAATATGAAATGCCTTTCAGCCCTGTATACCTCTTCTGCTGCCCCAAGAAGCTGCTGAGGACAGGGAAGGCATGATAAGCATCCATTTGTCATTTTCCCTTCATTAGCAAGAAGCCTGTTTCTCTCCTGGGGTGAGACAGAGATAGTTCATCTGCATTTTGATTGCTGCCTTTGGAGATGATAACTGAAAATAGGCTCTGCACTCCCTCCATGATCAGTTTCTATTAATTAGGCTTAATTATGTGGCCCAAGCAAGGGAAAAAACTCTCTTTGCCTGTCCGCGCATAAATCATAAACTGACTTATATTACTGTGTTTTCCCTTACTTCTCCCTAGTTTCCCCCCAGTTCTATCACATCACCCAGTGTTGCAAGCCAGGAGCCCATCTGCCTGTCCACCTCCTCTTCCTTGCCCTCCTCTCTCCCTCCTCTTCCCCCCTCCTCCTCCTCCTCCTCCTCCTCCTCCTCCTCCTCCTCCTCCTCCTCCTTCTTCTTCTTCTTCTTCTTCTTCTCTCCCTTCTTCTCCTCTTCCTCCTCCCTTCCGGACCTCCCACTGGTAACTTTGAGAAACTAGCTGGTCTTTTCTCAAAACAAGAAAGAAAAGCAAGAATTTGGCTCACTGATTGTTTGAATGTCATCAGGCCCATCGGTCTGCAAGTGACACTCAGTGTGGCTGTGGCTTGGTTTTTAAAGCTAGGAGAAAACTTTCCCCAGGGTCTTAATTGCTCTAGTCCCCAGCATCCCTTATAGTCATAATTATTGTCACAGCGGTATGCAAAATCACAACAATTCTCTGCTACTCCATGACAGAGACTGACGACATTAATATAAACACTCAGGAGGTGGAGACAATATGTTGGTGTGAGTACGGTTTAGGATCTTCATGATGGAGACTGGATATGTTAGATGCATTAGCATAAGCATGGCTCAGGGATGCTCAGAGGAAAAAGCTTTGCTATTTTGTGACCCATTGGCTTTGCACTGATTCATCTGACTGGAGTCTACATGCCCTTGAATGTCCTCCAAGACATATAGCGTAATCTCTCTGGAGGCTGCAATGCTTACAGAGAAGCGAGCAGACGGCAGCATCTCTCTAAGCAGCCAGTCTGCAAAGCCCAACTTGTAGCACTATCCATTACTCCTGGGGTAAGGATGGTGGTCCTGGATTTCACAAATACAGATTCCCCTTGTGCACACAGTCAGCAGGCTTTTCACTGTAACAACCTCCCCGTCCCCAAGGCCAAAGGCATTTTGTCTTCTGGCTCATGAGGGCCTATTCAGTGACAGAGTGGGCACTGGCCAAGGAGCTTTTCTGGGACTGGTTGCCATAGGCTGTGTACCCTGACTGCTATGATTTACCTCTTAATTTTACAACCAGGCAGTGTTGGAGCACGTCTTTAATCCCTGCACTCAGGAAGGAGAGTTTGAGGCCAGCATAGTTCCAGGACACACTACAGGGCAGAGTGATATGTTCACCTTTAATCCCAGAGGTAGGCAGATCTCTGTGAGATGGAGGCCAGGTTGGTCTACAAAGTAAATTCCAGGGCAGCCAGGGCTCAGAGAAGCCTGGTCTCAAAAAATAAAAATAAAATTAGATTGATGGCAAAACAGATGGCTTTTGTCTATAAAATGCCTATTTTATCTGGTACGGATCTAATTTCATCTTGTGAAAATAAAAACGCAGTCTCAAACATTGTATTTTATTCCACTATAGAGTTGTGTGTGTGTTCTTCATAATTCTTCTTTGAACTCATTTGGGGTCCTACTCATTTTCTAATTATTTAATAGGTTATGTAAAAATCTCTGTCACTGTAGTCATGATACGTTTGTACCTGAGTTGTGATTTTATCTTGTTAAAGATTGTGTTTTAGCACAAACTTTCCACTTAGTACTGGCAGCGGTTATATTACATCAATAGTTATTTGCAATAACAACTTCAGTTCCATTTTCTTAAAAGAAAGTTTCAGAAAAAAAGATAAGAGGTAATTTCCCGGATGAGGCAGTGAGTGGCAAAGTCAAGCCACTTGCCCAATACCAAGCAAGCCAGGGCCATGCGAATTGCTGTAGCCAAGGCTGTGATTTTTTTAAGAGGCTTTTTCTGCCATCTAATAAAGTGAACAGCTATACTGATTTGGGTAAACGCTGAGGTGTAAGGATAGCCTTTGCCCTACTGAAAACGCCATCAGATTTGCGGAGACCGAAGGAAATCATCTACACCTTGTTCCTCTAAAAAAAAAAAAAAGTGGCTACAGGAAAAGGAGGCAATAGGTGTGCGGATTTACAGAAAAAAAGACAAACACACAGCTTTGCATTTCCCTCAAGGCTCTCAGGTACCTGCTGTTCAACTACGGCTTTATTATTCCGGCCTTGTCCTATTTCTTGTCATGCTCTAAGCCCTAGAGGGCAGCAGCGCGCCCTGAAGGAACTAGCCCAGTTCCTCCTGCAGCGAAGCCAGCAAGGCACCCCCACCCCCCATCCCCATGCCTGAGCATTGCGGGATTAGGGCTTCGGGCTCCATCACTGTCTCGGTGGGGCCTGTTGCAGGCTCCCCCAGAGCCCTGCGGCGTTGCAGCGCTGCGGCTCGGTGTGCGCCGTGCCTCCACCCCCGCAGCTCTGCGCAGCCTCTGCGCCGCAGCCCGCGGTTTACATAAGCCTGGCACACACAGCGGTGAGCTCACCTTCTCCCGGAGCAGAATGCAGACTCCCTGAGAGACAGGAGAAGCCGAACCGCTGCTGGATCGCTCCCCCACACACCCCCTCGGGAACTGTCAAATGGTCATACCCTGAAATGGCGAAACCGGAGCAGGAAATACCCGGTGACAGGCCAGAGAACATCTCACCATGGACAGCGAACTCTTCTTCCTAAGAAAACAGCCACACTTGGCATGGCGATGTGTTCTTTGACCTCTGCTAATGCAACTTCCTCCAGCCCGCAGCGACTGGCAGGGTTAAAGCCAGCCAAGGGCATCAAACCCAGTTTGCCAAGAAAAATGAAGGACAAACTGGTTTGTGCTGGGTCCTCTTAATTACATCACTTCACTTTCTGACTGACCTTGTAGGTAAATTTCTCTACCCTTTTCCCCTGGCTTTTCTAGAATGTTCAGTGGAAACATGCAGAGTTTTCCCTGGGGCAATAGGACAGTCCCAATTTCACGCTGACAAAAATAAGTGGCACTGTCTATTTCCTCTCATCTCCAGCCAGTCTCAGCTGCTTTCTCCCACTCCTAGGAGACTTGGAATCTCACCCCAAGAAGCCCAGGCCAGAAGGTCCTCTGCCTTTCACCTCCATTCTTGCCCTACAGCACGAAGGACATAGACCAAACTGCAGGTGTGTGACCGATCCCCTCCGAGGAGGAGAAAGAAACTCAGTCTAATCATTACCAACATGCCCAGGCAGGGAGTGCCCTAAAAATGCTGTTTCCAGGCCCATGAAATTGCTCAGCAGTAAACTTGCCTGACAACCTGAGTGCTGTTCCGGGGGCCACATGGCGAGAACTGACTCCCATGAGTTGTTCTCTGACTCTGCATCTATGCTGTGACACACACACACACACACACATTGGTTAAAATTTTTAAATGACGTGTTTCACTGCTAAATACCAGCATGCTATTTGCTATTCTCAGGCTTTCTGTTCCAGCAAGGTCAAATGGGGAGAACTTGGACCTTGTACAGAAAATCAGGGCTGTCCAGTTTACCCTGGATTAAGGAGAGGACATGGGACCTTTAGCCTGTAATGTCATGGACAAACTGGGACAAGCTGGGCGCCCAAGACGGGATAGGATGCTAAAGAGAATCCCCACCCCCTACCCCTAGAAACTTGAACTCTGGATTGAAAAGACTTTTTTTTTTTTCTTTCCCAAAATACGAGAGTATTTTCTCTCTGAGGAATTACTGTAAGACAGAAGACAGTGCTCTGTGAGCGTTTTAGAAACTTGACCAGCAGAACTTGAAGAGGGCTGTAAACAGGGCCAGATTCTAGAAGTAGGTGTCAAGACATCTAATGGACTAATAAAGTTCAGGACATTTAATCTTCAGCTATGCCTTGTTTATGCCAGTTGGAGTGGCGCAAGCATAAAAAAGAACTCCAAATCCAGGATGGCATCCCCAGATATGCCTCTGGCTGCCGCTACCCCCACCTGAGACTAAGAATAGTAACAACCATCCTCTGTGTGGCATTTACTGGGCATCATCAGATGCCGTCTCTTAGAAGAGCCAGATGTACCATCACGGAACAAGCCCTGGCCCACAGTCAGACACCTGAGTCCTATTTTCAGGCTGGCCTCTCTGTCTGGGGACCTTAGTCAAGCTCTTAACCTTCTCAAATGAACTATAAAACGTGGGCAATGTTTTCCATACTCTCTTCTCCACTCATTGTGAGGACTAAATGAAATAAAAGTGACTTCTGATAATTTGCAATACCATACATCTTCACCAGTAATTTCCAGGGTGTCTTGAAGTCCTAGTTTTCCTGGATATCTTGGGGTTTGTCCCTGTTTGGGGAGTCATAGATCCACTGTAGGTAAATCCTTGATTATTTTAAGCATTTTCTTTTTTTGTACATCTTCATCTTCTTAAATAGGAAACTTTGTACTGGCATTAAATATTTTCCTATGCTTCTGTGGATTGAATTCACACACCTTAATCAATGTTCAGCTAGATCTTCAAGTATCCAAATGAGAGGTAAGGTGTGGCCAGTCATAACCAGAAGCTTTAAGAAGCAAGGACACCTGTAGAGATCAAATGACCTCGGTAGATTTTTCAGGGCCTTCCATCCCTAAAAGGATCAGCATTCAAAGGTTGAAAGAGGAATGTAAAGGATTTTCAGGCTGCCTCTTCGATTTAGAGTGTGGATGGACTCTCTAAACAGGCCCATCAGCATCAAGCAGGATTGGGTGGAGTGTATGGATGGAATGGTAACTATTCTGTCCAGTTCAAGAGGCTGTCAGGATTAAAGGAGATAGTGCAATGGTTCCGGAGTCATCGTAAGTGACTCAGCAGAATCCCACTTATGTGCGAAACCTTCCAAGGAGGCTAGAGAGATGGCTCAGTGGTTAAGCGCACATGGGCTAGCTGCAGATGTATAGGGACCAGAGTTTGAATCCCAGTGCCTATGTACCAAGCCAGACATTTCATACCCCAGCTTAGAAGGTAGTGGGAGCAGAGGCAGGAGGATCCTGGTTCCTAACGGCTTCCACTCTAGCTGAGAAAACCAGGTCGCCGGCTCTTAAGAGACCTGACTTCAAAGATAGGCAAAGGGTGATAGAGGAGGCCCCCCAGTGCCTTCCTCTGGCCTCTGCAGGTGTGCTCACAGGCATATAAACCAATATTTTTAAATATCAAGGTAAATAGTTTTGTGGAAATATATAACAAATTTACAACTACTGTTGATGTATAAATCAGTGTCCTTAATCACATTCAAATATTATGCTAACACCACCACCATCTTTCCACTTAACATTTTCATGATGTGGTACATCCTGTCTGGATTATTATGCTGGGCATAATGTTTTAATTGTCTTCCCAGTCTCTGATTCCTAAGTACTTGGGTTATTTTCACTTTGGGATTTTTATAGATATACTAGGGTGAGCATCAGTTCAAATTCTTTTTGTTTTTAATCCCCTTTTCCATGTGCATTTCCCAGATGATATGGCAATTGTATGTCTAGCTCTTTGTGAAAATGCCAAACTGTTTCCCATGGGAGTCAAATCATTTTACATTCCCACCAGGATTGGGAGCTTTCCATTTTCTCCGCTCCCTCACCAGCACCTATTATTTTCTCGTTTAGCTTTGTATGGTGACAAATGGTATACAGAATTTAGAGGCAAACTAACACATTTAATCAGGCAAGCGGGTGAAAGTCATCAATCAATAGATTCTCGAAAATTGAGTCAATTATACACTGGGTACTTCATTCAGAAAATGCATCTGAGGAAGTCACATTGCATATCTATGCAGCTCAGGTAAGAGAGAGTCGGAGGTGAGGATGAGTGTGAAATTTGATAGGAAAGTTTGACCCAACTAATTGTGCGGCAGAAAGACCTTTGCCGAGTAACTATGACTGTTGAGCCAGCACTCAAGATTCCTGGGATCTAAACCTGTGTCTATGGGTTTCATTGCTATGAAAAAGCACCATGCCCAAAGCAACCCTTTTAAAAGAAAACATTTAATTTGGGCTGGCTTACAGTTTCAGAGGTTTAGTTCATTATCATGGTGGGAAGCACGGCAGCGTGCAGGCAGACATGGTGCTGGAGGAGCTGAGAGTTCTACATCTAGATCCTTAGGCAGCAGAAAAGGACTGTGTGTGCCTCAAAATTGTAGCTTGAGCACTTAAGACCCCAAAGCCCCACCTCCTCGGTGACACACTTCCTCTAACAAGGCCACACCTCCTCCAGTAAGGCCACACCTCCTCCAGTAAGGCCA
>NW_026596057.1:5449985-5467541 GCF_907164565.1 Psammomys obesus | reverse complement strand
AAGGCCACACCTCCTCCAGTAAGGCCACACCTCCTCCAGTAAGGCCACACCTCCTAATAGTGCAATCCCTGTGGCCAAGCATTCAAGCACATGAACCTGGGGGAGAAGAGTAATTCGGATTCAAACCATGGCAACCTGTTCTTTGCATGCGGTGCTGAACCAGTCATTATTCATTTGGACAGTAACTTAGGAAATTATATTATAGTAATTGTTTGCTAGTTGTGCACTTGAGGTTGAAAAGGCTAAGTCTGTAGATCCGCTGGTGTGTGTCTTTCCATTAAAGCCTCCACCCCCAACCAGATTGGCTGTCCACATTAGCTCCTGTGATTTGGGAGATGGAAGTTAGATTATAATAGCTGACATATTTATCATGGAGACCCCTGTCTCCCACTCGTCATCTCTAGGTTTCTTTCTTCACTTCTTGAGATTTTTGAGGCGTTTTCATTCGTCTTTTGTCATAGAAAAAATGGTAAAGCAAACTCCCAGGCACACAATTCACCAGCTGCCTTGGAGCGTTTATTCTCAGATCCATTGATCCCCACACAGAGGCGTCTGGCTGGGAAAGAAAGTAGAGTGTGAGAACTTACAGCCATTTGAAGTCCAAGATGAATTTTAAGCATCTTGAAACTAGAATCTATGTCAAAGGGAAAGTAGACTATAATTGAAGGAAAGGGAAAAATAGCCCCCCGTCCACACCAGGGTTTTACTATATAAAAGGGAACATAGGCACTCCAGGAAAAGAGGAAATTATGAGTAATTTAAGAACAGATATCACATCTTGTACTTTCATGATTCTAGAATAGACACTTCTATTTTTTCCTTCCTATCTGTTCTCTATTTAACTTTTCTCATTTTTAGTTGAGAAATGATCACTTGGAATAAAGACTGCTTCCCTCCACCTTCTGTGAGACTGGGCCTACCAAGATGGCTACACTTTGAGGCAACATATGCAACTTCTGAAAAACGTCTTTGGGAATAGAAAAATTAAAATCCTGGGGTCCAAGGATTTCACAACAGCCTTGTCCTGAGTGACCCCTGATTTACACTGCTAAAGAGAAACAAGAAAAATGGACTTTTAGTCACTATTACTCTAGACTTGTGGTCATTTACAGATAAACCTATCCTGTAGTGATAGGCCCCCTTTGGTCTCAAGGAAACAAAAAACAAAATGACTTCCATGCATTCAACAGTTGCAATTATGATCATTACAGTTAATTAAGCAAATATGTCAAGAAAGCATATTGTCTTTCTCATTTATGGAAGGTTGAGAGTTTTCTATTCTCACATATACACATATGTAAGGATTGAGGCATGATTCATTCTAGTATGCTTAGCAAAGCAAACTGAGGAAGCACACACACAGCAATGCAGAATGCAGCAATCCAAGGAACACGTTCAAGATTTGTCACTGATTGCTGAAGTGCAAATCAATGAAAGGTGTGGTATCAAGCTGATGATAATACACATTGCAATTTCTAAACGATTATTCCTTGTTCTACGGTAATGCTTAGAGACGTGCTCTAAGGAAACCATGCGGGGAAAGAGCCGTGCTCAAAACTCTCACTGAAGCACTAGGTAGGGAGATAATTTCTGCCCTTAAGGAGCCAGTCATTAAATGCATCTGTCAGAAGTGTTGGATCGGAGGCTAGCTGGCAGCGTTCCTCCCCGCGAGTTGGTTTTCATGAAGAAATTATAAGAGGATGGGAAAGGGCTTGATATTAGAGGATGGCAGGCAGCAAGGCACTTGCCTCCAACCTAGACTGTAGTGCCGTCTTCCTATGGCGGAGAATTACCCAGAGTCCAAAGAAGCTAGTCTCCCTAAGAAGGCAGGGCCGCTCAGTGCGCACGGGTGAAATAAAGACAGCGCGGAGACGTCGTCATCTGGGGGACAAGGCTCGGTTTGGTTTAACACTGGTAGAAGGAGGTATGCATTGGCAACCCTGGCATCTGCAGCTGTGAGAAGATGGAGAGAGGCCTGGTAGAGAGAGAAACCAGCACCCACAGGGGTGGGTCCCAGCGGTGGCAGCGAGCAGGTGCTGCCCCCAAGTGGCTCTGCAGACTGCACGCATGCTTAAGGGGCCAGGAGCCACAAAACAGATCACGTACTTAGACTTCCTGGTGTAAATCAAAAGGAAAGCGTTGTTAAGGCACATGCAGATGGGGGCATAAGCCAACTGAACGGGTTGTAACAGATGCTCTCACCTACGTGTGTTCTGGTGGTGGTGGTGGGGGGGGGGGTCAGTGAATCGCGGTTCGCCTCAGTCCTTGAGTCCATTATCTACAGGGACCCCATTTTCCTCCCTGTTCCCATCAGCTTTCTC
Source organism: Psammomys obesus (assembly GCF_907164565.1). Taxonomy (NCBI): domain Eukaryota; kingdom Metazoa; phylum Chordata; class Mammalia; order Rodentia; family Muridae; genus Psammomys; species Psammomys obesus. The sequence goes on along the minus strand of NW_026596057.1, from coordinate 5,465,220 downwards.
CTGCACCATCGCCTCTTACATATCCAGGGGACAAGCGTCCCTTTGAGTAAAATCAGAAAGTGGTTCTCAGTGAGCTTCACAAGGCGGAAGGACCACGGGTCGCTGTTTCTATCGGAAGATCTACTCCTATCGATGAGTGTCAGTACAGAGCAGACCCCAGGTTTGACCCGAAGCTCTGGGGTCCAGCATCCAGCTGTGCTCAGCTGCAGAGAAGCGCTCGCAATATCTGTGTGTCTTAAGCTCTTCCTGATCACTGCTCCCTTCTTTGTTTATTGTTTGGGAATTCCATACATGCTTTCTGATCAAATCCACTCCCCTCCCACTCCCCATCTACCTGCCGCTGTCTTCGTCTTCGCAGGTTTTCCACATGCGGTGGCAGCTTGTGTGAGCTTTTGCAGTGGGCCGCACTATCGCCCACTACCGTTTGCTACAGGTGTCCATTACCTCTGGCTCGCTCTTCTCATCTTTCCATACACACTTTGTGATACAGCTGTCAAAATTAGAGATGCACACCCCACAGTCTCTATATTTATTCTCTGTACTTTGACCAGTGTGGGACCCTGTATAATCAGCAGGTCCTGGACAAAAAGAAGCTTCTCTGAGGAGGGTTGGGAGATGCCAGGACCTACGGTTCTACCGTTAAGAACTTAGGGTGCAGTTCATTATTATGGCCATTTACGAGAGTGGTATGGGAGGTCAGCACAACCATTGCAGAAGCCCTCCTTCTTTGTAGGAATTCATGACTTAAAAAAGAAAAAAAAAATCCCCTTTTTGTCATAGATTGCTAACAGAGCAACGACAGCGGATCCATTCTTTGCACTCCCCGTAAATCACTTTCGAGGCCTTGTTTTCTGATCGCATCTTCAGGAGAGATGTTTGGTAGGAATTTGTGTTTAGTCTTTAGACTACTGTTGCTCACATACTTTTTTGGTGGGGGAAGGGGGCACTAAGATGCACCTTCTCCGTGTGTGCGTGCATGCGTGTGTGTGTGTGTGTGTGTGTGTGTATGTGTGTACAATGGCAAGCTCACCAACTGTGTGTGCTGCAGGCTTGGGGCGAGAACAGGGGTAGCACTGTCTCCAGGGTCTCGGATGCATGTGACTAACCAGGGTTTGGCTTGTGGGACACCTGGGGGTTGGCAGGAAAGGGCAAATGAAAGGAAAGCTTCAACTCACAGGAAGGGCAGCACCAGTCTGAACACTTTTTCTGTTATTACCAAAGTGAACTTGGTACAAACTTGACCCAGTCCAATTTTAGCTGCAGAGCTGGGCTGTAACTCTCAGGGGGCGGCCAGCTTTACCTGTCAGACTGTCAAGGTGCCGTCTGTCTCAGCTCCTGCTGAACCAAATGAGTAACTATACCTGGGGTGCTTAATTTTGACATTTCTGTTCCCTATCTAAGTACAGAGAAGTTATTAAAAAAAAAAATAGCAAAATGTCAAGGGCCAGTGGGACCACAGGCATTTAAGAAATCAATGTGCCAGACACCTTGTTATTAAAACCACTGGCATTAGCGTATAATTTTTTAAAGTAAATACGTTTTTTGAGAAAAATTCCCATGAATGTTTTCTGATTACACCAGATTTCTGTGCCTAAATCTCTTGCCAAAATGAAGCTGGTTAGCTAATTTTTTTTTTTTACATGAAGCTATCCTGACATAAGGCCTGCCAGTGGAATGAAGAGCAGCCGAACCTTATGCTCTCAAAAACATACTGTGAACATCCACCTGGAAAATAGGTAGATAGTTTCACCATAAATCTGCTGTTCTGAACTCTCTTGAAATAGGAGTTGGACTATCTGGTCAGGGTAGCCATGAATCTCTCTGTACACATCTCTAGATAGAAATAGAAATCTCAGTAAAATCAGAATTATTGAGTGACATTTATGATTTGCTTCCTTATCCAATATCCCCGGGTCACAGAGCACCTACCAATCATAAAAATCGGCCACTCACTTACAAGGAGTGACAGCAAAGGCCTTCCGTTACATTGAGGTAGGATGAGAATTGAAAAACATCAACTCACAAGTTTTGCCCTATTGTTTTTATTTTTCTCCTGGCGGTAGGTCAGGCTGTCTGCTAGGCAGGAGTCAGTCTGTGAAGGAGGATTTGCAAAGTTCCTTCAAAAAGAAGGTGAGTGTCTGTGTTCCCTGTAGTATAATCTCACTTTTTGTCTTTGCAATTCTTCAATCAAAACAATAATAATGTGAGAATATATATAATTTATTATCTATAATATATAATATAATTTAATATTTTAGAATAAGTTTAAAAATACAGTAACCCCCTTTCTTTCTGAAGATTCGATTACCTTCAGCAAACCATGATTTAAAGACACTAAATGGAGAAGTTCTAAAAGTAAGCCATTCACGAGTTTTAGGTTGCACATCCTTCTGAGTACCTTGATGAAGCATGTACCCTCCTGCTCCATCCTGCCTGAGATGTGAATTATCCCTTTATCCTGTGAGTCCACACTGGATGCACTGCTCACCCATTGGTCACTTAGCAACCATCATGATTATCGGCTCGGCTGTTGCCAGATGGCAGTGGTTGTATACAGCGTTCAGAACTATCTGGGGTTTGGGCATTTAATAGTTAGCTGTCTTGGAGCATCTCTCCATGGATAAAGGAACACTATTTAAAGCATGACCCTAATTCTATTTTTAAGAAATTCTGAAGGCATAGTAAGATGGTAATACAGCAACAATGGTAACTCTGTCATGTCTAAAGATGGTAGGATTAGAGGTAAATTTTTTTTTCAATTTTTGTGTGCTCTCTAGGATTACTATTGTAATGATACTTTTAACTTCTGTGTTTTAGGAAAAGGAAGAAATCTGTAAGTATCCATAAAGGGGAAATGTGTTTTAAAACATAAATTTGGGGGCTGGAAAGATAGCTCCATGGATAAAAGCATTCACTTCACAAGCGTGAGGGCCTGAGCTGAAATTCTCAGGACCCACACAGAAGCCTGTGCCAGGAGGCAGAGACAGGGAGATCCCGGGGCTCCAGATAGCCAGCCAGTCCTGCTGAAATGATGAGCTCAAGTTCAGTGAGAGAACCTGACTCAAAAATAAACATGACAAGAGAGGCACTCAGTGTCGACCTCTGACCTCTACATGCACACACACCGCTGAGTGCACCAAACACACACACACACACACACACACACACACACACATTTTAAAAAACTATAGCATGTTGGGATATACAGAGCTACTGAGGTATGTGATCAATAAGAGCTAATCGTGTAAGGAATCTGTGATTTATAACAGACTGAATAATTTACCTCTGTTCAATCAAAAGAAATATCCCTAGGCTCTACCCATTCCCTGTAAGGGTTCTTATGGTGGTATTATAAGTGTTTTTATTGGCTTGTGGGTTTGTACTTGGATCAAATGCTATCATCTGGGCTTATGTAATGGGTAGAGCAATTTATTTGGCAAATACAGCATTCTCGTGTGCTCCCCCAAACACAGGAGAATCCAGTGATTTGAGACAATGCCATCAAACTTACAGTGTTCCTAAGTGTCCACTGTGTGGAAACACATGCAGAATTTGCTCACAGGCTGTCTTTGCCCATTTGCTTTGGAGGTCGGGAGGTTGGTGCTGAAGTCAGCTTGCATCGAGAGATAGCTGAGTCACGGGACAGAATGGGAGACTGAAGCAAAGGACCCAAGCAAAGACTCTGTAGCAGGGTCTCAGTGGGAAGGGAGTCACGGCTTCCATACATTTTGTGATAGCTGGTACTTGATACTTGTTTCCACAGCCCTGGTATATGTATAATAGGAAGGGGCCACCTGATGGTTAATTTTGATCATCAACTTAAAAACTCCTAGGTTATTAGTGAAGGCAGTGGAGTTAATGATGACATTTCTAGAGACAACTAGATAATGAGGCCTCTGGCCTGATCAGTGGATCAATCCTTTGAAGGATACCTAATATTATGACATTATCAGGAAGAGGGAGAAGCCAGGAGGTGGGACTTTGCGGGAAGATATGGGTAACTTTGTCTCAAACTGTCCTCTGCTTATGTTCCTTTTACTCTGCTGTCACCTCAGAAAAGTAAAGATCACTTCTGCTGTTTTGATGCTCTGCCCAAGTGCAAGAAGCCAAGGACTGAGTCCTCCGAAACCATGAACCAAAATAAACCCTACTTCATTTTAATTGTTTCTGCCAGGCATTTGCTCACAGCAATGAGAACAGTTATTAGAATAGGCTATGTGTGAACATACTGTCCCAGTAGGCCTCACTTGAACATTTCAGGATGTGAGTGTGTGTCTCCAAGGAAGTGCACATTCTTATTTCTATGCCACAAGACACCACATGTCCTGGTCCGTCGCCGTGAGGGTTTGCCATGAGATGAAAGGGCTAGGCAGGAGAAAGCAGCTCTCAGGCCAGAGCACACTTCGTGGAGCAAATGAGATCATTTCAACCGGCCACAGAATAGCTGGGTTTCTGCAGTGTGAGCAAGACACGCACTGACCTTTCGTGGTGCTGCAAAAGGATCTCTGGAGAGCTGCAGAGATCTTGGGAAAGGGGCTTTCCAACAGTCCGGGTGCTGCATTCATGGGTGAGATCAAGAGCCAGCCTCAATCCACTGGAGGAGCATTAAAGCTAACCACTTGACCCGGCCTGGGGTTCCAAAGAACGCAACTTCAGAAAAGAGAAGATCAGCTATCCATGCTTTTCCATCCCTCTCCTGTGAGGTGATTGATATCACAGAGGAAAAGAAAGTTCAAAGTCCCAGAAAGAGAATTCTGAGGTAAAAACGTTAATTTTTAGGCTGCTTTATGAGTACTAGGAATGATCCCTTTGTGTAAGTGTGTGGCGTTTGTATGTAGTAGTGTGTATGTGTGTGTATGTACATGCTTGTGAGCACATGCTTCACATGTTCTGAGAGCGACTGAATATCACTAAAAGCATACAAAAGTACTGATAAATCTTATGGTGGATTTGGAATAGGGCAAAAGCCAAGCCACAGCAGATATTCAAGGTTTGAGAACTCTACTGATGACCATGAAAAGGTCATACTAGACTTGGAGTAAAAGAACCCAAGCAGGTGAACAACTAAACAAATTCAGTATATCCATGAGATTCAATACTATTTAGACAAAAGCAAAGTAGACTGTTACACGCTACAACTTGGATGAACCCTAAAGATGTAATGCTGAGTGAAAAAAGCAAGACTCAACAGACTCATCTATGGGCAAAGCCGAGGAAAGGCAAGTCTAGTGAGTATTGCTTGTCTTGGACAGGAATAAATGCATAGGGAATTAAGGGACTTTGGGTACAACGAAAATGTCCTAAAACTGAATTGAGATACCTACTGCACATGTAATAAACTTGCTGAACACATTATTCCACATTTAACGTGGATGAATCTTGTAGTCTATAAATCATGATTCAAAGAAGTACATTTAAACTATGGAAAATATAAAACCTTTGTGATGGTCTTCCATTAATGAACCTCAGAGTCTCCCTGTGGCCCCGCATGCTTTGCCTACCAAGCCCCTGACTTGGGCCTTTGCAGACTCATCTTCTGCCTAGGAAGTTTTTACTAAACAGAGTAAGACCTTGCCCTTTAGAAAATTACTTTTTGAGGCAAGGTCTTGCTCTGTAGTCCAGGTTAGCCTTAAACTCACTATGTTTCCTAATCTGACTTTTAACTTGTCCTAAGTAAGCACCCTGCCTCTCTTTCCCAAGTGGTAGGCTTACAGGTGTCTGCCACAACACTTGGCTTCTAGAAATACCTTGACAATCACCCTCACTTCATCCTGGTTCCCTGGTTGTCCCCAGAGAATGCAACCCTGATTCTGTTCTACTTAGAAGAGGATGCACCTTGCTTTCCGCCCCCATACATCATCCCTATCCCACCCCAGGACACTCTCGTTCTCTATACATTATTCATCCCCTTCCGAAACATTTTTATTGAGAGACATGTATGCGTGTCTGTGTGTGTGTGTGTGTATGTGTCTCTATGTGTATGTGTCTCTATGTGTTTCTGTCTGCCTGTGTGTTTCTCACTATCTAGAAAAGAAGTCCGATGAGAACAAGAGTCTTACCTGTTATTGATTTTTGTTCTGACCCATATCTCATTTGATGCCTATACACACCATGGAAATTAGATCATGTTATTCATAGAAGGCAATGAGGACCAGAGAGCTAACACTGTTTATTAATACTTTGTTAATAGCCGGAGATGATCCAGACTAGGCTTAGAGGCTGGGGCTGGCTGACTCCATAGGTTACCCTCGCTCTATCAGGTACTGGGCACCACACCAAGGCAGCATCCAAAGAAAAGCAGCTAATTGGATCCCACTAAACAAAGTTCTGCTGCTCTGTCCTCCATTAACTCACAGTAATGGTCTTCCTGGTTCTGAATCCCTTGATTCATTGCATGTTTTCAAGATCTCTGCGGAACATAAAGAAACTGAACTGGCTCCGCTTCCTCACACCCACCTTTCAACAAGCCAGCCCTGTCAACTTTTAACCTGAGATGAGCACATTTCTGCAGAATTAGACATTCCACACCCTCACAAATCCAATGTAACATCAAGATCCTGTGGGCAGGGGTAAGGAAGATAGAAGGCCGAAGGGCACCACAGTTCTTTTTCTCCTTCAGAGGCTAATACATCACATATCGTCATAGCAGTCTGTGTGATTTATTTGTGTAATCAGAAGAGAACCATGCTTTTTAAAATTTATTCTCTCATACAATATGTCCCTACTACAGCCTTCCCTCCCTCTGCTACTCCCAGTTCCTGCCCCTCTTCCCATCTTCCCCAGGTCCGCCACTCTCCATTTCCCTTCAAAAAAAAGAACAGATCTCCCAGTAATATCAACAGGGCATGGTGTAGCAACACGCAAGAAAGCTTGGCACAAACCCTCATGTCAAGGCTGGGTGAGGCCACCAGTAGGAGGAAAATGGTCCCAAGAGTAAGCAAAATAGTCAGAGACAGCTCTGAGTCCAACAAAAACCCCAAGCTATATTTGGTCCTTGTGGAGCTCCTATCCTTTCCACGTCATACTAATTCCCCTCCTTTCATATGATTCCCTGCCCTCTGCCGAAGGTTTGGTTATGAGTTTTAGTATCTGCTTTGATACACTGCTAGGTAGAGTCTTTCAGAGACCCTCTGCGGTAAGCTCCTGTCCTAAGTCCAATGCACATCCCAAATATATCTGGGCACAGGGGTCTTTTCTGAGGCTGACACTCCACCAAGGACCATGTATGGATATAACCTAGAACCTCGGCTCAGATGTAGCCCATGGTAGCTCAGTAACCAATTGGTTTCCCATAGTAAGGGGAACAGGGACTATTTCTGATAGGAACTCAGTGGCAGGCTCTTTGACCTCCCCACCCCCCAAGGGAGGAGCAGTCCTGCTAGGCCACAGAGGAGAACTTTGCAGCCAGTCCTGAAGATACCTGAAAAAACGGGATTAGATGAAAGGGGAGGGGGTCCTCCCCAATCAGTGGACTTGGAAAGGGGCAGGGAGGAGATGAGGGAGGGACAGTGGGATTGGGAGGGACTGAGGGAGCGGGATACAGCTGGGATACAGAGTTAATAAAATGCAACTAATAATAAAAAAATTAAATTAAATTTTTGTAAAAAGTTAAGAAAAAATAAATAAATAAATTGAAAACAAAAAACAAAACAACAACAACAAAAAACCAAGCTAAACAACCACAGCACATATGCAGAGGACCTAGTGTAGATCCATGTAGGTTCCATGATTGCCACTTCAGTCTCTAGGAGTCCCTATTGGCTCTGTGGGTCGTGAGAGCCACATTTTCAAGATTGTATCTTTGTTCAAATTTGTAAACATAAAATGTAATCCAGAAAATTATGTTATTTAGACAAGGGATTCTGTTCTGGGTTTCCTTTCCTCAGTGTCTTCTTACTTATATGGGGTGTGTGTGTGTGTGTGTGTGTGTGTAACCACACATATTAGAGACAGATTCTCCCTTTGGCCTGGTTGTCACTGAATAGGCCACGTTGTCTAGCCAGAAAACCTCAAAAACCCTCCCGTCTCTTTCTGGTCTGTGCTGGGATTACAAGCTCACCAGATGGGTTCTGAGATCTAACTCAGGTCTTCCTTATTGCATGGTAAGCTGCCTCCCAAGTCCCCGTGACTACACTATATAGATATCCTATGGACCCAGTGAGCCTAAGACATCCTGGCCATTTTAGTGATGGAAGAAGAAAGAAAAGGACATTCCCATGGCAATGACAGCATGATCTACCTCCAACGACTCACTTAGGAAGCCACTGCTATGCTTCTATGGAAAGGCTGTTTTGAGTCTACAGAGGCAGTCCTATACAGAAGATGCTGCTTTGTCTAGATCTTCCCAACTCCATAGACACATGGGCAAATCGTCTTCCTTTATCTCGTCTCCTGAATTCTAGAAAGTGAGGGAAAAGATAATGTAGCTGAAGCTGAAAGTCATCACTATGGTTACCTCTGGAGTAAAAGCGAGCATCTTTCAGCCAACCAGCCCCAGCCCTAACTAGGAGCTTGGCATGAATCTAATGTGATGCTCAATATATATGTGCATCATGTCATGATCATAACTGATAAAGAAAAGCTGATCACACATTTCAGAGTTAACTGGATTCTCTACCCAAAGACACCATTTGTTTTGTTCTTAACCTACAACTATCTTCATAAACTAACTTAAGCTCTTTGCAGAATATTGATAGGGAGTCTCTAGGGTTCGTCTCCCAGGACACCTCAGAGCCTCCCTGCTGTGAAGGCAAAGGCATCATGCATTCTGTCCAAACAAGAGAATAAAAGAAACTACTTCTGACAGAGAGCAAGAAATCAGCCTTGATAGTAGCTGTTGTCAGAACTGATTGCCTTTTCATGTGACCTAGGTTATGCCTAATCTACTCACAGTCCTTGATCTGGCTGTGCTAATCTAAAAGGGGTCTGTTTCCCCATCACTGCACTTCTGTGTCTCGGGTCATCAAAGCTTCAACCGTAGAATTGTTTTCCAGTATCTCAAGAAAAAAATATAATGCAAGAGCTATTGCAGCTCTTCTTAAAGTCAGCAAAATCTATCCCACTCCAGTTTCTGAGGAAGTAAACACAGGGAAAGAGAACACAAATCAGTGGGAAGGGATTGTGGACTAGCTTGGAGGTCCAAGGCACCTGGCATTCTGCTTTGTAAACAGTGGGAACTCAATACAGGCACATGGCGTTATGTTAGAAAACTCTTATTTACATCTCTTCTACTTATAAAAATAATAAATACAGAGAGAGAGATGCCTCAGCAGTTAAGAGCACCTGTTGTCCTTGCAGAGGGCCTGAGTTTGGCTCCCAATACTCAAGTGGCAGTAACTCCAGTTCCAGGAGATCCAGGGCCTTCTTCTGGATTCCATGAGCACCGGGCACACAGGTAGCGGCACTACATGTATGCAAACAAAACTTACACATATAAAAACAAATAAATCTTTAAAATGCAATGAATACTTAATGGAGTATAATTGAAAAACTATGACTCACCAAGAGGGCTGTGGGGAGAGGCATTTGTCACTTGCAGGCCCAGTGACTTTAGTTCTATGCCTCAAACTGGTGTAAAGGTGGTAGGAGATGCTGCTCTCCAAACCTGTTCCCTGGCCTGGCCTGCACGTGCACAGTGCAGCATACATGTCCAGATACACATCATGTGTGAGTTTTTATCTGGACTCTGTAGCCTGGGACACGCTGCTCACCTCCCTTGGTCTTTATCTGGAAACACTAGCCTTGGCGACCCTCCTATCTCATCCTCCTACCTTTTGTAGTGAAACGTTGCCAGATTAATCCAAGTTCAATAGACACTTGTAGACAAGGACACTCAGTATTTTTTTTATTTCCAGGGCATCAAGATAACGTTTCTGTATGGTGCACTGGGACTTCTTCAGAGATGTGCAATTTTCTTTTGTTTACTGACCTTGATGTCTATTGACAAGATAGATGGAGAAACACATCAGCAAGTAAAAAAAAAAAAAAAAAAGACTCTTAATCTTTCATCTTTACCCACAATTCTATATTCTTTCTGAAGCATACAGTGTGCTAATGCCATGAAATTATTTTTTCAAAGTGAAATGACTCAAAATGAGCTCTTTACATTTCTAACCACCCTAAACCTTGAAAATAATTGCCTACCCCACAATTGTGTCAACTTCAACTCTGCTATGTTTTTTTTTATGAATTCTAGTCTTGAGCATAATAAAAAATTATGAATTAAGCGACATGAATTAAGCAACTAATCCCTTTCTTTTTTGTTAAAATACAATACGCATGTTAGAAAGCATACATACGTCGGATATAGGTGAACTGTATGATCTAAACAGGCCTGTGCAAGTAGCTTCAGATTGAAAACAAAACTTAAACCACAACATACAATTCTCTAAAAACTTGGATACTCATTATCTCCTGTATCAACCAAGCCTATGTAGTTGCACTGGTCAGCTTTCTGTCACTATGACAACGTATCTGAGGAAACCAACTTGAAAAAGGAATTTTTATTTGGCTCACAGTTTCAGAGGTTTTAGTCCATGGCTATTGGGCCTGGTTTTCTGGACTTGCAATATGGCAAAACAACAAGGAGGGGCATGATCAGTGAGACCAAGCTCTCCATCTCACAGCAACAAGAATCCAAGAAAGACAGAGACCAGAACAGAATACACTCTCCAATCTAACTGTTCCTCCATCTAACTATCCAGCTATATCCTACCTCTCAGTGTTCCTACCACTTCCCAATGGCCCATTTGATTATTCATTAGTGGACCAACTACTGATGGGATCAGAGCCCTCAAGATCCATCTCCCTACGAAAGGTGTCATCCCTGAACACAGCTGTATTAGGGACCAGGATTTTATCACTAACTTTAGCATTCCAAAGCAAGCTTTGGGAACCATTTCGGATTCAAAGGAGAACAGACGTATTTATTTTGATCATATAAATATAAGTGATAAACCAAATATACAAATATTTACTGACAAATATCAAAGAATTGCTGGTCTGAATAGTTGTAGCCATGAGATACTTCTGTGGCTAACAATAATTTTTTAATAATTCTGATTCCTTGAGATTCAATACATCTTCTTTCAAATAAAGATGGCATAAAATGTGAGTTTTATAATATGCTAGTAACTTAGGGAAATCTCAGTCAAAGAAGAATAGTAAGAAGAAGAACCATTAAAATAATTCAGATAATTGTGCCATTATGCTAATAATCAACTTTCGTATTCTAGAAGTAACAACCCCAACGCTTTTATCTACTCAGCTGTCAAGTTAATGGCGCCATTGTATAAACAAGCACGTTCTCCTCTCTGTCCATTTAATGATGGCGCTGGATAGTTTTATGTCAACTTGATCCAGCTGCAAGCAAAAGTGTAAGGCATTTTCTTTTCTTTTTTTTTTTTTATTAATTACACTTTATTCATTTTGTATCCCCCCATAGCCCCTCCCTCCTCCCCTCCCGATCCCACCCTCCCTCCCCTTTCTGCATGCATGCCACTCCCCAAGTCCACTGATAGGGGAGGTTCTCCTCTCCTTTCTGATCTTAGTCTATCAGTTCTCATCAAAATTGGCTGCATTGTCCTCTACCATGGCCTGGTAAGGCTGCTCCCCCCTCAGGGGGAGGTGATCAAAGAGCAGGCCAATCAGATTATGTCAGAGGCAGTCCCTCTTCCCATTACTATGTAACCCACTTGGACACTGAACTGCCATGGGCTACCTCTGTGCAGGAGTTCTAGGTTATCTCCACGAATAGTCCTTGGTTGGAGTATAAGTCTCTGGGAAGTTCCCTGTGTTCAAATTATCTTGTTCTGTTGCTCTGCTTGTGGAGTTCCCGTCCCCTCCAGCTCTTACTATTTCCCACTTCTTACATAAAATTCCCTTCACTCTGCCCATCAGTTGGCCATCAGGCTCAGCATCTGCTTTGACAGTCTATACTGCAGAGGCTTTCAGAGGCCCTCTGTGGCAGGTTCCAAGGTTGTTTCCTGTTTTCTTCTGGCTTTCAGAGGCCCTCTGTATCAGGTTCCGAGGTTGTTTCCTATTTTCTTTTTCTTCTGATGTCCATCCTCTTTGCCTTTCAGGACGGGGATTGAACATTTTAGTTAGGGTCCTCTCTTTTGCTTAGTTTGTTTAGATGTACAGATTTTAGTGGGTTTATTCTATGTTGTATGTTTATATGAGTGAGTATATACCATGCGTGTCTTTTTGCTTCTGGGACAACTCACTCAGGATGATCCTTTCCAGGTCCCACCATTTACCTGCAAATTTCATGATTTCCTTATTTTTCATTGCTGAGTAATACTCCATTGTATAGATGTACCACAGTTTCTGCATCCATTCTTCAGTTGAGGGGCATCTGGGTTGTTTCCAGCTTCTTGCTATTACAAATAAAGCTGCTACAAACATGGTTGAGCAAATGTCCTTTTTGTGTACTTGAGCCTCTTTTGGGTATATGCCTAGGAGTGGTATGGCTGGATCTTGAGGAAGCACTATTCCTAGTTGTCTGAGAAAGCGCCAGATTGATTTCCAGAGTGGTTGTACAAGTTTACATTCCCACCAGCAGTGGAGAAGGGTTCCCCTTTCTCCACAACCTCTCCAGCATGTGTTGTCCCTTGAGTTTTTCATCTTGGCCATTCTGATGGGTGTAAGGTGAAATCTCAGGGTTGTTTTGATTTGCATTTCTCTAATGGCTAATGAGGTAAGCATTTCTTTAAGTACTTCTCTGCCATTCGATATTCCTCTACAGAGAATTCTCTCTTTAGCTCTGTTCCCCATTTTTTAAGTGGATTACTTGGTTTGTTGCTTTTCGGCTTGTTTAGTTCTTTATATATATTGAATATGAGTCCTCTGTCAGATAAAGGGTTGGTGATGATTCTTTCCCAATCTGTAGGCAGTCGCTTTGTTTTGATGATGGTGTCCTTTGCTTTACAGACCTGGAAAGAAAAATTCTCAACTTCATATGGAATAACAAGAAACCGAGAATTGCTAAAACAATCCTCTACAATAAAAGATCTTCTGGAGGTATCTCCATCCCTGATCTCAAGCTGTACTATAGAGCAACAGTTATAAAAACTGCATGATACTGGCATAGAAACAGAATGGTGGATCAATGGAATCGAACAGAAGACCCAGAAATAAACCCACACACTTACGGACACCTGATTTTTTGACAAAGATGCCAAAACCATACAATGGAAAAAAGATAGCATCTTCAACAAATGGTGCTGGTCCAACTGGATGTCTACATGTAGAAAAGTGAAAATAGATCCATACTTATCACCCTGCACAAAACTGAAGTCCAAGTGGATCAAAGACCTCAACATAAAACCAGACACATTAAATCGGCTAGAAAAAAAAAAGTGGGGAATACGCTAGAACTCATTGGTACAGGAGAAAACTTCCTGAACAGAACACCAACAGCACAGGCTCTAAGAGCAACAATCAATAAATGGGACCTCATGTAATTGAAAAGCTTCTGTAAAGCAAAGGCATTTTCTTAATTAGTGATTGATGAGGGAAAGCTCAGGCCATGGTGAGTGATGCCACCCCTGAGTGGCTGGTCCTGGGTTCTATTGAAAGCAGGCTGAGCAAGCCAGTAAGCAGCAGCACCCTTCCATGGCCTCCAGGTTCCTGCCCTGCTTGAGTTCCTATCCTGACTTCCTTCAGTGATACACTACAACATAGAAAAACACAAGCCAAATAAACCCTTTCCTGCCAACATGCTTTTTGTCATGCATGGTGCTCCATCATAGCATAGCAACTCTAACAAAGACAGTGATGAAAACCTCAAAGCCCAGCAGAATCGTCTTCCTAAACTAGACAGCAGCATGTCTGTCAGAAAATGGGATTCAAGCCCTCTAGGTTTCTCTATTGGTTAATGTATGTCTGAGGTCTGCAAACCACCAGAAATGGCCAGCTTATCTGAGCCATGATTACCCTGAGGTACCCAGAATATCAGCCTCACTGAGGATCTACAAAAGTTTACCAGGATGTCCATAATTCCTCCCAAGAGTAGGCCTTCCTGGTGAAGATAAAGTCATGTGAGTCTGTGATGAAGCCAACCACATATGAAATGATTCTAAATACGTACCTTACTTCAGCTGTAAGACCAACTATACAGCTCCCACTGACCTCAAAATAGACCTGAAGTTTTCTCCTAAAATATTTCAAATCTTTGGAGTTAGAGAGCTGGCTAGCTGTTAAGAACACTTATTGCTCTTGCAAAAGAGTTGAATTTGGTTCTCAGCACCCATGTGGTACACATAAACTCATGTAGGCTCACACATACACACACTTAAAAAAATTTAATGTGCCTATGAGGTAAAGTTAACCTAAGTCTCAGAAATACTTCCCTAAACAACTCTTGGTTCTATCAATACTTGTCCATTTTTTTACTACCTAGTTGTAATCTTAATTCTGCTGGCCATATGTCCCTTCTGTGCATATTTACATATTTGCATTGTCTCATGCAATCAAAAGTTGCAGATTAAAATTACAGACTATAGAATGAGCCTTGTGTTTATGAAGGTTATAGTCTGAAAGGCAAATTGATCAAATGAACAACCAACCTTTTTTACTTCCATAATTTCTACCTTTTCTCTCTCATTTGCTTAGGTTCAATTCTTACTTATTCTCTATGACCCAGCTGAAAATCTCATTATCCAAAGTTATGCTGGAAACAACCCAGATAACCCTCAACTGAAGAATGGATACAGAAACTATGGTACATCTACACAATGAAATGCTATTTAGCTATTAAAACAAAGACATCATGAAATTTTCAGGCAAATGGGTGAATCTGGAAAACATTACCCTGAGTGAGGTTACACAGACCCAGAAGGACAAGCATGGTATATACTCACTTGTAAGCAGATATTAGCCATATGATACAGAATAACCATACTATAATCCACAGACCTAAAGAAGCTAAGTAACAAGGAGGACAATAAGGAGGATGCTTAATTCTCATTCAGAAGTACAAATAGAGCTGGAGAAATGGCTCAGAGGTTAAGCGTACTCAATGGCTATTCTTCTAGAGGTCTGGAGTTCAGTTCCCTGCGACCACATGATGACTCATAACCATCTATAATGAGATCTGGTGCACTTTTCTGGCTTGCAGGTGAACATGAAGGCAAAATATTGTGTATATAATAAATAAATAAATCAGAGGAAGGAGGAGGAGGAGGAAGAGAAGAAGAAGAAGAAGAAGAAGAAGAAGAAGAAGAAGAAGAAGAAG
>NW_026596057.1:5434495-5449975 GCF_907164565.1 Psammomys obesus | reverse complement strand
AGAAGAAGAAGAAGAAGAAGAAGAAGAAGAAGAAGAAGAAGAAGAAGAAGAAGAAGAAGAAGAGAAAATATAATTGACACCAGAAGCTGTTGGAGAGAGGAAACAGGATGGGAGACTACCATAGATGTCCTCTGAAATCCTCCCATCTACCTGGGGATTGAAGTAGATGCTGAGACTCACAGCCAAACTTTGGGCAGAGCTCAAGAAGTTTTATGTAACAGTGGGGGGATAGAAGACCAACAAAGTCAACAAACGTAGACCCAGGGTGGGGTTCCCTGTGGAGACTGATGTACCAACCAAGAACCATGCATGGAGTAGACCTAGGCTCCCTGCTCAGATGTAGCCAATAGGCAGCTCCATCTTTAAGTGGGTCCCCTAGTATGGGGAGCAAGGGTTCTCTCTGACATAGACTCTGCTGCCTGCTCCTTAATAACTTTTCCCTGGTGGGGCAACCTTGCCAGGCCATGGAGGAAGAGGATGCAGGCAGTCCTGATGAGACATGATAGGCTGGAGTCAGTTGGTAGAGGAGGAGGGCTCCCTCTTTCTGAGGACTAGGGGAGTGGGATGGGGAAAGAAGGAGGGAGGGTGGGACAGGGAGGAGAAGAAGGAGGGGGCTACAAACAGGATGTAAAGTGAATACATTTTAAAAATAAATTTACATTAAAAGAATAACATGAAGAAATTGTTAAATTTTGAGATATATTATGGTGACATAAACTATCTCTCAGACAGTATGTGATGGTATATGGGAGTAAAATAATGTCCACTGAAATAAAAAAAAAAGGAGAAAACAAAACAAACAAAAAACCCAAAGTTATGCTGACCAACCCAGCCATCTTACAGTGACCTGAACCTTTGCTGAGCCCCATACATCACTGACCACAGAAGTCAAAGATCTGCATGCAGACCACCACAGGCAACTTACTGCTCAAGACAGATGTTAGCAATTGATCACAGAATTTGTCCTACCAAGGCGAAAGTAATCACAAGAGCTCAGGCAACAGAGAAAGACAGACATTCAGACATTCGTTACCAACCAAGAAGAGCAGAGTCTGAAAAATGTCCTTAGTCCATTCCACTTACTATATGATTATCAATGTCCTTTGTCTGCTTGCCCTTAGGTCTGTGTCCACATACAGCTACTATCTAAATGAGTTATCAGAGACCAGGCCTACGGTCTGTTTAGTATCCCTGGTATAACAAAAGTGTTAAGTGGAGACCAGGGGAAGGTCTTGTTCTAAGAATAGATTACTAAAATAAGAACTTCCAATCTTCTGAGGATGGATAATTCCCAAAATATCTATAATTCAGGGCAGAATAAAATGAGCGGTAGAAGATAGGCCTGGCAGTTGTAGAAAGCCCAAGCCTATAATTTATGACATCGTTTTTCCAGTTCTCCTATAGCCCTCTCCTCCATTCTCTCCATTCAGTCCTCAGAGAAAGGGCTCCAACCACATTTAGTAAGACTAACTATCGCCTCACTCTGGCCAGGAGCTCTTTATTTCTTCATATTACAATGTGAAATTTCTTTTACCAGTCTTGTCAAAAACTCAGGCTTCGTGAGAGTACTACGTTTGTTTGTTTATTTATTTGTTTGTTTGTTTATTTATTTTTAATCCTGAGAACCAAGTACTTGAAAGAAATAATTTAAAGAGTGTTTTGTTTCCTGGTCTCAGTACATAGTTCACTGGCTCCAGTACCTGCTGTCTAGGGAGAGAGGGAATATTACAGGAACGGAGTGCAGTAAAAAAAAAAAAAAAAAAAAAAACTGGTTATGTCATGATGAATCAGAAGCAAACAGAAACAAGGGCCAACAGCTAGAACACTCTGGTACATTTGCACAACGGAATACTACTCAGCTACTAAAAACATGAAAGTCATGAAATTTGCAGGCAAATAGATGGACCTAGAAAAGGTCATCCTGAGTGAGATAACCCAGACCCAGAAAGACACACGTGGTATGTACTCACTCATATGTGTATATTAGCCATATAGTACAGGATAACCATATCTACAACCCACAGACCCAAAGAAGGTAAGTAACATGGAGAGCCCAAGGGAGGATTTTGAATCTCACTCAGAAGGGGAAATAAAATAGACTTGGAAGTGGATGAAGAGAGGGGAGTGGGTGGGAGAGGGTGTGGGGAAGGGAGCAAGGGCAGGGACCAGTTGTGGGGAGAGCAGGGGAGAGGACAGGAAGAGAAAAGGGAAACCAATGGGGAGGGCATCTCTGAGACAAGCTGGAGACCTGCCGCAGGGTAGGTTCCTGGGAGTACATGGGGTGGCTGTAGCTGAGACTCCTAGCAGCGGGGTAAATGGAGACTGGATTAGCCAGCTTCTAGCCAGGCAGGACTTCCAATGGAGGGAGGGGGATACCAACTCACCCACAAAACCTTCGACCCCAAATTTACTCTGCCTACAAGATGTACGATAAAGATGGGGCAGAGACTGAGGGAATGGGCAACCAATGACCGGTCCAACTTGAGACTCACCCTATGGGAGAGTCAGCTCCTAACACTATTAAATGATGCTCTGCTATGCTTGCAGACAGGAGCCTAGCATAACTGTCCCCTGAGAGGCTCCGCCCAGCAGCGGATCAAAACAGATGTGAGACCCACGGCCAAACATTAGGCAGAGCTAGGGAGTCTTGTGTAAGAGTTGGGGTCGGGGGAGAAGATAGAGGGGACAAGAACTTCGCTAGAAGTCCAACAGAGGCAACTAACCTCTCACAGAGACTGAAGCACCAACCAAAAAGCATGCATGGACTGGACCTGCGGCCCCTACACATATGTTGCTGATGGGCAGCTTGGTCTTCATGTAGGTCTCCTAGCAAGTGGAGCAGGTGGGGGAGGGGGTGGTCTCTCTGACATGGACTCTGTTTCCTGCTTTTGGATCACTTTACCCTAGCTTGGCTGCCTTGCCTGGCCTCAGTGGGAGAAGATGAGCTTAGTCCTGATGCGGGGTAGATTGGTAGCAGGAGGTGAAGGGCTGAAGATCCACTTTTCTGAAGAGAAGGGGAGGGGAGAAGTGGGGAGAGGATGGAAGGGTGGGACCGGGAGGAGAGGAGGGAGGGGACTTTGAGCGGGATGTAAAGTGAATAAATAAATAATTTTTTTATAAAGAAAAAAAAATACAGGGATCAGGGCACCCTTTTTAGTTCTGAGCATCTCCCAATGTCATCATATTAGAAGTTCATCAAGGGGTTAATCCATTCATCGAGTCAGAAACCTCTGAATGCACTCACCTCCCCAAAACCTACCAACTGACAACCAAGTCTTCCATAATGAGCCTGTGGAGGGCAGATCACAGTCAAAGAGAAAGATGATTGTACAGTCTCAATAATTAGGCCGACAACACGGTTTGACAGGAATTCAAGACACATGCCCCGCCTTTCACCATCAGGTCTCCCTGTCTCCATTCTAATGTACACTACCTCCCAGGGCGAAAAAAAAGTCCCTCCTTCGCATCATCAAACCCCACCTTCCTGTCCTACCCCAGCATTCCTGATGGCTGCTCCAAACCTTTGCTTTCACCTCTTTTCTCTTTTTCTCTCATTACAGATTCATCTCTCGGCTCCTGTCTGCCTCCCGCTGCTGTATGACAAATCCCTTCTAAAATAACACCGGTGACTCACCAGAGGATGCTTTTTTCCATTTATATGTCCCTTTCTGCCAACCCCCAAAGGGCATGAAGAGTTTCATAGATATTCAGTCTTTTTCTAACCCCCTTCTTCTAAAAAGGATTGCCTGTCCCTGGTGAATAAAAGCATAGCTTGGGCTGTGTCTGAGTTACTTGCACATCAAGCTGATATGCAGTATTTGACTCTTCCTTCTTGTCTTTCTCTCCTGGTGATCATACCTTCCAATGGCTTATCAGAATCAACAGCAGAAATTAGACCAAAATCTTGCCAACTAAATGTGTTGTTTCTTTTTTTTAATTTTTATTTTTTTCTTCACAATTTATTCATTATATATCCCGATTGAAGCCCCCTTCAACTCCCCCAGGCCCACCCTCCCTCTTTCTTCCTTTCATCCCCTTCCCCTAGTCCACTGAAAGGGGGAGTTCTCCACTATTGCCATCTGCCCATAGCTTGTTAAGTCTCATCAGGACTGCTTGGATCCTCTTCCTCCGTGGCCTGGCAAGGCTGCATCATCAGGGGCCAGTGATCAGAGATCAGTCAGCTGAGCTCATGATAGAGGCAGCCCCTGCTCCCCTCCCTCAGAGATCCACATGGACACTGAGCTGCCAATCCAATCTGAGATGCCACATCTGAGCAGGGGGTCTAGGTCCTTTCCATGCATGGTCTTCCATTGATGCATCAGTGTCTGCAGGACCCCCTGGGCTCAGATCTTTTAGATTTGTTGGTCTCCTTGTGGAGCTCCTGTCCCCTCCATGTTCCTCTAATCCCACCCCTCTCTTCCTCCATAAGACTCTCAAAGTTTAGCCCTGAGTATCAGCATCTACTTCTGTCCCCTGTTGAGTGAATCTTTTCAGAGGACCCTCTATAGCAGGCTTCCATCCTGTTTCCTCTCTTCCACCACTTCTGGTGTCTATCCTGTTTGCCATTCTGAATGAGATTTAAGCATCCTCCTTAGGGTCCTCCTTAGCGTTTCGCTTTTTTAGTTCTGTATATTGTTCTCCTATATTATACAGCTAATGTCCACTTATTAGTGAATGTCTTTCTGTTTTTGCATTACCTCATTCAGGATGATCTCTTTTAGTTCCATCCATTTGCCTACAAATTTCATGATTTCCTTGTTTTTAATAGCTGAGTAGTATGCATTGTTTCTTGACCAGCTGAGAACCTCAGGGTAGACTCAGTTTATCTACCAAGTTCATTTCAGTAGGTAGCCAGACCATTGCCGCCCAAATTCCTATGCCTCTCCCAGCTCTAACTCAGACCAGTGCACTGATCACTTACCTGGTCCCCACTGACCTTTACCATTTCCCACGATCCTCTAACTCAGTGATTCTCAACCTTCTCAATGCTGCAACCCTTTAATATACTTCTTCATGTTGTGGTGACCTCTTAACCAAAAAAAAAAAAAAAAATTACTTTCATTGCTACTTAATAACTGTAAATTTGCTACTGTTACAAACTGTAATTGAAATATCTGTGTTTTCTGATGGTCTTAGGTGACCGCTGGGAAAGGGTTATTCCACCCTAAAGAGTCACGACCCAAATTGACTATTTTAAACTTGAATGTATCACATTGTTCTCTCTGTGTCCCCCACCCTCCATTAAATTTGCCCTTGCCTTTGTTCTCACCCTGGTGCTTGGGATCTTTCAAATCCAATTTCAAGCTACTCCTCCTCTCTGAGCTCTCTAACCCTCTCACCCATAAACAGTCTCCCTCAGGTGCCTCTACGCTTTCTTTATTGTGGTTCCTCTGGCAAGAGCATCCACTCTGCCATTTAGTCCTGGCAAGTTTCCTTTTGGGCTTTAAGGGGCAATTCTTGTGTTAGCTTCTCTGCAGAACTTTTAAAAAATCCAAGAGTGTATTTAAGTGCAGCCATCAAACCACTTCCTATAAGTTATTATTCTATAGAACTTACCTATGTCATTTTCTCAGTAATAAAATCCGACTCATACCCCCAGTTCCTGACTTGGGCCTAGCTCTTCCCTTTTTGGTCTTTCAACCACTCAGAATTGGGTATTTATTAGATGTGTATATACGTGTATGTGTATGATAGTTTATTACAAAAACTTATTGGAATCCTATCATGTTCAGATATTATACCATGTGTTAGATAGACATCAAGTTCAAAGACCCAAGTTCAACTACTAAGACAAATCAAATAAAATGATACTTTGGGGACATATATAAACAATAATAGAGATAAGCCCAGGGGTTGACCAGGCATTTGGGTGCGACTTCATCTGGACAGATGTCTGGAACGCCTGACTGGAAATGACTTTGATGCCTGTCATGGGTTTTGTGACAGCTGAGTATTCATACATACTCTGCAGGAGCTCAACAAATACTTGGGAATTTAGTAAATCAAAACCGGCTTGGGTTAGGATTCTCTATATGGACCACAATGTTGCGCTTACTCCTTCTCATTCTTGATCACCACTTCCTGCAGGCAGTTAGCAATTTTGGTCTGCAGATCTGATCTTAGCCCAGCCAGGAAATAACGGAAATCTTAAGATAAACCCCATAAGTGTGATTTTTCTTGTAGCCTGGTCCTGGTTCTCACCATCCGAGGAAACTGGAGAGGAGTTGTTGACCTGGACACTTGGCCTGGGTAGCTGAGCCCACCAGGTCAGGTTCAAAGGTCGCTAAGTCCAGAGTAACCTGCTACTGTCTTCTCAGCCTCATCTTGCTCTCCATGCTATACTTTTCACCAAAACAAAGGTAGAATCCCCACACAGACTTTTAAGTGAAGCACATACTCATTGGTGTGGGAGACAGGGCCTTCCTATGTCTCCAACATTTCTCCAGCTTCCCCTTTACCCCTTTACCCCTTTGTTTGCTATGTAACCTCCATTTTGTTTCTCTGAGATAGTAAATGCTTGTTGCACTTCTGTTGGGGTGATCTTTTTGTGCGCTGTGTAAAGGCTGCCTCAGTATATTCAGTTTTGATTGCTAAACCAGCAGAGCTGGGTACTGTCTGAACTTTAGTATCGCTATCCTTTTTTTTTTTTTCATTTCTTTATTTATTTAATCACTTTACAGCCGGATCCCAGCCTCCTCCCTCGTTTTCTCCCAATTCCACCTTCATGCCCCCTCCCATTGTTCCCCTCTCTCCTTCCCAGAGAAGGAGAGACCCCAAGGGGTACCAACTTACCCTGGCACCTCAAATCATGGCAGGACTAAGCACATTCCCTCCCACTGAGGCCAGATAAGGCAGCGGTGCAGCTAGGGGAAAGAGATCTAAAGACAGGCAACAGAGTCAGAGACAGCCTTTACTCCCACTGTTAGAGGACCCTTATGATAAGCAAGCTGCACATCGGCTATATATGTGTAGGGGGTCTAGGTGGCTCAGTCTCTGTGAGCCCCATGGCCCAGGTTAGTTTACTCCATGGGTCTTCTTGTGGTATCCTTGACCCCTCCAGCTCCCTCTATCCTTCCTTCCACTCTTTCACAGCAGTCCCCTAGCTTGGCCTATTGTTTGGCCATGGGTCTCGGTTTCCATCAGCTGCTGGATGAAGCCTCTCAGAAGACAGTTATGCTAGTCTACTGTCTGCAAGCATAGTTTAAGGATAAAGATGGAGCAGAGGTTGAGGGACTAGCAAACCAATGGCTGGCCCAATTTGGGATCCACCCCATGGGGAAGAGCCAGCCTCTGACACCAGTGGTGCTCTGGTATTGTTATTCTTCTGGCTCATCACCTGCCTCATATTTTGTAAACACTCTTCCCTCACCTTTTGATTGGCTTAATAAAGAGCTGACAACCAACAGCTAGGCAGGAGAGGGAAGGTGGGAATTCTGGGCTGAGAGAGGGCCTCTGTGAGAATTCACAAGTATGACATTGAGAGAGAACAGGTGCCAAGACTGGGTGGGAGAAAGGAAACAGGCCATGAGGGAGGACGTAGACCAGGAATTGTCAGGTTAGAATAACTGAGAATCTGCCCAGCTATAGTTCCTAAGCTTTTATAAATAATAATAGGTCTCTGTGTCTTTGTTCATCCAGGGCTGAGTCCAAGAAAGTCCCGCTATGCCCTTCTTTAGTACATCAAGGTCTTTTTCCCCAGCAATCTTTTATACATCCTGCTTGCGTCCCTCGCCTGGAATATGTGCTGGAATCGGACAACTCTGACTCATCCTTCTGGTCTTGGATTATTTTCAAGATAAAAGCTGGCCTGACCTTCCATACGTGCGAAGACCTAAACAGATTTGTCCCTGTGCACCCAAGGCTCTGCATGCCCTAGAAGCTTACCCATTAACCTGCATCCATGTGTGTGATCCCCACTGCAAGATTCCTGCAGTTGTAGAACCAAAGACAAGATGTCTGGTTTCGCCTCTGCATTGCTGTGTTCTGCAAAGCCCTGGGAATGCACAGGCTAGATGGGTAGGTGAAAGAAGCCTTCAATTCCTGAGTAAAGGAAAAGGGAAGAATTCATCAGAATGAAAAGGGACTCTTTCTACTCCATGTTGGATTTTCAGCTCTGGTACAGGTAAGCCCCTCAGTAAGTGGTTATTTAATAAATTAATTATAAAGTGAGTAGGGGGTTACATAAGAATACTGTGTCTACTTGAGTCACCTGGTCATTATGCCTGCTCATATAGTAAATTCCTAGGGGAACTGACTTCTGAAGAGGGTACAGTACATCAGTTCAAACATGGAGCCCCATTTCCAACTGTTTAACCTGAATTCTTCCTGTCAATGATCAATGGCCTCTAAGAAAGCTATTGAATCTGTTCTCATGTCTGCTCTCTTGTCTTTAGTTGAGATTTGTCATGTGATCAGGTGAGGCAGCATTAGCTAAGCAAGAAAATATTCTTCATTACTTAATCAAAGCAAGAAAACTGAAAAATCAAATACTATGTGGTCATCTTATCGCCGCAATGAGTCCTTAGGGTCAGGGAGTCATTTGGAAAGCACAGTATATAATTAAATAATAAAATCAGGGGTCGAGAGATGGCCCGGTGGTGTAGATACTCACTGATCTTGCACAGGGTCCAGGCTCATTTACCAGCACGCACACCAGGTGTCTCACTGCTACAAATAACTGCTCTTCCGGGAGCTCTGATGCCCTCTGACCTCCCTGGGCATCTGCATACATGGGGTGTACATAAACTCACAAAGGCAAATATACATCAATCTATAATAAATTAATAAATTAGTTTTTTTAAATCAAGCAGTCACTGTGCTCACCCTCTGTGTCTTTGTTAGTTTTCCACCTGTAATGGAAGGTCTTGCTATGTCTGAGACTCTTTTCATCTTTAACATATCTTTGAAAATGACTGTGGACAAATGGCAATGCGGTGACATTTTGGTGGTTTCTGCTCTGGTTCTCTGTTTAGACAGGAGTGAAATGACTCAACAAAATGCCCTCAGTGAATGTCCATACATTCTTTTTTTTTTAATTTTATTTTTTTCTTATCAGTTACATTTTATTAACTCTGTATCCCAGCTGTGTCCCGATCCCTCATTCCCTCCCAGTCCCTCCCTCCCTCATCTCCACCGTGCCCCTTGCCAAGTCCACTGTTGCTCAGTGTCTCCTCAGGAATTCTTCAACTCAACTATAAGGATAAGGCCAGTTCTATCTCTTCAGACAGCTTAACAAACAGGTGTGTGTCATCAGCTTCTTGGACACTAGAACCATAAAATGAGATTAAAAAAAAAAAAACAGCCCCATTTAACAAGAACACAAGAAAGCATAAGTTTGGAGGACTGAGTAACCAGACAAATATTCAAATAAAAATGTACTGTAAATTGTGTTTTCACTGAGAGAGTTTCCTTGTGACAATGTTTGGGAGTGTTGAAAGCCCACAGGTAGTAATTCGGAGCTTAGACAAGGGTAGCTAGAGTGATGATAATAATAGAATTCATCCTCAGGTAGTGAGATGATTTTGCCTAATTCACAATGCATTGACTTTTACTTGAACAACCTACCAAGAGGTAAGAAACTTGGCTTGCAGTTGAGCCTGAGCGGGGCCACTTTTCTAGCTATTATTGCTCAGAATAGGAATGTAAGGACAGATGGATGATCTCTCACTGCTTTTATAAATAATACTCTACCATGAAACTGAAATAGATCATGAGTTGTCACTGGTAGAGTTACAATTTGTAACTCATTTTTGAAGAACAGACTGAAACTTAAGAGTGATGAAGGCAGCTTTCATCTCTCATAAACACCAGTCTAAAGGTCTCCCATCTTGGAGACCAAAGGTACAAGAAACAGAGACGGGAGGGTACGGAGAGAGAGAGATCCATGAGACAGAAATAAGACAAATGCTATGTTACCTCTCAAATATAAATCAAATATAAATATTTATTACTTACAACACTTAAAATGAGTATGAATGCCATTGAAAATAAAGATAACTTTATTCATGCAACACTTTCATTAAAGGTAAGTCTAGCATAATTAGTCCATGAGCTTGTGAACGAAGATGAGCTGCTTGGCTGGTGAGGCAGCACTGTCCTGGAGGCTATCACCCAGACAGGAACGTAGCTGTGCTGGTGGACCGCTGGACTCTCGTGGGAACAGTTTTAGCCATGCTCTTTTTGACACCGGACCTGCCCTCAATGCTTATCACTGCTTCTCGTACCCATTTGGCTTTTGGATCAGCACAGAATTTCAGTCCTTTTTTGGTGATAAAACTATAAGGTAAGAAAAAGATAATGTTAGGAATATTGTCCAAGGAAGCAGAATGAATACATAAGTTAGTAGAACTACCATCCATGAGCACCTTCCTTTTGCTGTCTGCTTTAGCAAAGGAGGGAAATCTCCAGGTGATAGCCAACTCTTGGTGACTGTAATTCACCAGGACACCAAATATTGGAGCTAATTTCTTAGGACTATCTAGTTCAACTGTCCCATATCCCCTTCCTCTTCCCACCTAAAACTACTCATCTCTTTGATGGAATTAGAGATTATTACATGAATTTCTAAGAGGGATACTCGGCAAGTATGCATCAGGAGAGAGAAAGAGGGATTCTGGAAGACAGCGGTACCATGTAAGCAAGTTCTGGATGTACCCTGTTGAAGTGTTCAGCATATGAGATGTGCCACTCTACATAGTAAGTATCTTGTATTAGTGTGGCTATTTAGGCAAGTCCTAGCCTGGGTTGGGCATCAGAACCGGACACGGTGCCCATCTATTTTCTAGGCAGACTCATCAACTGAGCAAAAGAAGAAAAGGGGGTTGTATTCTTTTTGTTCAATAATTGTCATGAGGTGGAATAGTCGGAAGACAAGATTAATGCAGATGGAATGGGCCATTGGCTACGCTGAGCTCTCCTCCATGTCGGTCCATTTCTCTTGAGGAGAGCAGCTACTCTATTTCTAGACAGAAAATGCAGCTCCGGCACTCACATTATCGCCCTCATCATGCCTTCCTTGATGGTATAGGTCTTGATTTTTTGAAGTGGCAGAGGCCGGGTTTTGAATGTCACACAGGTAGTTTTTTCTAGGACTTCAGTCCCCACACCTACAAAAGAAAAAGAACACATAAATAAAATTGTAACTGAATGAGTAATAAGTTCAGAGTCACTTATTCAAGTACTCTGAAAGGTGAAAGGAGCATAAAACTCCTCGCTTCTTTGGGGAAGGAAGAATTCACATTGGCACCCGAGCCTCTTGTGTGTTATAGACCGTTGTGTTTGGCTAATTTTAGGTCAGTCGTATTGTTTCAGGAGTTTCATAGTAAAACCAACAAGATGGTCCAGCATGGTGGTGCATCACTTTAATCCTGGCATCAAGGGTCAGAGGCGAGTGACTCTCTGTGAGTCTGGGCCAGCCTGGTCTATATAGTGAGCTTGGGGCCTGCCAAGACTGCATAAATGAG
The DNA here is from genome assembly GCF_907164565.1 of Psammomys obesus. Lineage (NCBI taxonomy): Eukaryota > Metazoa > Chordata > Mammalia > Rodentia > Muridae > Psammomys > Psammomys obesus. The sequence goes on along the minus strand of NW_026596057.1, from coordinate 5,438,513 downwards.
ATATTGTCTCGTTTATAAAAAGTAACAATATAAATAGTAACAAGGTGGTATCCATCTTTGTGTATTTTCATTAAGATTGCTATGACAGCAGAATTCCCAGGGACACTCTCAAGAGCTACTTACTTAGGTGTTTTTGTATCCCAAAGGCACTAATTCAAATGGGCATTGGCCCTGTTCTATGGAGTACACATTACAGTGAGATAGACACGAAAGTAGAGAAGCAGAGGAGATTGTTTCAAATACTAGTTGTGCTGTAAATTAGATAAAAGACTGATGAGATAAAGAGTGATTTGATCAAGCAAACATTCAAGGGGAGAACGAAGTTCTTTTTTTTTTTTTTTTTTGTCTGAACAAATAGACCTGGTCCTCAGGTTTTGTCCTCAAAGGGATGGACCAAGGCAAGGCAGCTGGATAATTTGGTTTATAACACTACCTTCCATTGCACAAGGAAGCATATCCTAGCAAAGTCGATGAGATTAAGGAGTTGGTAAAAATCTAAGTAAGCAAAGTGTCTAAGTGCTAATTCCCTCCCCAGCTGGAGCTGCTGCTAGGTGCTTCGCAGCTGCAGAAGGTCTCATCAGCACTGATAACGATCAAGCTTGAACCGTAGTGTCGGTGCCGCAGGAAGCCACTTGTCCACAGTGTGAAACTACGAGCTGTCCACTCACACCGCCCTCTTCATGGCTGCTCTCCTTCCTTCTCAATGCCACCCTGTGCATTCCTTACCCTGCCACTGTCGTCTTAGGCTGCACTCCTCCGCACTCAATAGGGAGAGAAAATCTGCTCTCCTTTAGCTTTCCTTTGCTACGTAAGAACAGTATTTCTGTTGAGTGTACACGGTTGCCCAAGGCCAGCAAAACACTACATCTGAAAACTTGCTGTTTCTCAGCAATGCCATATACTCTATTAAAGCGTTTGTTTGCAGAATTCAGTCAGAGCAAAGATTTTTTTTTTTTTTTTGCCCTGTTTGACACACACTAAAACACCACCAAGGTTTACACCACAAGGTTTAAACTCCTGAGTAGAAAACTTGGGGATGTGAGAGAAGACCACAGTTCTCCCTGGCCTGCCCTGCCCTGGGCTGAGAGCCCAACCAGACAGTACACCTACCAGCTGAACTAAATGCCACTCCTTAATGCCACCTTTAGCAACATGAGACCTAATTGAATATTCTTGGAGTCTTTTTCTTCATCAATATTTCTTCTCTTACCCAATGTCAAGGATGTCCAGACCGTCCTTTACTCCCTCTACGTCCTTGTAGACTTTATGATAAAGTTACAGCATTGCAGTCTTTAAGAGTATGGAACAGAATACAAATGGGTCTATAAATTAGCTCTAGCCATAGGAAAAGGTAACCTTTAGGAAACACTGCCTGAGCATTCAGCTAAGGCACAGTAGTTCTGCATCTCTCCTGAGCATGTCTTCCAGGCTTGTCAACAGAATGCAGATCAACTGTGACACTCAGTAGGAAAGGCTGTTTTACGAGCTCAAGAAGTCTATCATAAATGATAATATTCCCAGCAACATTGGGAAACTCCTCTACTTAGTTGAGAATTATATTGATTTTTCTAATAAGACTGTATGAGTTTCTGGTCACTTTGTCTGTTTGTTCGACTTTTTCCGGTAGAAAACATTGATTTGCTTCTGAACATAGGTCTTTGAGCTCATTTCCCACTGTGATGAAACTCAGAGTCTAAGAATTTATCAAATCAATATTAAGTAAACAAACGCATGCAACCCATTTATAATCGTTGCCAGAATTAATAAAAATATCATAAGGATATTTAATGTGCTTAAATAGTCATCAGTAAAAAAATCGGATTGAGTCCATTTTAATTCCAGATCACAGTGCTGAATGCATAGACAGGATATAAAATTCAGCTTTAAATAAATAAGCATAAGTCCAGAATGGCTGAGAGTTAAAATTAGCATTCCTGTTCTGCATATGGGAAGCTTGGACTTACCTGGAGGAAGCACTTCAGTCTAACCAAAACCCAAGTCAAACCCAATAAAGAGCCCAACTGTTCTTTATCCTATCACCAACTGCTGGCCTTACCTTCCACAATGCATATGGAGAGGCAGCAGAGTCCCAGGAAAGTCAGAAGGAGAAGTCTCATGGCTGAGGTCTTCCTGAGCTCAAGACGAATGTGGGCCAGACTCCCCACCAGCCTCTTTTATTTCCCCCACTGGTCAGCACACTTCCTGTGTTGAGAGGGGGCTTTCGGGGTAGGTGCGGAATCATGGAAAGTCTTTGCAATGATGATGCTTTTTTTTTTTTTTTTTTGTTTAAACACAAGTTCCTTTGCAGTCTTTGTACCAACATGAGACCTTGTGGCCTTTTCCTCTCCCCGTGTGGTTAATGTGTCAGTGAAACTGTGTGCATGAGACAAAAAGTAGTTGTCTCCTTTGCAGCTCTAAGTCACATCTTCCGTCCCAAAGGCCAGTCAGTGTCATGGCTCAGTGTGATAACCAAGCAAAGGAAACGAGGTGATGTGGTCACTGTGGTCCATCCCACCTGCCTCCTGCGACAGATGGCTTCTACAGCCACACATCAGCCCCCACGCACCTGCCCAACAACCCGGGAAAGCAAGAGAGCTCCGCTGCTATTCTGGCTTCTCCTTCCTTTCCAGCTCATTCCTAGCCTCTACCCTTACTCAGTTTACACCCATTTCTTCAAACCACAGAGGGAGGAACCATAGCATTTCTCTACGAATGTTTGCTGTTCGAGGGAAACACACAGATAGTTACACCTAGGCTGCTCTACAATCTTATTAATCAAAATAATGAGAGAATAATCGCATCTCTCAAGGGGCTGGAGAGATGAATCCGTGGTGAAGAGTGCTTGCTGCTTGTTCGGGGATCAGAGTTTCATTCCCAGCACCCAGGTCATGCTCTTCACACCCACTTAGAACTCCAGCTCCAGGGAATCTGATTCCCTCTTCTGACCTACATGAGTGCCTGAACACAGGTGCAGGTAGACTCACACACAGACAAATAAAATGAAAATTCCAGTAGAATTCCTTTATTGGTATTAAAATATTTACACAATTATGACCATTACAATTGCTGTCTTGGCCTTAAATTAAATAGCTTCTCATCTTTCTTCTGATTTCGCTGCTCTACTTTGAGCAAGCACACACACATTAAACACTCTATCCTGTTACTGTGACATAGATATACTGGTAAAGTTATTTTTCAGTAATATAAATCTAGTCTGAGTCCATTAATAATTTGGAAGATAAATACTTGGTGAAACCATATCACTGTTCTTATAGTTCATGTTATCTTTGTATAATCTTCCCAAAATACAGTTCTCATTTGCAGTGTCTCCAGCAGAATATGAAAATATCAGTTATACTAACCTTTCTAGTGCTGCATTCTGGTTTTATTTCTTATTTTATATAGCCATCAATAAAATATGTTTATTGCTAGTGTGTAATAAAAGATTTTCCTAGAAATACAGTAATGAATTTATCTTTTCATGAACATCATAAATTAATCTGTAAGGAATTTTTCATTGATGGCATTTAATCTAGCCAGACTTCACTCTGATCTTTGAGAATATATTTCACACTATTTCCACAACCGTACCATTAAAACTCTGAGCACATCTACCATTCAAACTGCTTCTTCTCCTTCATAGGGACTATTGAGAGCTCTGTTCCAAATTCTGAATACAAGCACTCAGGGGTCATCTTCGACTCACATAAGAAAGTCTCACATGTTGTTAATAGGAACAGTGGTTAGTATGACCATTAGGAAGAACAATCCGGTGGCTCTCAGAAAACATAAAAATGAAACGACTGAGCTAGGTGGTTGGGGCCCACACTTTTAGTCCCAACACTCAGGAGGCTGAGGCAGACACAGGCAGTTCTCTGAGTTTGAAGCCAGCTTGGTCTACAAAGAGAGTTCCAGGACAGCCAAGTCTACACAGAGAAACCCTGTCTCAAAAAAAAAAAAAAAGATAGATAGATAGATAGATAGATAGATAGATAGATAGATAGATAGATAGATAGAT
>NW_026596057.1:5432571-5434485 GCF_907164565.1 Psammomys obesus | reverse complement strand
GATAGATAGATAGATAGATAGATAGATAGATAGATAGATAGATAGATCTAGTACATAATCATTATAGAAAACACAGTGTGCCCCCCTCGAAAACTTAGAAATAAAACTACTATGTGATCCTTCAATCCCACTACTCTCAAAAGAAAGAAAAACATTATGTGAGGGTGGATCTGCACTTATTTTATCTGCACAGCATTTATTTTGGCGTTATTAGCAGTAACCAAGGCACGGACTCAACCTCAGTGTCTGTCAATACATGAAATGATCTAGAAAATAGGATAAATGAACCAACAGTGTATTATGTTAAGCAACATAAGCCATGCACAGAAAGACAAATACTCCATGACCTCACCCACAGGTTGGATGGATGTGTGTGTGTGTGTTAATCAAATAGAAACAGGGTAGAATGATAGTTAATAAGGACCAAGAAGTACTGGAGTAACAGTAATCATAGCACATCCAATATCAGTTGACAGAAGAAATAGTTTCAGGCAATCTATTGTGCAGTGTAATGAGCACAGTGACAGTGTATTGTATTCTTGAAAAATCCTGAGGCTGAATAGAAAATGTTCCTTCATAAAAATAACTGTATGAGGTAAGACATATCTTAATTAACTTATGTAGTCTGTCCAAAAAAAGAGTACATATACTTCAAAACCACGTTGCATATGACAAATACACGCAGCTGTATCTTTCATTTTAAAACATAAATAAAAGGTAAATAAAACTGGAAACAAAGTGCAAAGATTATTCTGTGGCTTTACACTTTTTAAAATCAGAATAGACAATGTGACTAATGGCTGAACGTTTTAAGATATTAAAATGGAATTTCTTAATTTTTCACTTTTTTTTTTTTGCCAACTCATGCAGTACATTCTCTGGTACAGAACTACCAAGAAGCAAGTCTGACGTAGTCACCGACAGCAAAAGGAGGATCTAACTTAAGAAGCAGTCATGAAAATGGAAATCAAGGTGACAGTGTGACCCCCATTTTTCCTATACAAGTGCCAAAATTTAATGACTATGATAATAGCACTATGATGTCAAAGATATGGAGCAGCATATCACTTAGGGCACTAGAAATCGATGTTTTTATAGTGCACTGGGGAAAAAAGAAACTGACGTACTAGCTGAAGAGAAATTCACCATTGTCATGTGTCATGAGATACAAAATTCTGCTTCTAGTTCTAAACTTGAACACCCTAAAATATTTTGAGTGTTCAAGTATTCTGGCTGAAAATATATTAATCAGTGCTACATTGTACAGTGTAATTAATTGAATAACATTAATCAGGTCACACTGAGGCCAATGGCAATGATGTATATAGAACTGTATAGTTCAAGTTAGCCTGACACAAAAATCTGCAAGTACTCCTAATCAGTGGTCTGCCTTGGAGACTCACCTACAAGGCGTGACACAAGAAACTAGGCTGCCTCTACTCTTAGGTTATGGCAGCCCTTGCTGCCTGGAAGGACAAGGCAGCATCGAAAAGACACACAGATCTTAACCGCCAGGAAGTGAGATTCATTCTTTGGTTATACTTCATATATACTTACCTGATGCTATCTAGAAATAAGGACAGAAGAGGAGAACGGGCCATATGGATGTAGCTGGGAATTGCAATCAAGAGTTGTGCCCAGAACAAAGGGTAAATTAGGTCTATCGTTCCCTGCCATAATTATGCAATATGATTAATTCAATTGTGTACTTAAAAGTTCATTTATATTCTTTGAAACACATTCCTGTATAATAGTTCTTAAATCATATCTAGTTTCCCTCCTAAAGAGACTGATTATATCATTTCTGATAAACATAGTATGATTATTATGAAGAAAGTTTACACTATAGAAGTTGTGTGTGCACTCCTGTGTGTGTGTGTGTGTGTGTGTGTGTGTGTGTGTGTGTGTGTGTGT
>NW_026596057.1:5430783-5432561 GCF_907164565.1 Psammomys obesus | reverse complement strand
TGTGTGTGTGTGTGTGTGTGTGTGTGTGTGTGTGTGTGTGTGTGTGTTGTGTGAAATGTATGTATGTAGGTGAAGATTCCCTGGCACTGAAATTACCAATGATATGGACTACTTCACCTGGATGCCGGAAATCAAAGTCAGGTCCTCTGCAAGTGTAACAAGTGCTCTTAATCATGAGCCATCTCTCCAGTCCTAGAAAAGTTTTGTTTGTTTTGTTTTGAAGTAACATTTATCCAAATCACACTTCTCAGAGGAAAACCACTTAACCATTGTGTACTGACCGTCTTATAAATTCTCTTAGATAAGTATGCCCGTGTCTATATCATCCTACACTCTCTCTACAGCATCCGATGGCTCCGGATTTATCATAACCACACAGGGTGTGGGACTCTGTGCTAAACACTGAAGATTATTAACCTGTTTCGTTCTTCAAGCGATATGATGCAGTAGGCTGAATTCCCCTCTGCGATTCACAGATGAGACGCTGCAGCTTGTAGAAGTTAGACAGTCAAGTCACCCACACACTCTTGAAAAGCTCAAGAAGGTAGAGTGAAGATGGACCCAGGTCTGCCAGGCTCCAGTGCCAAGCCACTAAGTTATACTGCATTCTCAGATAAACTCTGACACAGTGTATCCCTGTTGGATGGGTCCTCGCATTGTTCCATTTTATTTAATCACATAATACAAGAATGTACATTTCTTAAAACAAACTTCACTGAGAAGTTCAGCCCTAAGAACATAGATACAACTAGGCACAGTGGCACACACCTGTGATCCCATTAATCAGGGAGGCAAAGGGAGAGGCAGGCAGGTCTCTGTGAGTTCGAGGCTAGTCTTGTCTACAAAGTGAGTCCAGGACAGCCAAGGCTACACAGAGACACCCTGTCTTGAAAAACAAACAAAAAATAACAGTTATTTTTTCCCCTGTTTCTTGCCTGAGACCTAGACCAAGAACTTCTATAAAAGAGAAAATCTCCCATAGCTCTGACTTTTGGAGGAAAGAGGGTCCTCAAATCTCCGAGGCATAGAACACTCTCTTTGTTTACATAAAGCTTTTGTACACTGGGTCCCTTGTTAATCAGTTGACTCATCACAAAGAAAGCCCACAGAGAATGGAGGGCAAGAAAGCCCCATGGCTACCAGGAGAAGTTCTATCACAAATGGGCTTTAAGGAATCATTCAGTCTTTGGGGGCTTCCAGTGATCTAGTATTTCAATCTATATTAGAAACCGAATTTGTCAACACTATGGCATAAAGTGGAATATTTTTGTATTATGAACACACGGTGCATAGAACCATGTTAAATGCTCAGAAGTCCTATAACAAACTATGGTCAGCCAAGCATTTCCTAAAATGTATTGACTGTCACAGCCATTCATGGGAGACGTCAACTAGAAACACATTCATAAACATTTGTCAGGTGCATGGACTATGTTTCCTAAAGTTATACTAAAATAGCGTATGATGAGTGGGCCATTAGACACAGTAGTGACATAAGATTAGGGCCTGCCCTGGAGCAAGAGGAACTAGAGAGAGAGCTTGGTGGTGAACTCAGCGCAGGTAAAGGCAAGAACTTGATATGCATTAGAAGTCAGTTGGATTACATATTTATCTGCAGAGTTATCCATCCGAGGGAACAAATCCTGCTCTTATTACAGTTTTCTAGGATGGTGATAATGATGATGGTGATGATGATGATGGTGGTGGTGATGATGGTGGTGGTGGTAGTGATGATGATGGTGGTGGTGATGATGGTGGTGGTGGTAGTGATGATGATG
>NW_026596057.1:5424264-5429264 GCF_907164565.1 Psammomys obesus | reverse complement strand
ATCAGCAATTTCAGGAGAACAGAGGAAATACTGCAAGCCCACTACCACACAGAAACTGCTTAGGGCAGTGTTGGTTACATTGTTACTTGTTCATGGGTCAACAGAGTCTGGACAGAAATAGCTGCAAATATAATCAATTTTGTTAAGTCCACAGGGAAAATTGGGTTTGGAGGAAGAAAGGCAGCTTGTCTCTATCATGTTAAGACAACCATGTGCCAAGAAATGATGATGATGATGATGATGCAGACAAGTGGGGCTACTTTTAGATTTGTTTGTTTTTCTTTTGGGGAGTGTACTCTTTTTTATTAAATTTTTATTTTTTATATTAATTACAGTTTATTTACTTTGTATCCCAGCTGTGGCCCCCTCCCTCAATCCCTCCCAATCCCACTCTCCCTCCCTATCTCCTCCCTGCCCCTCTCTAAGTCCACTGATAGGGGAGGACCTCTTCCCCTTTCATCTGACCCTAGCTTATCAGGTCCCACCAGGACTGGCTGTAATGTCCTCCTCTGTGGCCTAGCGAGGCTGCTCCTCTCACAGGGTGTGGGGTTTTGTATGGGGAGGTCAAAGAGCTAGCCACAGAGTTCATGCCAGAGATAGTCTCTGTTCCCCTTACTAGGGAACCCACTTGGATACTGAGTTGCCATGGGCTACGTCCAAGCAGGGGTTCTAGGTTACATCTATGCATGGTCCTTGTTTGGAGAATCAGTCTCAGACAAGCCCCTGTGCCCAAGGCAGGGTTTTCCTGTGTAGCCCTGGCTATCCTGGAGCTCTCACTGTTAGACCAGACTGGCCTCGAACTTGCAGAGATCTGCCTGCTTTCCCTTCCCAAGTGCTGGAATTAAAGGCATGCATGCACCACCACTGCCTGGGCTCCTTATTTATTTTTAATAATGTGTATATCTGTTTTTGTGTGTACAGTTGCCCATGGAGGCCGGAAGTATAAGGTCCCCCCGGAACTGAAGTTATACAGTCTGGCCACCAGATATAGCTGCTTGGAACCACAGGTCCTCTGAAAAGGCAGTTATGTGGTCTTAACTGGGACATCTCTCTAGCCTCTAGATTTTCTTTTATTTGACATATAAAATGTCTTATACATAAACTCTACTGTGGTACATAATTAAAGGTATTCCTATATTTCCTAATCTGGGTATCAAACAGACTCAGCATGTCTGTGAGACAAAAGTGCACCAGCTGGAACCTGAAGCGGCATTATTGGTTAATACCATGGTGTGCTCAATATCTTCTTTGCTTGAGAAGCCATGCTGTCTCGGGACTCATGAGCTGTGAAAGCAGAGGTCTGCATTCTTCTTCCAGCTCAGCTACCAAAAGTGGAACCTGGAAGAGTATCAAAATTATCCAGCCTCATAGCCGTCACAGTTAGGAACAGAACATGCCATATGTCTCACTTCTAGGAAGGTTCACTAAACAGCAGTAATTAAAACCAAGAGACAGACACTGAAGCCATCAGACTCCAAAACAGGGACATCAGTGACAAGGGAGAGGCATATAGCTTTCACTGGAAGTTATTCTATTTTATTGAATAATAATGATTGACGCTTTGATCTCAGCCAGCCCTATGATTTTCTAATTACCCATACATGACTTCCTTCCCATATATGAAATAGCAGTAGGACGAAGCATGCATGTCAGTCACTGGACTCTTTGAACTTCATGCTGGGGCATAGCTTCATCTTCTCAGTGAAAGAATCAGTCACAAAGACAAAATTTTTCTACAGTAGAATAAGGAGGCCATGAAATATCACAAAGTACCCAATTTCCAGCTTAATTAAATGGATTTCATCTATATCTTTATAGAAATTTCAGAATCTTTTTTCACTAGGACATAATAAAAACATTAATAACTAATGACAGATGTTTTCTTAGTTGGCCCTGAGGCCAATAACCTATTATAAAGAGCTTAGGATTCTGAGAGCACATATATTGACTTAAAGGGTACATGACACTGGAATGAATTTGAACAGGGCCCCAAGATAATTCTGTCCAAAGCTCATCCTCCCAGCACCTCATGTAACTGTAGCCCCTGTGCCATTCCCAAGGTTTCTTACTGCTTTGTTGTAACTCGCAGATCTTACTATCCTCACCCGATAGGTTTTAACCAGTGTTCTGTATGTTTTTGTTCTCTCACTACACAAATTTGAAGTCTATGAGAAGCAAGACATTATTCATTACTAATTCCTTGCATTCTTCATGTGTAGGAGCATTGTATATATTGACTGAATAAATGCAAGTAAATCAAATTTCTTGTCTTTTTCTCTCCTTTCTCCTAAGAACTGACACAGAAGCACCTGTTCAAAATACTGTGCAGTTTAACTGGCTGATAATTTACACACACTTTCCAAAGGCTATAAGGGGAGAAGGGGGAAAGAACATACAAGCTACAACAGACCTTGAAGTTACCCATATAATTCACTATCCTTAATGAATGGGTCAACAAACAGTTGTTGCCAATGTCCTAAAACAAAGTCTGTCCTGTCACCTCCATCAGCAGGGCTCAGTGCAAGTCAGGAAACAAGCCACCACCACCAAACATGTGATCTCTAGGAAACAAGAATATTAATGCCTCTGTTCTCTGTCCCCTCACCCCAGCCTAAGAAGACAGAACCCAATCTTAAAAGGTGGGGAGTAAAAAAAAAAAAAAATCAATGGACAAGAAGGATCTGTTTACCCCAGCCCCTTCAGACTCCTTGACAGCATGAAATGCATCAAGTCTTAGATTTGATCGCTACAAAAACAAACTGAATTACATTTAAAATGAAAGAAAACCTCTTCAGTTTCCTTTTGTCTAGTTGTCTCCATACCTCAATGCACTTGGCCAGCACAGACCTCAAAGTCAAATGACAATATTCAGTGCAGCCTGGGAAAGCCAGCATATCTACTCCCTGACAACTGTAAATGACATCGTGGGAGTAGCTTTTTAAATATTCAAAGTGTTGGTCACCATATTCCTTTTAAGAATTGTGTTTAATTACCATAATTTATTGTAAGGTATTTAATGTCACTCACTACAGGCCATGAATGTAAAAATGTAGTCAAGACCTCTTAAGAGTTTTATAATCCTCTTAGCTGCTCAGGATTCACAAATTCCACCCCCACGTATGTTTACATATACATTTTATATATGCAATAACTTATTTCAGGTAAAATAGTGTCCTTGGATTTTATCCATGCTGTTCTGACATATGACACATATCATATTGAGTATATATGATATGCTTTATAGCACGTGTGTACATATGTTATCATGTGCTATGCAGTATATATTATATACTTTGTATATATAATATATAATATGTCTTTTTTTAAGGGTGGCGAAATGGCTTAATATGAGATCTTCCCTCTCAATCAAATATAGTGCATAAACAACATTATTAAACATAGACGTTACATTTTACAATAATATATACACTTTATTCATCTTATATATTTTCCACCCACCCCCAATTACCCTTGGTAACCATCTACCTTCTGTCTCTGTGAGTCACCTTTATTTTCTGTATTGTTTGTGTGGGATGTGTGGGGTGCTTGCCATGGGGCATACAGAAATCAGAGGAGAGCTTTGTGAAGTCAGTGCTCTCATTCTACCTTTACATGGGCTCCAGTGCTGTACTCAAGACATCAGAAGGGCATCATCAGGGAGCATCTTTACCCACTGAGCAAGCCCACAGACCCTCTATAAGTCTATCTTAGATGCTGCATGCAAGTGCAATCATATAATATTTATCCTTCTGTGATGGGTACAATTTCCAACAGGTCCTACCATATTGCCCCTTGTTGCAAGGTTTCCTTCTTTTCGAGGCTGAGTAATTACTGCTGTGTATAAAATACTCTCACCATTTGTTCACAAGCTGCTGAACTTTTAAGTTGTTCCAGTATCCTAAAAGTCATAACTAGTGCTATATAAGCCTGGGAATAGAGAAACATCTCAAAACCCTGACTTTGGCTCTTAGGAATATGTTCTCCGAATGAAATCACCTGACCATATGGTGTTCTTTTCCAAGTGGTTGTTGTTGTGGTGGTGCTTCTTCTTCTTCTTCTTTTTTTTTTTTTTTTTTTTTTTTTTGATACTCCTTCTTTCTGTTTGTCACAGTGATGATATCATTGTACATCATCATCCTTGCTGCCTTTTGGGTTTTGATAATAGGTAACCTATGTGGTTAGAAGTGGTACCTCTTTGAGGTTTTCACTTACATTTCTTGGATGCATAGTAACGTTGAGCATCTTTTTATAGATCTGTTTGTCATCTGTATGTCATCTTTGAGAAAGTGTTCAAGTTCTTTACTCATTTTTAACTAGCTCTTTGGGAGTCTCTTGATTTTGCTATTTATTCTCCTCTTATTCATAATGTGTTCCCTTGGGTCTGAATCAATATTATGTCGTAATGCCCCACAGCTGTATCAATTTTACTCTCCCAAAGTCCTTTCTAGTCTTCTTTAATGGGTGATGTTTTTGGTCTCATCTGCAAAGTCATCTCCAAACCCAGATCACCTTGATTCCTGTTTTCCCCTAGGAGCCTGGCAGTTTCGCTTCCCATGCTTCTGTGCTCTGTTTTGAGTTAATTTCTATAAAAGGTGTCCTGTTTGTATGGTTTTTGCCATTTCCATGTGTCCTCCAGTGAATATATTCATGTTAGTCAAAGATCAGTCTAAACCTTGGGTAAGGCTACATCTGGACTCCCTAGTTTGTTTTCCTGTATTTGTCTATTATTTCACTGTCCTAATTACAAGGATTGTATGAAAGTGTCTGTGATAAGAGTCCTAGATAATATGGATTGATTTCCACAGTCAGCCCGCAACAGGCTTTCTATGAGACATTGTAAGAGTGCTCAGTCGTTTGTTGTAGAGTCCAAATGGTAATGAAGAAGAGAATGGGATCTAAACTCAATCAACCTGAGTCTAGACATGGTTTTCCTAATGGCTTGAACTGTTTAATGAAAGAAAGAAAGAAAGAAAGAAAGAAAGAAAGAAAGAAAGAAAGAA
>NW_026596057.1:5405277-5424254 GCF_907164565.1 Psammomys obesus | reverse complement strand
GAAAGAAAGAAAGAAAGAAAGAAAGAAAGAAAGAAAGAAAGAAAGAAAGAAAGAAAGAAAGAAAGAAAGAAAAAGGACTCCCTCACCTATATTTTCTTTTCCTGAAAATGACAATAAATTTTGTCTCATGGAGTTATCTTGGAGAGCAAAATGATAATAATAAAAATAATTTCATGGACAGCAGGATGCCTTCAACTGATTCTTCAACTAATGTTTTTATGTTTACTCTCTATCAAACATAGAATAGGATTTTAAGGCTCTGCATTTGATGTGTTCATCATTATCCAAACAATGGTTATAATCGAGAAAATAAATGCCTTTAAGTTAATATCAGAATTTTTTAACAGTAGCAGGTTCATGGTTTAATAATAGTTAGATATTGGTATCACATTCAATCAAAAGAAGGCATCTATGTATACTTAAACTTGAGTGGGTGCCTATAATTTACAAACTTAATCTAGCTGTTAAAGAAAAAATTTATATTTATTCTAATAAATTGATGATGGCTTTATGATAGAAGTGTTATTCTAAGAAACAAATACATCGTGTATGATCTACTTATGTAGTGATGTTAAAATAATTTTAATTATTTTACATGAGCAGTTTATGCCTATTGGTTATAGGAAATGATTTAAAAACAGCCAGGTAAAAAATGGAGTTAAAGTCATCTGCAATGTTATCTCTCAAAGATAATCATTCCCAGAATATTTCTGTGCTTGAGCTATAACTCAGAACCCTTGCTTAGAATGTGCGAAACCCTGGATTCAGTTTCTCAGTGCTACAAAGATGGACGTGTGGATACATGCCCAAAATGAGGCTACATCATATACTTTTGTTCCTTGGCCTGTCTTCTTCTTCACCTAAGACCAGTGTGTTCATATGTCAGGTCTGAAAAATACATAACTTTCTATTGTAATGGTCACAGGGAACTCCATTAAAAGCATTTAATGCAAGTTATTTCTCCCATGCTAATGGACATTTCGGTCATTCGCACGGAGAAAAGTGTTACTAAGACTGCAGCGGGCACTTCCACATATTTCTGAGCATTTATATAATCATTCTTTTGAGCAAACTCATGGAAGCACACAACTGCTGGGTTAAATAAATGATTTCTGTTGCTTTGTGAATAAAAGAATTATTATGCTCCCAGAATTCACCTCAGTGAAAAGGAAGAATAAGTCTTAGATTGATTTTTTTTGTTGCATGTATGTATGTATGTATGTATGTATGTATGTATGTATCTATCTATCTATCTATCTATCTATCTATCTCTATCATCTATCTATTTACATGGGGATGGAGAACATACAACAGCACACACATGAAGATCAGAGGACAACTTGTGCAAGTTGGTTCTCTTCTCCCACCTACGGATCCTAAAGCTCAAACTCAGATATCACCGGGCTTTACAGAAAATACTTTTTTGTCTGTTGAGCCATATCACCAGCCCTGAGGTTGTTTTTTTATAAGGCAGTGTAAAATCATGGTAGAAGTGACCTACTATGAGCAATGTCAGTATTGCTGAAGCCTTGTTTATCCTGAGAGAGTGGCACAAAACCCCACGGACAGCACAGAGGCAACTCATACCACTTTTGTGTATCAGTTTCAGATTCGTGGCTTTCTGGTTCTTTGTCTATCTGTCTCTCTGTGTGTCTCTGTGTGTGTGTTTCTCTGTGTCTCTATCTCTCTGTCTTTCTCACACACACAGGGAGAGAAAGAGAAAGAGAGAGAAATACGTGCAGCCTCTGTTAAGAGTCTTGCTGCTACACACTGTCGTGAGAGTTAACCAAATCACATTAGTGGAATCCACAGTGTGTCTGTGTGGTTTATTGAAAGTAACCAAAGCTGCAGTGAAATGTTGTCTCCATTAGCTCTTAACTCAGACCTTCCACAGAGGCAAAATTAGTCATCTGTGCCAATTTTCTCCAGCCACCTTTTGTCTCTACCATCCATGGTCAATAGAGCCAGATTTCTTGTCTTCATATCCTCATCGCCTCCATTTATTTCATGAGTTCTGACACCAGGCTATATGAGTAGAGATTAAAACAACCTATTCACATACAAAGTTCTACTCTTGAATGGAGAATTTGAAAAGATAAAAAAAAGGAAAGTATTCAAGAGTTTACTTTCATTTAGCTTGGAATCAGCAAGTAAGGAAATACAATTAATTTTCATAATAAAATCCTTACACTTAAATCTTCAACAACAAAAAGTAGTAGGTTATTTTTTTAACCTTTTACTGCCAACATTAGTATTTCAGAGCAGTGTATGTAGAATCAAACAGAAAGTACAAAATAGAAAGTAACAGGGTTAATGTAAAAAAGACTTGATGTGAAGTCATTTAATCAGTTAAAACCAAAAAGTCTGTTCAACTGTAAAACCAAATGTGGTTTCAGACCCCAGAACACCCAGTTTACGCTATTGTTTATTTAGTGATTTAGTGCTATGTCATTTATTTGTGGAATACCTGTCTCTAAGAGGTGACCTTCTCTAGTGGCTAAGAGCCCAGGTTCCACTACAAGACTGTGATGTCCATATCTGGTTTGGTCATTTCATAGCTGCGTGGCCTTCTGTGAGTCACCTAGTGCCTTTAATCTCTGTGTCTCAGTTTCTCTCTGTGTGCCAAATACAAGTAATAGTGTTAAATATACTACTGCAAGAATTAAGTGAGGTAGCACATATAAAATACTTAAAATAGTTCTTGGTGTGTATTCAGCCCTCAGTCTGCACTGGTTCATGTTATTTTATAATTTTTATTTTATTTTACTTGTGGGGTCACATGTGCTTCTGGCATATGTGTTGAGGTCAGAGGGCAACATGCAGGAATCAGTTGTCTCCTTCATACACGTGGGTCCCAGGAATCAAATTCAGGTTGTCAAGCAAGTATCCTTATCTACCAAGCCATCTCTCCCTGGTGTTAGTATGATGCAAAATCATGACGTATCTGACAATGAAAGCCTTTGAAAAAAACTTTCTATGAACAAACCATGCTATGTGAGGAAAATCACCAGCTTCACTCACCAAAGGGAGGCCAACACACTGCTTTTCTTAAATAGCTGAACAACAACATAGCAGTTCACCCTGATTTCCCAGCCTTCTTTCCTAGTGTTTGCTAGAATTAACATCAAAGTACAGAAACAAGCTAGAGAAAGATACCCACCATTTCTCTCCCAACCATACAGATTCAAGGCAGATTTCATCAAGTGGCAGCTTCTTCCTAAAATTCTAAACCTACTGGAAATGAAAGCATGGTCTGGGACAGTTAGAGATGAAGAATGGCTACTGTTTTTAGTCATTCTGATGGGTATAAAGGGAAATCTCAGAGTCGTTTTGATTTGCATTTCCCTGATAGCTAAGGACATTGAACATTTCTTTAAGTGTTTCTCTGCCATTCGATACTCCTCTATTGAGAAATCTCTGTTTAGCTCTGTACTCCATTTTTAAATTGGATTACTTGGTTTGTTGCTGTTTAACTTCTTGAGTTCTTTATATATTCTGGATAATAGTTCTCTGTCAGATATAGGGTTGGTGAAGATCCTTTCCCAATCTAGGCTGGCATTTTGTTCTGATGACAGTGTCCTTTGCTTTACAGAAGCTTTTCAGTTTCATTGTTGCTCTTAGAGCCTGTGCTGTTGGTATATAATAACTTTCTGTTCAGGAAGTTGTCTCCTGTGCCAGTAAGTTCTAGGCTCTTCCCCACTTTTTCTTCTGATAGGTTTAGTGTGTCTGGTTTTATGTTGAGGTATTTGATCCACTTGGACTTTAGTTTTGTGCAGGGTGTTAAGTATGGATCTATTTGCATTTTTCTACATGTAGACATCCAGTTAAACAATGCTATTTTATTTCCATTATATGGTTTTAGCTTCTTTGTCAAAAATCAAGTATCTGTAAGTGTGTGGATTTGTTTCTGGGTCTTCTATTCGATTTCATTTATCTACCACTCTGTTTCTATGCTAGTACCATGCAGTTTTTATTACTATTGCTCTATAGTACAGCTTAAGATCAGGTATAGAGATGCCTCCAGAAAATCTGTTATTGTACAGGATTGTTTTAGCAATTCTGGTTTTTGTTTGTTTGTTTGTTTGTTTTTGTTTTTCTATATGAAATTGAGAATTGTTCTTTCAACTTCTATAAAGAATTGTGTTGGTATTTTGATGGGAACTGCATTGGATCTGTAGATTGCTTTTGGTAGGATGGCTATTTTCACTATGTTAATCCTACTGATCCATGAGCATGGGAGATCTTTCCCATCTTCTGATATCTCCCTCCTCCTGGGGATGTGGGGGAGGGAGGAGATGCAGCTTTGCCAGGTCACAGAGGAAGACAATGCAGCCAGCCCTGATGAGACCTGATAGGCTAGGGTCAGAGAGAAGGGGACAAGGTCCTTCCCTATCAGTGGACTAGGGAAGAGGCATAGGGGGAGAAAAGGGAGGTAGGGTGGGATTGGGAGGAGACAGGGGAGGGGTACAAATGAATAAATTATAATAAATAATAATGATTAAAATTTTTAAAAATTAAAAAAAATGGCTACTGTGCACTCCTTAGACATTGAGGCAGCTGTTGCTGGGAGATGGTGACATTCAGCATTGATAGACAAGTGCTCAGAGGTGGCTTTCTGAGAGTCATTCTCCAGACCTTCTGGCAATGCAGTGAATTACTCAAAAGAGTTCTTTTCCTTCATTATCCACAACTTCTTCCTTTCTTCTTTCTTCTTTCCTTTCCTTTCTTCCCCCTTTCTGTCCTTGAAGAGAACAGTTACCAAGCTGTTGTCCCTTGTACTAAAACAACTCATTTCCAAGCCATGCCTGCTCTTCTTACTCTGTCCTTCCTGACGCTCTTGGCAAATACCCCACTATTGGAAGAAGTTCTAAGTAGAGCCTAATTTCTCCTAGATATGATGTGAAACAGTTTTGGTTTCCAAAGTACATCTGAGACCCCATGACACTGTTCTAGGCCATTCTGTTTGGGTGTAGTAACTGAAACATAGTTGAATTTGTGCCGTATTGTAAATATAAAACCACCCAGCCCACTGAAACTTGAACATCTCATTTCTTCTTGCTCATATGTCTTTACCTTTGGGATGCCTCAAGAACACTCGTCCCTCAGATGGGCTATTCATGCCCCTACATGAATCTAAATATTATCTAAACAGTCACAGAAAGCCAATGGAAAGCACTGAATAGTGCTTCCACTTTCAAATGTAAAGGCATGGTAGGCTCCAGAACAGAAAATGAGCTTTTCGTGAGTGTTTAGAAAAATGAGCTCTGATTAGTGTAAATAGATTGGATTTACTAAAAAATGTCACATCAACCTAATTATATACTTCAAAGATTTTCACTATAATACATGAACATGGTTTTCAAAATGTCAACTAGCCTTCAAAAGCAAGAGTTTATAATGAAAATAGGAATGTTCGAGTGATCTATTTTAAATATTTTTCATATCAAAATTCTTTAGTATTTATTTTTAATTAATTAATTATTATAATTTATTCACTTTGTATCCCCACTGCAGTCACCTCCCTCTCACCTTCCCTCTTCTCCCCCCATGTCCTTTCCCTAGTCCCCTGATAGGGAAGGACCTCCTCCCCTTCTATCTGACCCGAACCTATCTGTTCTCATCAGGACTGGCTGCATCATCTTCCTCTGTGGCCTGGCAAGGTTGCACCACCCAGGGGAAGGTGATCAAAGAGCCAGCCATTGAGTTCATATCAGAGACAGCCCCTGCCCCTCTTACTAGGGAACCTGCTTGGAAGCTGAGCAGCCTATTGGCTTCCTCTGAACAGGGGTTTTGGTCTTCTCCATGAATGGTCCTTAGTTTGAGTCTCAGACTCTGCAGGCCCCCCTGGGTCCAGGTGTTTTGGCTTTGCTGTTCTCCTCGTGTAGCTCCTGTCCCTCCAGGTCTTTCTATCTCCCTCTTCTTCCATAAGGTTTACAGCACTCTTCCCAAAGTTCAGCTATGAGTCTCAGTATCTCCTTCGATACCCTAGTGGGTATATGGCATATATTCACTTATAAGTGGATGTTAGCCACATAATATAGGATAAACATACAAAAATCTGTAGTCCTGAAGAAGCTAAACAACAAGGAGGACCCTAGGGAAGATGCTTAATCCTCATTCAGAAGGGCAAACAGGATAGACATCGGAAGTAGGAGAAGACAAGGAACAATACAGGAGCCTTCCACAGAGGACATCTGATTAATCTATTTTTGTTGTTGTTGTTGTTGTTACACTGTTATGTTGCTGGGATAAAATACCCTGACAAAAGGAATTTAAGGGGCAAAGTTTTCATTTTGTATCATAGTTTCAGGGTGCAGTTTCTCCCTGGAGGGGCATCATGGCTGTAGCAGCTTGAAGAAGCAGTTGTCACCACATCTACAGTCCAAAAACAGAGAGAACAATGAATATACAGCTCACTTTATTCTTTTTAGACAGCCCAGGATCTGAGGGAATGCTGCCACCCACAGTGGACAGGTCTTCCCATTTCAGTTCATCTAAGTCAGGTAGTCTCTCACAGGAAAGCCCAGAAGCTTGTCTTCCAGGTAATTCTAGATCTCACCAAGTTAAAAACTGAGAGCAATTATCATA
This sequence comes from Psammomys obesus, assembly GCF_907164565.1. NCBI lineage: Eukaryota > Metazoa > Chordata > Mammalia > Rodentia > Muridae > Psammomys > Psammomys obesus. The sequence goes on along the minus strand of NW_026596057.1, from coordinate 5,417,666 downwards.
CTGGTCCCCAGCTCCAAAGAAAGTACTGCATTCAACTCTCCGGGCTATTTATTCTGTCATTATAATTATCTCTCCTTTTCTTTCATGCTCTTATATTAATACTGTTGTTTACCAACTTTAACAAATTTAAACACATCTATTGGCTTGATTTATAATTTTCGTTCCTTTTATTTTTCCCCATAATTTTTCCACATGTACTTCATCCTTTTATCACAGAAATGCAGACTGATTTGATAATTGCTTATGTTATCATGAGTGTAAGCATTGTTAATGGAAAGAGAGTCAAGTAATGTTGCAGTTCTTTGGCTTTTATTTTGCTCATATTTGCCTTGTTAGATTGTATTTTTTGCTTTTTTTTTTCCTCTGGAGACAGCATCTCACTATGTAACCCCAGGTGTCCTTGAACTTGCAACCATCCTTCCTCAGCCTCCCAGATGCTAGGATAACAGATATGCACCCCATACACAGCAACTCGGAGTGGTCTTTTGTCATTTAAGATACATCATTTGGCCTAAAACCCTATTATGCTTTTCTTTTTTATTAAGAATTTCACCATCATGTAAACTATCTTGACCCCACCATTCTGATTTCTCCCCTAACCTCCTGCCCCACTTTTCTTCCCAACTTCAAGTGCTCTCTCTTAAAAATAAAAAAACATCAAGTCCACTTAGTGCTGCCTGTGCACATGGGTGTAGAATCGCCTATTGGTGTTTCTAATTGAATTCGTTAATTAATTAAATAAAATGTGTGCGCCTTAATCCTTTACAGCAAATGCTCTACTTGGCAGGCATCTGCTGTGTGGAAGATCCCTGCAGGCTTTACAGCTGGCAGGAAAAACGATCCAGGTGAAAGAAGAATGAAACTCAGTCAGACCAAATTTGGTACCAGTGCTGGTCCAGGACTTCTAGAGCCAGACACCGGATGATCTACTTTAGCCATATTTAAGCCACAAAACAATTTTGGGGAGTTGGGGGGAACGTTTTCTGATAACAGTTAAGTCAGTGAGTACAGCAAAGCTTACGCCATGTTTACATTGAAACTCTTTATAAAGCACACCTGGCTTCTTTCACGAAGGTGGCTACTGTTGACTCAGAGATGGTGCCCAAGATTTAGGCTCTGTGGAGATTGAATGAGGTAAACGTACTGCCTGTGAGAGTCAGGGTGGGCCCGGCTCTAAGATAACACGGAAGTGACATCACTCTTCACTTTCCTGGCTTTCCAGTGCTTGTGTGTGTGCTCAAGGACTTTCTGTCCTCTATGTACTGAATTGCTCTTATTTTGAGAGTCCTCTTCCTGGGTTATTTTAGAGCTTCTGCTGCTGTTGTCTAGAGTTAAACCCATTATTTCTTGGGGCCCACTTCTTCCTCTTTCTTAATTTATCTCCTTTTTTGTTGGAACTTATCAAAAAGATTTGTAAGAAAAGATTCATGAGGAGGAGGATGAAAAAGATGTGCAGTAGTTAATTCTGAGTTCTTTTCATAGAGCATCTCTGGACTAGTGATGTAATAATTACACAGTTGGTAGCCATGCTCTGTGTGAAAACAATGGGGAAAAAATGTGAAGAGCTGTTTGTCCCTTAAACAATCTATTACCACAGGGCCACCATTCTAAGGTGCCTACTTCTCACAATTTTTAGCATTTCTAAAATTGGAGTCAGTTTTATATTCAATGCTGGATGGAGGGGCATATTTTATCTCTTAAAATATCCTATTAAATAGATGCCATGCCATCGGTTTTAGTTCATAACAGAACAAAGGTAGTATTTTAATCGAGCCTTTGGATACCTTGACATGTAAAAGGGCTCTGAGACTCTCTTTCCAGATCCTCCCATCACGAATGTTTCTCAAGTTGCCCAGAGTAACGCAAACGTAAATTGAGCTAGAAGTGAGGGGAGGAAGGGAGGAAGGGAAGAAAGAAGGAAGAAAAGGAGTGAGGGAGGGAGAGAGGGAAGAAGGAAGGAAGAAAACAAAACAGTTTGCTGGGGGAGAAAAGCGGGCTGAGAGGCAAGGGAGTCCACAGTCAGCACTGATGAAGCAGCAGTAATGGAAAACCTTGTAGAACTTAAAAAAAAAAAAAAACTGGATGTTTACTAGTGGATAATGTTTGCTCATCTACACCAGGCTTGAAGCAATTTAGTGAGTCAGGCATTTTCTCTCTTCATCTTCCTTTCTCCTGCAAAAGAATTGCAGTAGCATCCTTTGCCTCACGAAGGAAGGACCACATAGTGTATCAGTTTCCATTTTCACCTACTGAAACCCTAGCCAGATTAGATATGAATTTCTTGGGTCCATTCAGAAGTTCCCGGGACAGGGAGAGAGAGAGAGAGTCCCTAACCAAATGCCCATTTCCGAACTAATCTGCTGCTGCCCTCGGATGAAAATCCATCTCTTGAGTGTTTCTTTCCTGTGCCACCAGTGAAATGAGACTCTACTCAACTGCTTCTCTCCAGTTCTTTGCTACTATCAAATGTCCCTTATAATGACCAGTTCATTATTTCAAAGTTTGTGGCTCGCTACAAGAGGCAGCTGAGCACGCCTGCCATTTCTCTCATTCCTTACCAAGAAAATAATACAATCATGATGATGGTGGTGGTGGTGGTAATATAGTTCCTCTCAATTCCTCTTACTACCTAGCAAGCACCTAGGCTCTTTCTGGAGAAATAACCTGGTCCCTTTCTCTCATTTGGTGTTATATTCAGAAGTTCTGGGTAACCACTAGTGGCAGGTTCAGAAGTAGAGGGTACACATTGCTTTCTACACTCAAAGATCCCCAGCCAATCCTCCCGTTTATTAAAGCCTCTGTCCCTCCAGTACAGTCAGGTGCATGAGGAGCAGTGTGTTGCTTTCAGAGACCGCATCCACCTCATCTCTTCTTCATGCTAGCCAGCGAAAGAGTAGGAAAAAAAAGAGTTGAAGAGATGTGTTAAGAACCCTTGGCTGCTCTTCCAGAGGGCCTGGGTTCAACTTCCAGCACCCTTATGGTGGCTTACAGTTGCCTGTAACCCCAGTCCCAGGGGATCCAAGGGCATCAAGAACACCAATGCAGGCAAAATAGCCACATGCAATAGATAGATAGCTAGATAGATAGCTAGATAGATAGATAGATAGATAGATAGATAGATAGATAGATAGATAGATAGACAGATAGACAGACAGATAGATAGATAGGTAGGTAGATTTTTAAAAGGTCAAAGCAGCACTTTTGTTGGTCTTTCTAGACTACAATTTCCTGAGGTGAATGCGCAGCCTGACAGGAGGATTGGTGACTCCCCCACTGTCAGTCAGAAGTGTTTGTGGTAGACCACCTTAAAGCTGAGGTTGGGGGCAGGGAGCAGGGTGGAAAGAGTTTCTATTTTGAGCGGAGGAGAGCTAAAAGAAGAAGGAGGAAAACTCTGACCTGCTCCTTGGCCCCCGAGTTTCTCAAGCCTCTACCGCTCAGTGACTTAATGTTACTCATTACACTTTCCATGGTGGACGGAAGGGTTCTCAAGACCCTGTGGAACTCGATGTTCCCCCTGGGGTGTGGGGCTACCGGCACAGTCACTTAACTCAAAGGCTGGGGACAGGACATCTGCATAGGGTGGGCTGTTGGAGAGAGACTAGGGGTCCCAGTGGAAAAGCTGATCTTTGTTCCATTCGCCTCCACACAGGGGTCACGATACAAACCTCCCTTCATAAAGCTTCGTGATGTTCTGGTGGGCTACAACACCCTGATTCAATCTGTTTTCTAGGTATGTATTCTGTGGAATGTGCAAAAAGAAACTCTTTCCTCTGGTACTCATATGACTTCCTGATAGCTACTTTTTTAAACTATTATTTTTATTCTTTGAAATTAAAATATAATTTCATCATTTCCCCTTCCCTTTCCTCTCTCCAACCATATAACCCTTTCTTCTCTCTCTCCCTCCTTCCCTTTCTCCCCCTTTTATCTATGGCCTCTTATTTTAATTATATATGTTCATAAATATCCTAAATATATATTCATAAATAGATAAATATAACCTGCTTGTTCTGTGAAATCTTATGTGTATGCATATGGTTTCAGGACTGACCACTTGGTTTGGAATAACCAACGGGACAGGGGCATGTTTCCTCTCTGGGAAAGGCTGTTTCTCCCACTCTCAGAATCCCTTAGTTGTCTCTAGTTATTTATTTAGGGTTGGGACTCCATGAGATCTCCCTCTCCCGTGTTATCGTGCCTGTTGGCATCCTCTTGCTCAGGGCTTGTTTAGGCAGCCATGTTTTTGAAACTTCTCTGTCATTTCTAGATGACACATCTCACAGAAGCTTCCTGTTCCTCTGCCACTTAACATACCATCCTCTTTCCCTTCTGTGGTGTTCCCTGAGCCTTAGGTGCACCAGTTGTGATGTAGATGGGCAGCAGTGGGGGCCTAATACCACACCATCACTTATTCTCTGCATTTTGATCCTGTGTGGGGTTCTCTAATGGTCTCCATCTGTCACACTTACAAAGAAGAGTTTCTTTGATGAGGGGTGAGGGCTGTATTTGTCTGCGTGAATAATAATAAATATTTAAAATGCATTTAGGTATTGTGCTGGCTTAGTAAAGCTACAGTATAACTTCTCCTCCAGAATCCATGCTTTCCAGAACCAGGCCTGATTTCTCTCTTGATGAGCAGGCCTTAAGTCTAATTAGAGACCTGTGGATATCATGATAGCTGCTTCTATGTGTCCCTGAAACTGTTGTTAAAGCCCTGTGGAGCTGCTCTCTGAGAATATTCTTGGCACTCTCTTGGCATCAGATATCCCTTAAACCATTCAAACCACCCTGTCCATCCTAAGTGCTCAAAGGGCTTGCAGGCAGTAAACTGAGGCAGAAACATCTTGAGTTGAGAGCTAATCTGGACTACACAGTAAGATCCTGATTCAAAGAAACAAAACAGAAAGGAAGAGATGGAGGGAGGAAGATAAAAACCAACACGTGTGTTTTGACCTCAGAGGGTTTAGAAGCCACAGCTGAAGCCTGTAAACAGTGGCAGTGAAAGCATTGTCCTAGGCAAGTGAAAGCGTCCCCCAAGGCAAGAGAACTCTGGTGACACTGACAGTCATCTTACTGAAGCTGGAGCTCGTTCTAGCTTTCTTGTATTCCCCTGAGCATCAAGCACATGAAAGAACCCTTGGGATGGCTTGCTGACTTAACCGATGCCTATCTGAAGGTTCAGCTTCTTGGGCTACACACAAAGCTTGAGCATCTTGGTCACCTTACTGTGTTATAAGAGTCTTTAGAAAAAGCCCGGACATCTCTGTGATTCTCGGTCTGCCCTCTAAAAGCTCAAAGAAGAATGCCAGTGCTGGCCCCCAAACGTGATTTCAAAGAGAAGTGCTGCCTGAGAAAGCGCTGCGTGTGCAATAAGAGATTATGAAAGGCAGATTATGGCTGTAGCTGTTGGTCGCTCTGCATCTATAGAGAGTTGATTAAAACTGTCCGTGCGTGTTTAAATCATATTCTTCCCTCCACAGCTTCCTTCCGTCCCACCCCTCCAAGCAGTGGGTAATGGACAGCAAATACTCAAAACTGGCAAAAGCACAGAAACTGCTGTTAATACCACCAAAGCTCTTCTTCCTAGTGAAATTGTTTTCTCCCCGTCATGGTGTCAAATGTATATTTCTACTGAATTTCACACAGGCTCCAACAACTTAGAGATATATGTGACTCCTTTAGCAGGAGACACTGGAGTCCAGAGAGATTTTGTGACTAGCAGAGTCACACGCTTGCTAAGTTAGAACTATTAATCACCAGGTCTATATTCGGTGACTAATGAAATGGCCATTTAGAAAATTTTAAAAGAGACAACTATGATTACTGCTGTTATTTATGACAACTGAAAATTCTGTGCGCTAAAGATTACAATGGTTCTGTGGCTATTGAAAGAACTCTGACCAGCTCTTGAGTGTGGCAAGCATGATTCTGACAGGCCTTGCCCTTCTCCCCAACTCCCTCTGCCTTGCTAAGAACTTCCTAAAACTAGCCACCAAAGTCTGTTCCCTTATTTGGCCACTTCCTCCTCACGAGGCTGGCTACCGTGGTCCAGCTATCAAAGCAATGAAGTCTAGCAGTCAAAAGCCCCCTTTGGCTCACCTAATTAACACGCCCAATTAAAATTAAACACCTCACCCTAACATGGGGTTTCCCTCTTTAACTTTATAAACCACCATTTTTCTATAGGCCATGCTGTCTCCTCTCTATCCAGAGGTAGTCCTTTGTCCCTCTAGGACAAATATGCCTGCCCCCTTTCCCTGTTCCCTTCCCCTTCTCTGCCATCCTCTATCTCCTGTCTTTGTCTTATTCCCTGCTGTTAATGGCAAATTTTATTCACCTTAATAGAATAGAATGCCTGTAAATGTATATCTTTGGAAATAACAGGGTGAGCTAGAGTTCTCAGAGATGGTTTGTCTTTACCTATAACTTAGTTCCATTCAGTTCCACCACAAATATTAATAGAGGCCTACAGCGTATCATCTGTTGTTTTTAAGAACAAAATGGCTACATATCCTAATAAAAAAAATTAAATGCTACTTTGCAGAGCAAGCATTCTAGTGGGAAGGAAAGAGAACAGGCAAGCCTGCCTATAAAATACAGTGGATGCCATAAAGTATCTAAGTATTAAGGAGAAAACATGAAGAATGGAGGAGAGAGCACAATATTGTGGAAGGAGTGAGTATTTAGGTGGGCTACCTGGGAAAATTAGCCTCTGTGGAGAGAGGGCTCTGTGGTTCTTCGAAAGAACAGCCAGGTTTGATTTCCAGTGCCCACATGGCAGCTCACAACTGTTGCTAACTCCAGTTATGGGAGATCTGACACCCGCTTCTGGCTTCTGTGGGCACTTCAGACATGTAAAGAAGAGAGGCCTCATGAAGAATTTGACTTTTCAGGGAAAGACAGCTGGAGAAATGGCAGCACTACGTATGTAGACAGGCTGGAGAAGAACAGTCCAGGATGACAAAGAAAAAACAAAACAAAACACAAGTGCGAGGGCCCTCTAGCTGGAGTACACCCAGCACACCGAAGTCCTGAGTGGCTTGTTTGAGAAATCAAAGGAGAGAGCGGTAGAAGATAAACTCAGAGCGGTGACAAGGAACAAAACCTGCCTAGGTCTTAGAGAGCAAGGGCAACACGCTGGCCCCTCCTCTGAGAAAGAATCATGGTCAGATCATGGGAAGAATGTGACGTGATCCGACCTAGGCTTCAACAGGTCACTCTGGCTGCTCTGCAGCTCATGGATCGCAAGGTGACTAAAGTGACACAGAAGGCTACCAGCAGAGGAGGCCACTGCAATAATCCATGTGGGAGACGACAGCGGATTGGACCAGAGTGGTACCGGCGCAGGGGTGGTAGCAAAGAATCAAGAGTTACTTCTCTTTTAAACATAGAGCAGACAACGTGTGGGGAAACTGGGTGCAAAGTGACATATATGAGGAGAAGAGGGGATACCATCCATGCCCTGTTTGGAGACCCCAGAACAGTATTGCTGTTAACTGAGGTAGACAGGGAAATTGTCGGAGTTTCTGTCTGGGGAAGTGTTGAGAACTCAGGTTAGGACACGTTAAGTTTGAGGTACTTAGTAGATACCCAAGTGGGAATGTCAGGTAGCTGCCTATAGATCAAGAGTCTGGGTTAGAAACGGTCATCTCAGATTCTTTGGAATATGGACAGAACTTAAAGCCATAACATTAGGCAAAACACATAGGTAATGAAAGGTGATAGAAAAGAGAATCCCAAAGAGAGGTCTCGGGGTCCTCTGAGTCCTTGGGTTGGAAGATGAGGAAGAAGTGGCATGCGAACGAGGAAGTAGGAAGAGGGAGGAGAGAAAACAGACTGTGTGGTGCCCTGGAGCCTGAGCTAGGAGAAGCAGGACTAGAGAGAGCAACTCTATCATAGATGTGGGATGTCCAAAGGCAGGGACTAGGAGATGGCAGCTGACCTGAGCAAGGTCGGGCTCACAGATGACACAAGTGGAGAGGTCACAGTGGGCTACAGGGGGCAGAAAGCTTAGTGAAGGGGGTTCAGACAGGCCTGGAAGGCTTAGTGACAGCATGCACAACTCTTTGGAGAGAACATACTAGACGATTCTCAACTTTTTAAAATTTATTTACTTTTTATCAATTATTCATTTTGAATCCCAACTGTAGCCCCCTCCCTCATTCCCTTCAAACCCCACCCTTCCTCCCCCTTCTTTTCCCATGCCCCTCCCCAAGTCCACTGACAGGGGAGATCCTCCTACCCTTCCCTCTGACCCTACTCTATCAGGTCTCATCAGGAGTGGCTGTATTGTTTTCCTCTGTGGCCTCGTAAGGCTGCTCCTCCCTCAGGAGGAGGTGATCAAAGAGCAGGCCAATCAGTTCATGTCAGAGACAGTCCCTGTTCCCATTACTATGGAACCCACTTGGACACTGAGTCTATGGGCTATATCTGAGCCAGGGTTCTAGGTTATCTCCATGCATGGTCCTTGGTTGGAGTATCAGTCTCAGAAAAGACCCCTGTGCCCAGAATTTTGGTTCTGTTGTTCTCCTTGTGGAGCTCCTGTCTCTTCCAGGTCTTTCTATCTCGTCCTTCTTTCATAAGACTCCCTGCACTCTGCCCAAAGTTTGGCTATGAGTCTCAGCATCTGCTTTAATACCCTGCTGGGTAGAGTCTTTCGGAGTCCCTCTGTGGTAGGCTCCTGTCCTGTTCCCTGTTTTCTCCCTCTACCGATGTCCATCCCATTTGCCTTTCTGAGTGAGGATTGATCATCTTACCTATTGTGTCACTGAAAGAGATAAAGGACTATAGCAGAAGGTGAAAATGGGGTCAAAGAGAGGTATTTCGTTTGGATTTTTGGGTAGTGGAAGGAGCATCAAGTGTGTACACTTGTAGGATGGGTTCAGTGGGAAGTTTAATAGTGGCTATCACACCCAGCACATCACTCACACCCATTGATTTTCTTTCTGATTATCCGTACTCACAAATGAATGTCCCTCAGAAAACTGTTACGTGTTCCTGGCTCTTAATGTTTCCAATCACATTCCTTCCTCCTAACTACTCACACTAGCAATGTGACTTCTGATTGAATCATTTCCTTGTCTGAACAAGGAAAAGAAATGATAAATAATACCTTGGTAGCCTTCAAAACAGTTGCTACTTCTTCAGTTAGAGTGTGACTTCACTCAAGGTGCCTCACAAACAGACAATAACAAGAACTATCTACTCCTGTATTTTAACAACTAAAGAAACATTTCATTGTTGATTCCAAAGCCAAAAGGAAACTCATCCCCGGGATCAGACTGAGTCTTCTCTACCCAGCTTCAGCAGCTTCTGGTTGGTAACTGAATTGTTCCTGGGTGGTGGAACAGAGTTCTCAAAGACATGTGCGGACTGCATCTCCTAATTGGAGAGGAGCTGGTGCTCTCTGAGGCGATTCGACCAGCAGTCACTTTCACCTGCGTTAGCAATGCTGCTTTCTCACCGCGCTTGCTCACCTTAACCGACTCCTGCAAGGAAACGCTGTCTTCAAACTTGTGGTTTCCTGCCCCTTTGCAACACAGACACAATAAACCACTCCTCAGCTCTTTCTTGCTATTTCTTCTGCCTTTGCTCCAAGTCAAAAGTAGTCATAACTGTTGTTAACAAGTTTCTCTCCCAAGTCATGAGCCCTGCTTTTCCTCCAAGTGTCATTACTTAGGTCTCAAAGGTGATTCTCACTGAAAAGCTCCTGATTTCTTCTCTAAGTACTTAACATCATGAAAGTTTCATCTTCATTCCACTCCCTCAGTTGTATCCTCTTATAGCCATTTATAGCCATTTCAGTTCCTTTTTCATGATTCTATCTACCCTCCTCTCGTTTTTCTTTAAAAAAAAATATGCATTTTGAACAGAAAGTAAAATTAATAATTCTGAACTGCAGTTGCCTCAGAAGTGTGAGGTGCTTTCTAACAAAGAAAAATTTCCTCTCTGCCTTTCACTTACAAGTATCTAAACTTGCATACTCATTTCTGTGAGTTAAACTATAGCAAACACAACTTAAAAGTATTCCTAACAGGAGCTCCTTTTCTGAGTGCTCACGCTGTGCCTGGCAGTCAGTTAGCATTTGATGGGTATTGCCTTACTAATTCCTCATTGTATTACAGACAATCAGAATGCAGAGAGGTTAAGGCACCTGCCCAAGATTACACAGCTAATAAAAGAGTGCCTGGGTGCCTGGGGGATCTCAACCCAAATGACTTGACTTCTGTGCTTCCAGAATTGACTACTCAGACAAGAGAGAGCCATCTCGGAGGAAAAACATGTAAGAGCAGCACTCCCCAAACTTATCTAACCCAGCATCAAGGGCAAAGAAAGGCGAGATCTTGATGGGAGAGAGTTAGAATATGTCAGTGTGCAATTCTTTAAAGTCTCACAAATTACCTTAAAATTCATGACAACTTTGCATCTGTTCCATAATATATCCATATTGCTTTCTATAAACGGAATAGTTAACTCTCCCAAAGGATACAAAAGGCATTTACGAAACAGATGACTTACATTATAAGGAATCTACTTTCCTTCAAATGATTATAATTTCTACGAAAAATCTCCGAAGACTTTTCAGAGGAAACTTTCCACCTCTTTCCTCCTGCCAGGAATACGCACTGAAGCAGTATGATGAAGGGCAGTGCTGAACTCTGGACTGTTTTAACTTTTGTTATTAAAGCAAGCTTGTACAGTAAAGGAAGTGGTATGCAGGGCTGATTTGTGGGACACGGTGAGGCACATATGTCCGTTCTCCATCCTACGCATCCACGCCCGTCTCCACTAAGACCCCACCCAAATGCTAAAGGACCAGAGAAGGCTAAGGCAGAAAGCCCATCTCCCTTGCACTTCGGTGGAGAGGCTCCTCCTTGCACATGCAGTCATTAAGGGTTTTGCTCTAGTTCCCCCTTCCCACCCAGAGACAGAAAGCTAGCCCCTGTTGCTTTCCCATTTTATATTTATTTGTTTTTAATAGTGACCCTGTGAGAGAGACATTAGCATTAAGAGGATAGTCTGAATGCAGAGGTGTGGTGCTTGGGAGTGACATTCTTGCAGTATTAAAAACTGACAGGAAGCTGGAGACACAAAGAAGTGCCTCTCCAGCTGGCAGGAGCCCCTCAACCCTGTCCCTCTGTGCTACCCCCACTCTGGCCAGCTGTCTGGTGATGGCTGTATACCGCAGAGCCCTTTGTCACCACAACCCCTCCACTTACGTGACTATTCCCCAGGATCTGATCATGGAGGATAAAGTGGATGTGTGTCCATTTTGTTTTTGAAGAGACTGGGATGAAACCATGAGGAAGCAACTTGCCTGAATGAGTCACTCTGTGACTAAAGCTAGGCCTCCAGGCAGGCTAACCATCTCCCTGATCCCCCACTGTGACCACCACCACCCAAAACAAAACCAAACTTGGATCCTATCAGGTTGCCAGGAGTGCTTCTGTCCGTGCTAGACTGAGCAACACTAAGAGGGTGGGTCACGCCTGGCTCATTAGCTTTGGAAGAATGGCAGCACCGCAGAGTTCTCTGAAACGTTGAAGGAATGAGAACATCAGGCCTGGTGTGGTTGATGTAACTCCTGACACATTTTATATCACTTAAATCCTATCAGTGGTCAGAGTCTGGATTTACCTCACCACTAGCCACCCACAAGGAAATCAATACAGCAAAACATAAAGGACAGGGATCTGAAGTCTGAAAACCTAGGAAGATATGTCAAAGCTAATGTCACTTCTCCAGGAGCTGCTATCTTCACCTACAAGATAAGGAAGGAAACCAGAATAATCTTGAGTTTTCCATGAAGATCTGAAATGCAAAGCCCTGTTTTACACATGGAAAATTAGATGGCTAAACATTGTGCTTTCTAAAGTCCTTTCTTGTCTTAACATTTCAAAGCTTCATAAACATATTTTCTGAGTCATTTCTCTCTTAGGCTAAACATATGGTCCCTGGTTTTCCAGGAGGTCCTGTGCAGTAAACATAAGCCCTGTGGGTTGCACTGAATTGGGAGAGTGTTGGGGTCAGCAGTGCCATCTGCCAGTTTCTGTAACCTCTATGTAAAATGTAAGCAGCACCCCCTCTGGACAAATTGGAGAAAGATGCCACTCCAAAGTCCTGTAAATAGAGGGCCAAAATAGGAACTCTCTAAATGCCAACTTCCATTTCCCTCCTCAGCTGGATGCAGCTATTGAGCACACAAGCTGACCTCTGAAACACAACAGCCCTGGAGGGGGGGGAGAAGAAGACGAAGAAGAAGAAGAAGAAGAAGAAGAAGAAGAAGAAGAAGAAGAAGAAGAAGAAGAAGAAGAAGAAGAAGAAGAAGAAGAAGAAGAAGAGGAAGAAGAAGAAGAAGAAGAAGAAGAAGAAGAAGAAGAAGAAGAAGA
>NW_026596057.1:5370915-5405267 GCF_907164565.1 Psammomys obesus | reverse complement strand
AAGAAGAAGAAGAAGAAGAAGAAGAAGAAGAAGAAGAAGAAGAAGAAAGAATTTGCTTTGAGTGAAAGCCACAGTTTTCAAGAAAAATGCTTAAAGGTTGATTCTGATAACACAATTTCTAGGCTACCTGAGCTGGACAAAGATTATGCAAGGAACTGAAGGACCTCATGCTTCCGAAAAGTACTTGCTACTATGCACTAAAGGATAACACAACAACATCAGCCGCCAGTCTGCTCTGCACAGTTCTAAAATGCAATCTCCATGGTCCATGGTGCAAACAGTAATCTGGCTAATTAACCCACAGAGGAAATGTTGTCCAGGACAGTAAGTTCACCTTTAAAAGACCATGAACTCATCCAGAGAGCTGATGGACATCTCTTTCATTTTTTTATGGCTCTAGAATTGACCACTGCTTGGTGCAAATGAATGGAAAATCCTTGACTGAAGTTTATCCGATTCATACACCCCAAGGCATAGATGGCCTGGTGAAGTTAGATCAGGATTAGGGAACGTCATCCTGCAGCCCTGGTTCTAGACCTGCAGCTCTACTTCCCAGACACTGAAGGTTTGTCTCATCTCTCCCTACCCTACGCCTTATCGCTGTCACATGAGGCACTTCAAATGGTTGAAATTCTCTAAGCATTACTTCTGAAGGTCTTCCTTCAGCTTACACAAACCCACATGGTTCTCAACCAGACAGGGGAACCTGTCAGAATTGTACCACCACAACCTCCACTACTCTGGTTGCGAATTTGGATTACAATTAGTAAGAACAAGACCCTGGGTGATTTGCATTCTGGCCAATGGCTATTTAGTACCATGTCTTCAGTTGGAAAAAAAAAAATCAAGTAAGTGGGAAATTTTTGTATTTCTTTATGTATCATTTCTCTAAAACTTAGGAAACATTTTCAATGTAAAGAAAAGCATGGAGGGGATAGGGAAAGGAGCAGGGCTGGGGATTAGGAGTAGGGAGAACAGAGAGAGGGGATCGGTGAGAAATGGAAATTGGAAGTGGGGAGCAGCTCTGGGACATGCCAGAGACCTTGAATAGGGGAGGTGCCAAGAAGTCTACAGGGGTCACCTTAGCTGAGACTCCTAGCAGGGGGGATATGGAGCTTGAAGTGGCCACCTCCTGTGGCCAAGCAGGACTTCCAGTGGAGGGATAGGGACACCAATCCACCCACAAAACCTTCGACCCAACATTTGCCCTACCTACATAAAGTTCAGGGACAAAGATGCAGCAAAGATTGAGGAAATGGCCAACCAAAGACTGTCCCTACTTGAGACCCATCCCATGGGAGAGAACCAATCGCTGACACTATTAATATTACTCTGTTATGCTTGTAGACAGGAGCCTAGCATAACTCTTCCAAGAGGCTCCACCCAACAGCTGATGGAAACAGATGCAGAGACCCACAGCCAAACATTAGGCAGAGCTCGAGGAGCCATATAGAAGAGTAAGGGGAATGACTGAGGGAGCTGATCAAGGACTCCAGAAGAAGACCAACAGAGTCAACTAATCTGGGGGATCACAGAGACTGAACCACCAACCAAAGAGCAATCATAGACTGCTCCTAGGCCTCCTGCACATATGGAAAAGGAGTGCAGCTTGGTCTTCGTGTGGGTCCACCAGCAACTGGAGCAGGGATCCTCTCTGACTCTGAGACCTTTGGATACCATTCCCCTAACTGGGCTGCCCGGCATGGTGGGAGAGGATATGCCTAGTCCTGTCATGACTTAATGTCGCAGGGTAGGTCAGTACCCATGGGGCTCTCCCCTCTTCTCTAAGGAGAAGAGGGGAGAATGGGGAGAGGGGTCTATGAGGGGGGACTGGAAGGACCAGGGATGTGATCAGGATATAAAGTGAATAAATAAATTGTTTAAAAAGCATGGAGAATAAAGTAACCTAAGTGTGTTTACTACTCAGAATTTAAAGATAATACAGCTATATTTGATTTATTCAATAAGTGAAAGAAATATAGCAGTCAATTTTCCATCACTGTAACAAAATGCATGGTATAGGCTACTTGTGAAGAAGAGAGTTTACTTACAAATTAGTGTCAGTCTAAGATCATGGAACTTCATAACCTTAAACCTCTAGTATAGGTGCCCACTGACCATGGGAAGGAGATGTTGGAGCAAACTGCTTGATATCTTGGGCTAGGAAGCAGAAGAGACTGAGAGACTAGGGTCCCACAATCCCCTTAAAGAGCATACCTCCCGGGACCCAAAAACTTCTCAGTAGAACATACCTCTTAGTCTTCATCACCTCCAAATATCACTATTCTTGGTACCATGCCTTTAATAGACAGACCTTCAGAGGACATCATCTTCATAAACTACATCAAGATGGTGATGAGTAGCGGCCCAACCCCGGGAGTTATGAAAAGGTCTGTATTTTCACAGAGAAAATGTCAAACATCTCCCAGCAACTATGTAACTCTCCTGATGTGGCCTCCAAGTCACTAGAGTATCATCTGGGCCTCTGAGGCCTCAAACTCCAGAGCTCTGTAATTTCAAAACCCTTACTATAATACTTAGAAGCTTTTTATTTTTTGTAGTGTCTCCTGCCTCTGGTTCCTGCCTGTACTTACACGCCTTCTGTGTCAACTCCACACTAGTGCTCACATGATGCTCAGTCCCTGAAGGAGACTAAAGCAAGATGATGACAAGATCAAGGCCTATCGGTGCCACAGGATGAGTTCAAGGCCAGCCCGTGTAATTTAGGGAGACCTTGCCTGTAAATTTAAAAGTTAAAGGAAAAAAAGAAGTCTGGGAATATAGATATGTCATAGATAACTTGCCTAGCAAGCTGAAGGCCCTGGGTTCAATTCTTCCCACGCCCCTCAAAATTATGAGATTAGTAACCTTACACCCCAACCCCACAGTCTACCATGAGTCACTCTTGCTCTTTTTTTTTTTCTCTTCCTCATTCTATTCTTTATTGTGGAACCTAGAAATTAGGGAGAATATTTTATTGCATGAGCATGTCCTAAAGCCATACCCTCCAATCCAGGCAACTGGTCAAAGTGTTTCTTCCAAATACAGCTCTCTATAAAAGAAAATCTGATGAATGAAGTCTTTTTCTTCAGTTCTTTGTATCCATGTATATGATTGATGAGAAGACAGAGCCTGGAGATCAGTGGGAGAGTCTCTGGTAGGTGATGAACTCGGCCATTAGTGCTCAGCTGGGTGATATTTCCTTCACTTTCATGGCAATATGAAAGATGGCAGAAAAGAGGGAGAATGCTCACATAGTTATATATAGAAAATCAAGAAGTAGAGTTCTTTGTGAAGAAGGTGATCAGGGTTTTGTTGTTGTTGTCGTTGTTGTTTTTCAAGACAGGGTTTCTCTGTGTGGCCTTGGCTGTCCTGGACTCACTTTGTTGACCAGGCTAGCTTCAAATTCACAGCGATCCACCTTCTGGGATTAAAGGCGTGTGCCACCACACCTGGCTGAATGTGTTGGTTTTAAGCAAAGCAACCTGGTTTCCAACCATACCAGCCCCCAGAGTGGAAGGGGTTCATTTCCTACATCATTCTACCCCACTAAGCAAAAGCCCTGCCCATAAGATGCCCTAGAAGGTGAACGGAAGAGAATGAGGGGGAGGAGGCACGAGAGAGCGTGGTGACATTTACAAGTGGCCCAAAGGCTGGGACAGTGTAAAATTAGAAGAGGTTAGCTAGCTCGAGAGGGAAACCCACCACAGCATTAGTGGTATGTCACTGTTCTCGCCCCCATTCCACTGAGATGACACACCCTGACACAGGAGCACCCATTCACTTGGTCACACCCACAGCTGCATTTGAAGCCGCAGAGCCTTTCATTGCAGCACGCCCTGACTTCTGACACGGGCCTCCTAGGTGACGAAAGACTAGCGGGAGCTGTGACGTGAGTCAGCTGCTAGGCCAGCACAGAGGGGGAGAGCACAGGAGACACTGTGAGACACCAGGGAAGGGTCACCATGCAAGACCATGTCTGTCCCCTGCCTTTCCCACGAGATTTCCATTTCTTTCGTTCCCCAGGCTTCCGGAATGGTCACCTGATCCGCTTTACCCAAGAAGCAGATAATGAAACTGTGCAGCTACAGGAAATTACACCTGTACGGCGTGTTCCTGTGTGACAGCTGCAGCCTGGAGGCCTGGAACTCATTTAACAGATAAGCTCAGATTTTACATAGGTTGTGATAACACATGCTGAGAAAGTTAAGCCTAACAAGTAAGCAGAAGGGTGGTAAATAAGGGACATTCCTTTGTCCCAGAAATTACTGTTTTCTTTCCTCTAGTACCCCTCCTATTCTTTGTGTCTTGTGTGATTTTTTCAGACTCTGTAAGACTAGGAGTCACTGGGGAAAGGGAGACGGGGCACATTTATCTTTGGTTGCATGGCCAGAAGTCGCTTAAAGCACCTTTCTAATTAGAAACATAGCTAGTGAGTTAGAAATCTGAAGATGAGAAGGGTGTCCATAAACTAGAACACAAGGCTAGCTCTTGGCTTCTGGGAATGTACGATAATGTGGCTTTGAGGGAAAGGACAGAAGGGCCTAGAAACAGCAGGCGAGCCTCCAACCAACAAGGCACTGCTGACCAGCAGAGAAAGACAGCACGCAATCCCGTGCATGATTCTGGCATTGCTCTTGCTACCCTGCCAAACTCTTCGGACTCCAAAATAGGAGCTTATAATAGAAAACCTTTTAAAAAACTAAATCTCATTCCAAAAACACTGAGTGGGGGAGAGATAAATACATGAAATGTTCATAATATCTTTACCTAAGGTTCTCATGGGTTTCATCTCAATGAATCAGAAAACAAAGGAGAACAGAACCTAAGTTTTTAATTTTGACTTAATGGATCTAAGAGTTACTTTGAGTTCTGACTTGTAGATCTTTGAATAAAGTTGATCCATATGATATTTGGTCAGCATGGACTGTATGGTAAACTAAATTTTCAAAAACACTTCCAGGACTCTCACAAATACGGTTCATACTTAAAATATTATTTCTAGTCACTGAAAGAAAGAAGTGAATGGAGGATCTAAAATGAGCATCATTTCACAAGGCAGAGATATAACTTACTGATATGTTATTAATCCTCACATAGTCAGATTAAGAATAGTTTTATCCCTTCACCTCACCTGGGCAGCACAGTAGAGCTGACCCTAGTTATGGGGCCTTGAGGACTTGCATGCAAGAGAGCCTAGTCCCTGCATTTTGTCTGCTGAGGGAGAGATGGCCTCTTCCCCTTCCTCATTTCTCGACACCTAGGGCCGGAGGGAGAACAGGCCTCAAAGGCTGGAGACTGGGACTCCAGAGCAGAGTGGTCCTGCAACCTCAACTGGGCAGCAGGGGAGGCTGGCCCGGGGGCTTGTGGGGCTTGCAGAGTTCGGGAGAGTTTTGCTGGTGAGTGGCCCTGAGGGCATATAAGTGGGAGAGCCAGCAGGCTGACCAACTCAGATACCTCTCAGGCCCAGATCCAGGGCTTTGATTTGGCCCACCCCAACACCCACCCCATCAATGAGCTCCTGGAGTGCAAGAAGGGGCTGGTCCTACAGACCCAAAACTACAGGATCTCCGTGACACAGGGCAACAACAGGATATCCAAGAGGATCCTCAGTGAGGTTCCATAAATGATAGTGTAGCAGAGGCCAGAGGCCTTGTACCAGACCAATAGTCACTGCAATGAACATTTGCAAGCAAAGAAGTACGGACCAAAAGATATACTGTGGGATACACTGTGACACAATGCGGTTTCCATAACTAAATTCTTTTCTCTGTTGTGGGGGAGGAAGGTGGCATGGGAGGAGGAGGGAGATGAGTGGGACTGGGATGCATGATGTGAAATCCACAAAGAACCAATAAAAAAATTAAGAAAAAAAAGAATAATTTTATACATAGCCTATAGCCCACTGTACCCAAAACTCCACTGTGTTCCATAATGTGTTAACTGTCATATAAAGACAAACATGGTGTTATAACACCCTCAACAGAGTTGATTTGAAGTCAGGATAATCTTGCTGTAGGAACTTTGAAAGAGTATTCTTTGGCTATGACTCCTCAGTCTCAGCCAGATGACTTGAAACCCCGAAGCTGCTTATCTTTTTCATTTATTGTTGGCTTTATATAGTAAGCACTTTCCTATACTATTGAATATTCTTCAAAAATCACCTTTGTTACTGTAAATTCTCTGTGTTATGACTATAATATTCTCCATAGAAAGGTAGGATAGAAAGATAGAAAAAAACAGGGGGACATTCAAAAGGTTTGGAGTCCATCACTTCCCTGGATCTGGCTTAGGTCTCTCAATGGCTGAAAATCTCACAAACAAAACTCTCATGAATCATGTTTAGAGTCAAATTATGTCTTGACTTTGTGGGACCTGTGCATAAAAATAATTCCTTTGTTCTATATTTTTCCTGTGTTGTTATTTTATCAATTCTCCTTTCCTATCTGTACAATGACCATAATATTTTAAACTCAGATGCATATTACATCCTTTGAACAATATAACTTCAAAATCTACAACATCATATATATGTGTGTGTGTGATACTTTAACCACTCTCTCTGTCTCCCTCTCCTTTTCCCTTCCCCTCTCCTTCTCTCGCTCTCTTGAGAAGCTACACCCACTCTTTGAGTGTGAACTGACTGTCCTTTACATAATACACCAACATTTCACTTCACACTGACCTACCTTGAAGCTCTTTTCTGCAGCATAAGTCAGGGTCCTGGCTCCACCTAAATACAGGTCCTTGGGAAGAACTCCTCAAGCTGTAAGCTAGCTGGCCGTTTGCCTCTCCTGCTGTGAGTGACTCAAATAGTGTGATTTAGCAAATGTTGCTCCATGTGGGAACATTTTGATGGGGTTTTTTTTCCTCATCTTTCTATATCAAAGAAAGCCTTCATCATTTTTTCTTTCTTTTATCTCTTGTGATTGATGATAGACATCAGGACATTTAAAAAATTACATCATTGACATAGCTGATAAGGCTAGCAATTAATTCACATATTCTTTCATTCACCAAATAACTAATATGTACTATAATATAACTGTTTGGATGTCAAAGATAAAGCCTAAAAGTAGATGAAACAGAAAACAAGGAGATATATGGTGTTAAAGAACAAAGAACAACAGACTCAGGTGAGCAAAGAGGGCTTATAAGGGATAATAGCAGTGGTGGTGGTGTTGGGCTTAGGAAAAGCTTAGGAAATATCCTAAAGTGAAGTTTGAACAGAGATATCATAAAGTGACACCACAGGGAAACCCAAGAAAAGAAAATCCCAGGAGGGTATACCATATGCAAAGACACTGAAGTAGAATAGCAACCTATACGGTGTGCTTAGGGAACGAGCAGTCCACTGTGGCTAAGTGGCACTGAATGGCATGCTAGTAATGACATGAGAGAAGAAACCAGACTGGGTCCTGGATGGCCCGACAAGCCATCACAAGAAAAGCTGTGGCTGTTGCATAATCAATGTGAGGAGCAAGGTAGGAAGAGGAAGCCAAGCCAGGAGGTGGCCAAAATGGAGTGCATGAAGTCTTAGAGTATCATCAACTACAGAAATGTCAGAGAAGGTAGAACAGACAAAGTCACTGGGAGCACATCTGTAGAGAGGACTGCCACAGATCCGAGGCCTGGCTGAGCCTCACAGTGAGACCCTGCCAAAAAGAAACAAAAAGTCAAGACAAGAAAGTGATGGCATCTTTAGACCTGAAAAATGAATAGCAACACTGAAGAGGTGAAAGAGAGATGAGAGAGAGAGAGAGAGAGAGAGAAAAGCTACCTCCCTCTCATTACGGGAAAGAAAATGGTACCCTGGAGGCTGGAGAAGGCAGCAACACTAGATGAAGAGGGATATTCACTGTACTGAATGTGCCTGATTAAGGGAAATAAAATTGAGAGTTGACCATAGGGTTCAGAACGTGGTAAATGGTTGAGAGTGTGATGATGTTATTACCCAAATCAACAGATATTTTTAGTGAAGCCTAAAGCTCTTGATTAAAATATGGCAGAGTGATGGGTCCAAAAAAAGCTTTGACTAATCTGAGCAAAGAGAGAAAATCCTCACTCTAGTGACTTCTGACCTTGACAAAGGCAAGTCTACTTTTCTTTTTGTTTTGTTTTCTGAGTTATGACGGGAAAAGAAACTCCGTAGCAATACATTCAGGAGACAGGGTGATAAAAGGAAGTAACGATAGTGAGAGATAAGACCTTTGAAGAACCTAGTTGCAAAGGAGAACAGAGAAATGGAGCTACAGTTCCGGGGACATGGGAGTTCAAACAAGACTTCTTTCAGATAGGTTCATACTTAGATGCTGACTGGAAAATGCAGAAGAGGGAAAGATGCCCAGGAGGCAGAAACCAAGCTAGAACGGCATTCTTGGTGGTGTTAGGGATGAGTTGTTCTTTCTCCAAGTTCCTGCCCGTCGCAGCCATGGTAGTCTTAGCTCCTGTGCTCTCAAAGGAGAAGAACTCGCATTAGGCCTGGTATGATGGGCCAGTAACCAAACTTCTTCAGCAGCCAAGAAAGCAAAAGCAGAAAGTACATTTACTCTCAGTGGTGGAAGGCACACAGCTCTGAACAGCAAAAATCAAGGGCTGCCCCTACTATCTGGACTTGCAAGTCTTGGACAACCATTCCTCTGACCTTTGCCTACGCCTGGGTGGTCTGTGGTGCTCTCCTTCCTGGAATTGGCAAAAGCTTTTCTAGAAGCTGTCCTTACCCACAATTAGATCTGTCACGATTAGATGCATTAGATACAAAACTTTGAGTGTACTAGGTAAGAAGACAGTGGTGTTTCCTGTGTGCTTGGGTGGGGCCCTTCTTATCTAGTAGCCTGGCCTTCTCATACATACTCAGCCACAAGCCCCCAATATTCTGGACCCGCCATTTTAGCTCTAACATTCATTTTAAGCCTAACACTCATATCATGATGGTGCAATGGGAAGCATAGGAATGAGAAGCTCGCTTGGTTAGGAGTAGGCTTTCATCCATGAAGGGAGGGGTTGATGGAGAGAAGCAGCAGTGAAACAGCTGGACATTCTCCTTTGGTTGTTTTTATTTCCTTGATGGCTCAAGGAAATAAAACCAAGTCAAGAACTCAGCCAAGTTGAAAGCCTCCTGACTAGTGCAATACAGACTCAGGCAACCCAAGTTAAATTGCTTTTTCCACTCCAGCTGGTTCCATTCCCGAAGGGCAAGCACTCACATTACCTCATCACAACAGAGGTCACGAGACTGAAGGGTAGGGAAACCACTCTGAGTGGTCTCTCTTTCAACTGGATATGACTAAAGAAATTCACAGGAGATTGACGAAGCTCTCCCCCTGTCTTTCTTGCCTTCCCTCCCTCCCTCCCTCTCTATGTGTATATGGTGTGTGTGTGTGTGTGTGTGTGTGTGTGTGTGTGTGTGTGTGTGTGATAGTTTCCAGTGACAACTGGACCATAAGGGCTCTTTCTTAATCAGTGGATTAGTTCCTCTCAATGTATTTCACAGCATGAAGGCATTATTCACTATGAAGGGGTGGTAAGTGGCAGGCAGTGGGGTCTAGTTAGAGGAAGTATGTTCATTGAGAGCACGTTTTTTACAGATTGTTTGTCTTGGCTCTTCTTGCATTCCCTTCTCTCTCTGCTTCCTGGTCCATCGTGTTCTAAACTGTTCTGCCAAAATGGACTAACACCCTTTAAACTGTAAGCCAAATAACCCCCCCTCTTAAGTTGCTTATGTGAGGGTCTATGTCCCAGTCATAAATAAGTTACTAATTAACGGTCCCTCTAGTCAGGCCATTGTAAGAACAATAGAAGGCATTTGAGTGGCCCCTGTCATGACTCCTGAAAGGACAAACTCTGTAGACATGGTGTGATTTTTCTTTGTCGAAAAGAGAAGAAACAGTGGGGAGGTGATACCTGTGGCCTGTCAAGAAGAAGCTGAATACAGAGTAGAGAAGAGCTCTCTACCCTCAAGGCTTTCGAGCATCCTGGGCTGTGTTGCATCTGAAAATACCAAGGGAGAGACTCAGCTGCCCTGCTCTCCAACGAGGAGATTAAACAGAAAGGAACTGGAGAGTCAGCTGTTTGGTGGAGATGAGGATGCAATCAGGTGAGATTTAGATAAATGTGAGTTGGGAGAAGAACTTCGAAGCAAAGGAAAAGCCAGGCTGGGGCTGGGGTCCTGTGGCACCCCTTTACATTAAGGAGTGAATCCCACAACACCCTCTCCTTTCCCTGCTCACAGCACACTCTGTGCTGCACACCCTCAGTGCTCACGCCCTATCTAAACTCGCTAAGCCATGACCGAAACAACTCCCCACAAGTACACTCCATTCTTGTGTGACTCTGGAGTCACAAAGCATTTGACAGTACTTTAACTTTAAAATGAGAACACAACCATCTGTTTGCATCAGCTACCACAAAAATATGTTTCCCCTTGCCTGAGTTCCAAACCCACTTGGAGGCCCATCCCATGGGCATTACCTGTGGTAGACAAACGCTGACCTCTGTGATTTGAATTTGGTGTGTAGCTCATGTTGAAATTTCTCATAATGAGGTATTAAGAGATGGGACCAGTGAAAGCCTTTAGAAGGTAATTAGGGCTCTGCCCTCGTGACTAAACCAATACACTCATCTGATAAATGGACTAAGGGGTTGATGGGTTATCTCAGGAGAAGCTGTGCGACATAAAAGCCACTTTGGCTAGTCTATCATGTTCCAGTCTAGTTTCTTGCCATGGATGACCTTTACACCTGGGGACCCTGAAAGCATGAAGACCCATCACTGGGTGAACCACACAGCCCTTTTTTATTTATAAATTAGCCAGCCTGAGGCACTGTGTTATTAGCAACAGAAGACACAGGAAAATGCCGCTGGCATTCAAATGTCACAGCTATTGTATGATACTGAAAATCCTTCAGCAGCTAGAGAGTGATTGATGGTGCTGGGAGCCTTTATCCCAGGGCTTTGACATTGTTGTCACCGTTGCCTTTAGTTTCTTCCTTGACACTTAAGCTTTCGTGAAAATTCCCTTTCCTTTCCTTTTTGCTTTCTGGTGCTTCAATCTACCACTTAAAAGCTTTCTTAAGGAATTTACCTTTCCTTCCTTTTTTCTTTCTGATACCATCTACCACACCTCAGACACAAGTGAAGACTACAAGCACCCCGAGACAGGGGTGTGTTTGTGTTTACCCTAGTAAAATGCAAATCCATCAAATGGCATCCCTGCCTAGAAGCCCTCAGATGGTTCACTGCAAACAAAAGCCCAGAGGTGGTCAACAACTCTCTCCATGTAATATCTGACAGGAGGTGACTTTTTCACTAAGATGGCAACTGGAAGAACTGGCTAAACCTAAGGGGAAGCGGCAAGAGGGTTTGCAGGCGTCTGAGATAGTGACAGCATTTCCCACGCTCCTCTAAATCTCTAAACCAGATCAAGAAAACTCTTAGAAATAAAAATCATGCCACAGCTTACCATACCTCGGGTAACTAAAACACGCTAACCTATGTCTCTCCCACTTCTTAACAGAGACCCTGCAGATTCACTTCATTAATATTTCCATGGCTCAGCCTGAGCTCTAGACTGCCCACACGGGATCCATCACTTATTAGTTTTTTGACACTGACCAATATTCTCAGCTCTTTCTACTTCTAGTTCCCCACCTATAACATGGAAATAAAAGCAGGACATACTCTATACAAGGGTGTAAAGAGCCGACACAGTGATATGTGCACAGGCTGGGCCTGGCTGGATATAGCACGGGGTTATGTGTTAGCTGATATTATTATTGCCCATATATACAGACGATCACACTCAGTGTGCTAAGCTGACAAAAGTAGATTCACAATTGAATGAGTTGTCTCCACTCGGGGTGATATTTAAGCATTCCCTCGGCATTTTTAAAAATATTTCAATTAACATAAATAAATAAACAAATAAAAGCTTTGTTCAGGCCAACAGAATTCCTGACGTTAACTTCTTAGTGTGACGACAGAAAAGCAACTCCCTGCCTTGCGATTCTAAATCACAGAACAAAAATCTCCAGTTCCTCATCTGGCTTCTGTACTGTGATCCTTACCCTGTGTTTCCTGGCAACAGCTTTCAAGACCTCTGTGAAAGAGCTGGAAAGAACATAACAGAAAGCAATAAAGAGCTGGTGCTTTAAATCATCAAAATCCCAGGATTAAACCCCACCTCATCCCATCAGACACAGTGTGAATTTAGATGAATTTCCTGCCCTTCAAAGGCTCACTTTCCCCGACTGCTGATAACCATAGAACCCATTTCATGGGGTGCTCTGTCATGGTGTTCTCAGAGACAGCATAGTCTGAGTAATCCCTCCAGCCTTACTCAGCTGCATGGCTGCCAACATGGTAACTGTATCTCCAAGAACCCCAGGGCTCTTATATATGAATACATATACTCAAGAATAAGATGGTCTACATTCTCTCTGGCCCTGATATACCCCAAACTGTGATCCCACTTTCTTGGGTGTTCAGCGGCTATGATTTTATTAACATCATTCTCTCCTCCCTACATGTTCTTCATTCCCTCCATCAGTCTCTGGCTCTTGATAGCCTCTCAGTCTGTAAGAGAAAGAAAGAATTCTCATTCTTCAAGATTTGTTCTGAAAGGATTTTTTAAAATCTATATTCTAGCGGGAAAGAATGACAATACCACTCTAAGTAGATCTCAGACCATCTCTGATATTGGTTTCCACTCCATAAACAAAAGAAAGAATAGCCTTCACTCGCATGCTCCAGACTCCCTCCTGCTAAACTGATGAATTATTTTGTTTACAGTCCTTGTCACTGAGAGATGGAAACCAGGTCTACCATCACCATCTCTTGGTGAGCATCTTGGTTGCTCTACCGGCTCATTATGCATTGTGTCTTACTTTTTTCTACACTATTCTACTACTGCTGTAAGTCACTTTGAAGGAAGAGTCTGTGCATATCTTGCCACGCCATCCCTCTGTTATTATCTCAGCCCCTGCTCAGTGTCAGGCAATATCTACCTTTTTTCCAAGGTAGGATCTCACTGTGTATACCTTGGCTGTTCTGGAATTAGCTCAGTAAACCAGGCTAGCCTTGAACTCAGAGATCCACCTGCTTCTCCTCTAGCTGAGTGCTAGGATTAAAGCCTTTAAGCTTGGGGATGTTTATTTAATATATACGTTCATTCAACAAAGACCTAGTAAGCCATGTCAAGACATGAGATAGGACAGAGAATGGAACAGATACCATCCCTGAAACACATTAGTGTAGATCAGTGAGACCAGTTAGACAAATGTAGAATGGGCTAACTATAGTAATACACACTAAGAAGGAAAGTCGCAGCTTGTCTGAGATACCTTAATTAATATGAAGGAAACTAAAATACAGAGGAAAATCTGAGTACATTCAATGTGTCCCTCTGTGGCACAAGTCAAATTCCACATGTGTGGCTACTCTACGACACTGCCCCCTCTCTCAGATCTTGACTATGATAAGCTCCTTTGCAGCTACATATCAAATCACACAGCCCTGCTTTCTTTTCTGCCCATCACTCCTCAACAAACTGCACAGAGGTGAAGTCACCTCACTCCCAGAGATCATATCACCACCAATGGGTCCTGTTTCAGCTGCCCACGTTTCCTTCCTTCCCTTTCTGCAACTATCTGCTCCAAGACCTCACACCTCACTCACCTCCTCCTTGATGGTGAGTTTGGATCCTTGTCCTCCTGCTCCTATTCAGCACTGCCACCTTTGTCCTTAATTTTATTCCCAACCCACATAGCCACCTGATAAGAGAAATGGCTTCACAGTAGCTTCCCTGTGTGACATGTGCTAATCAATGGGTAATTCCAAGACTCCACCAACTCACTCTTATTTCATTACAAATTTTAGAAATTTCCTTCCTCGTCTTCAGAATCCAAGGCAGGAGTGAGGTCAAGGACTCAGAAGGCTGTAAAAGTCAAATACACCTGGGGATGCTGTGGAGCCCTATTCTTTTATAGCTCTGCAGAGAACACGCAGACCCCTGAGGTTCTAGTGCTTTCTGAAAGGGTTTGTGGCATTCACGCCTTTTGTAACCATAATAGCACCTGAGGAGTGGACTTTCCCTTGCAGTGACTCAACACCAGTGTACAATGCTTGGGGGAGGATGTGGGTTAGCGTAAGACGCCACTTTGTTCCACACTGGACTCTGCATAATTTGAAAACTAATAATGTAACTAATAGTGTAAAGACTACTGATATTGGGGATGAGTATCTGGAAACCCTCTATAGTATCACATAGCAGATATGAATACTTAAGTTATACTGTCTCAAACCATGTGGTCCTGATTAGATAAGGTGTAAATGAGCAATAAAAAAAAAAGTGTTATTAAAACTTTGGTATTGGGGATGAATATAACTAGAGCAGCTAATACGTGCTCACAGAGATGCAGTATATTCTCAGTAAAGTCTATTCATTGGTGAGTTGAAGAAAGAAATGTTATGGAAAAAAATACACACTCAGGAATACTTCTCTGAAAAAAGATAGACACAGGGAAATGTTGATTGACGGGCCTGTCTGCAGTGAGGAGCACACACATCTTCCTCAAATCCCTCTGCTAGTATAGAGCCCAACAAAGGGCAGGTCATAGCATCAGGGGTCAGCATGGACATCACCTAAGTGAAAGTGAGAATGATGAAACAAGGGGTGGGGAGCTGCTGAGCTCCACTCTTGGGGATAAAAACAGAGAGAAGAATTTCAGAAGAGTTCCCTACCATATCACAGAGGAGTCAGCAGACATTGGCTAAAAAAGCAGAGAGAATCCAGAGGTCATGCAGAAACTACCCACTCCCACCATGAGTGAGCATACATACTCTTCGCTGATCACTGTCTCACTGCCTCGCTCAGTGCCATTCAGGTTCTGTAGTTAATGGGTAAGGCATTCTCACTCTCTGAATGTCTGCTACCAAAGTCTGATTCGAAGTGGAATCATCTGTAGGGAATTAAGCAGATGAAACCTCAAAGGCATGAACAGTGAGAATAGATGAATCAAAAATTAAATAAACAGGAAGCAGAAAAAGATACTTCCGGACTGTCCAAAAGACCTTATTATAAAGGAATGTTATAATGAATTTCAAGTTACTTTTATTTCTTAAAGTAAATCCTATACTTATTTTTTCACTGCTAGCCTTTGGTCCTTCAGTAATATCTGCTAGATCCTCAAGGAGTATGTATGTGAGTGTGTGTGAGTGTGTGTGTGTGTGTGTGTGTGTGTGTGTGTGTGTGTGCAATGTACATGCATGAAATCAAATAGGACTAACCACAGTGGTCAGTATAGAATAGCAAATGAGTCTGAAGAATGATCTAGAAACTAAATTGTTTGCATAGAGCAGAAGCTCATTACTGGAGATTATTATGAAACATAAACCCCGTTATAAAATCACAGACATCTTAAGAAAGGCCACATAGAATTGTTCTTAAGTGATTCAACTCTAAGTCAGCAAGGTGGTTTAGGCCTATAATCCCAGCACTTACAAAGCTGAGGCGGAAAGTTTGACACAAGTTGAGACCACTCTGAAAACACAATGAGTTCCAGAACAACCTGAGCTATTCTGTCAGACTTCTGTGTATGTTAAAGCACACACAGAGAGAGAGAGAGAGAGATGATCAAGCAGTCAGAGCAAACATTTGAGGCACATTGAAAAGGCACACACTCAAAACATTAGAACAGCCGCCTCACTTTGCTGAATCAAATGTAATCAAAGTTAAGAAAAGCCTCAGCCAGGACTTCCAGCTCTGAACTCAAGTTGGCTTCTTTCTTGAGCCAAAAGCACTGAATGGAAACAAAAAACCCTGCAGCTTTGAGTCTGGAAAGAATCTAAGCTAAGCTTATGAATCCTTTTGCTTTACAGATTAGGGATCTGGGGTAAAGAGCTCCTATTAGATGAAGTGCCCAGAGTTTTAGTCTAGTAAAGACAGAACCTGAGCTACTTGCCAGGTCTCTGGGTTCAAGACTAAAAACTTGAATTAGATCCACAACCTTAGACTCCAGCAACGCTGCAAAGCCGAGGACTCTCCACAATTCCAAACAACACATTTAACAAGAAACTGCGTTTCAAATGAACATGTTTTTCCTCAGGCTAGAAGAGAATTCCCTTGCCTGTGTGTCCATCATTTACGGCCAGCTAACATCTGTGAGCACTTCTTCAATAAGCCAGGCATTTCACCTCCATCATTTCATTCAGCCCTTCTGATAGTCTGATTAACTGGGTACCCAAATTACTACCCATACTTTACTGAAAAGGAATCTGAGACATCAAAATACAATTTTCTCTTGACCTTGCAGCAAGAGAAATAATAAGATACAAATATAGGCCATCTACCTTCCTGACCCAGCACAGAGTCAGCGCTTTACTGCTAAAAGACTAACAAAAGGAGTCCAAATTGAACCCAGATGAATAAGGAGAGTGGACCTCTCATTTCTTTATTCACATTTGCTTTGTTCCCCTGGGCTACTCACCATCTAAAATTCCAACCTCTAAACTACATCTGTCACCACGGGAGAAGGTTCTATGGTCTTCTCCTCCACTAGCCATGGAATCAAGATTGGGAAATCCTAGTGTCTTGAAACCTCGGTCAAGGTGTGGCTTCTGCTTGGGACCTGGGGCCACATCAAGTCTCTAGGATGAAGTTAGCATGTGCTCTCCGCCCGTACTCTGCTCTCCTATGTTCTGCAAATGAGAGCTTCAGGACGTGTAAGGAATCCTAAATAGTCTCTTAAGAAGGGGGGGTGGCAACCATAAATCCGGCCTGGCCAAGCCTCAGGACTGAAGGTACAAAGGTAATGTGTGTGCATTGCTGGGATTAAAGCATATTGGTTTATATCAGTCTGTTATGGATATTATCTTCAAGATGTTGTATGTTCTAGGAGGACCTCTTGCAGCCAGTAATATAACTGCCCTTCTGGGGAATCTCTGGTTCTGCCTTGGAAAGAATAAAACCTCTGTGGCCAGAAAATGAGTCTATATTTCCCAATCATCTCCCACGTGTATTAACATGCATGTGTGTTAATATATGTGTATTAGCATGCATTGCATGTTAACATGCATGTGTTAATATATGAGAAGAGACCTGTTAGTCTACCACTGAAAGATGACACTTCTACTGCTGAGATCAACTCCTTTCCAGAACAAACTTATTTGGGGGAAGGAGAAGGAGAAAGGCCCTTGAATTGAGGATAGGGCAGGGGACACAGAAAGATGCAGGAAGTGCTTCAGTAACGATTCTGTGTCATCTATGATGCTCTATCGTGTGAGCGAAAGAACCTGGAATAAGGAGAAGCAGGGGTTGGTGATAAAGCAAGAGGAAGAGCAGATGTGCAGTGCACGCACGTAGCATGGTATTATTCTCATATCAGGCACAAAAGCAAATCGGGTTCTTCCCACACACCTCCCATAGAGCCTCACGCCAGCCCTGTCAAGAAGGGCTGCCTGGGATGATCTTTACAGGATGTGTAGCTGAGGGAGCCAGTGGAGGTTCAAATCAAGCCGACGTTCAGCTTGCCAGACTACAGTCCCATGGGCCAAAAGTATTAAGTTTCTAACTCACACACAAAAGTGCTGTATGAGCTAGCTGAAGCTCTGGATGTTGTGTTATTACTGATGGAAAACTAAGACTGTAGCTGGACAGCCATTTGCCCAGGGTTACCACCGTACATTTTCTGGTGACAAATCAAAATCTATCTCTTTCCTCGTTTTGTTCTTTCTGCTAGAGTGTCTCCATGTTTGGTGAAATGGGAGAAAAAGAAAGTCAAGAAAGCTTCGAGCCGACATGCCAAACATCACTTTCAGTGTCTAGGGAAGTATCTCTGAAATAAACAGAAAGTTCTGAAACAACACTAATTACAAGAAAGCACAGCAGCGGGCAGACCTGTACACTCCCTTCTGTGGTCATCTGTTACCATTAATCAGCCACAAAACAATCAAAGACCTTGGTCTTCAACGACAGAAAGAAGGCTGCAGCCCTGAGCTCACAGAGCTTGTGACCAAGTGCTGCAACAGTCAGGTGAAAAACTGAAAATCAAGCAGCACAAAGTGAAGTCAATCAGATCTGTTTGTGTTAGTGAGGGACAGGGAAACTCCACAGAGATACCCTAGAACTTGAACTTGGCCTTTAAAGTTAAAAAAAAAAAAAAAAAAAAAACTCTCTGTGGAATTTTCCTAAGAAGTACCTCCAGCCTTGGCCCTGTAAACGCCATCATTGTCTGAGCAGTGAAGTGAGCTGAGCAGAGATGACTGTGTCTCTCGCCTTGGTCTACGCTGGGCTTTCCAGCTGAAAAGACCCGGTCACTATCTTCGCCTACAATCTCTCTGCTGCTGAAGGTGTTGCAGGACAAACAGAAAGGAAAATGGATGTAGGGAGTTAAAATGTACTATGACTTAACACGTTGGATTTCCCAGGCACTGAGGTACCTTCTCTTTTTACTTTTTTCTGGAGCCAGGGTTTCTCTGCGTAGCCCTGGTTATCCTGGAACTCACTATGTAGACCAGGCTGGCCTCAAAATCAGAGATCTCCCTTCCTCTGAAGTGACTTAGGCATAGCTGTGGTGCTGTTTAGGTAAGGAGCCAGGGCCAGTTCTTTGCTGGGTACATTTGAGAAGGTCATTTCTGCTGGGGTCACTGTCTGGAAGATAATAATTGGATGGCGCTCCTGAAGCTAATGCTGGGCCTCACAGGGACTGTGGCAAGCCTTCTAAAGTCCTCTCTTATCCTGTCCTGTGGGAAAGGGAGAATCAGCAGCAAGCACACTACAATACACACATTTCTCCTTCCGTCCTTCTAGAATGATGTTCAGGAAGGATTTGCCTGCCTTTCTTAAAAGACAATAAATGGAAGCTCAGGCAGTTTACACTTCACCAAGGTCACATGAGCCCTAAGGAACAAAGCCAAAAGTTTAACCCAGCTGTCAAAGCTGACGTCCATTCTGTTCAATAAGACAGCTTATGGAGTTGGTAAAGCACACAGAGGCAGGTATCTGGCTGCCAGAGTTTAAGGTCTGCTCCTGCTGGCTGAAATACTCCGAGAAGTTCTTTAAACAAATCATTACCTCAGTTTCTTCTAAAGGAATGTGCAGATACATAATAGTAAAGATTATATGTGTTACCTGACATACAGAGAGTTGTACCTGACATACAGAAAGTGTTATATGAAAAAAAAAAGTCTATTTTAATCTGAAAACTGGGAAAGAAGAGAAAAGGGAGGTCGGGGGCTAGAGAGATGGATCCGTCAGTAAATTGTTGGCCATGCATGCATGAGGACCAGAGTTTGATCCCCATCACCCAAAATGCCCTGGGTAGTTTTTGTTGTCGACATGATGCAGCCTAGAGCCACCTGGGAAGAAGAGACCTTAAAGACTTCAATCAAACTGACTGTGGACACAGCTGTGAGGTATTGTCTCAGCTGCTAATTGTTGAAGGAGAGCACAGCCTACTTTGGGTGCCATCAACCCTAGGCCTGGGTGATTCTGGGCTATATATGAAAGGTAGCTGAGCATATGACAGAGAGCAGTGTTCATCTGTATTTTCTGCTTCTAGTCTGTGACCTGGAAGTGTAAGATCAATAAACCCTTTTCTCTCCTAAGCTGCTTTTGACCAGTGTTTCATCACAGCACCAGAAAAGAAAGTGGAACACAATGTTCTGCCCTCCACACATTCAAATACACGCATGCACATACACACACAATAAACATATGCAAACACATACATGTTTTAAAAAATGCTAAAAGAAACCACACCAGAAAAATCATTCACTTATCTTTCAGCCATGCCTAGACCATTGAACCTTACCTATACGAATGCCACTATAGGAAACGGGCCACAGCCAACCCAGTCCTTGAAATAGCCAGAGGCTTCTCAGAGGATGGTGGGCAAATAGCACACATGGGCAGATAAGATGGACGTATGTAGAAATGACATCAAGGTAAACAGACTTCTAAAAAAAATGCTCTGATCATGAGTAGACATTCCCCTACTAACAAAAGAGCCGCTGAAGTTGGGCATTCAATGCCTCCTTTTTTCTGCTCTTCCCTAGAGTTCAACAAATATGGCATCATTGGCTTGCAATTCACAGTCAAAGCCTGCAAAGATGTGAGGGCCTGTCATAGAATGGGAATCCTCCTCATTGGGCTGCCAGTTTCAGACTCAGCAACAAGCTCCTCCCCTAGGAGGAGGAGCAACTGACAGCCAGTAGGAAACAGTAATCATGGTTCATGGTCACACGGAGCTCCTAACTCAGCTACTGAGAGGCACCTAAAGGTGACAGTGACAGTGATGGCAGGACATTACCCTGACTGTTGGGGATTCATCCTGGGGCACTGGAAAGAAATAGAAGCTGGAGGTCGGAGATCAGGGGCTGGAGCTCTGGAACATCACTTATATATCCATGTGATTTACACAACTCGCTGTACCACCTTCAGTATCACCTACAAAATGAGGGTAATACTTCTATTTCCCACCGTTGTTTAAATATAGTTTACCCGATCTCCGCCCACTGGTTGCTGGGAACGAGGCTAATAAGCCCTTAGAACTGCCTACAGGCCAAGGTTTCCTAGTAGGCCCCTGAACCACACCCAAGCCCATGCTGAAAAGATGACTCAAGAGGGGCGCATTAGTACCAAAAAGGCCAACCACGTTATGAACTTTGAACTACTGTTATCATTTTGAACTTGTGACCTCTAGAAGTCGCATTCAGCCGTGTGGCCAATGAGTCAGCCAGCCATCCCTATCCAGTGAAACCTCAGTAAAAGCCTTAAACTGAGGCTCAGGCGAGCTTCCTGATGAGAAGCGTTCGCCAACTCCATGGGGAGGAAACGCTGCAAGCCGCCTGTCTTGACCCCCACCCAAGACTAAGAAAGAAAGAAAAAAAAACCCTCCAAGCTGAGGGAACAGTGAAGCAAAGACACAAATGCAGACGCTCATGGGCATCCGTGGAGGGGAGCACGCATACAAACATGCCCCACGGCCGGTCAGAAAGATGCCTCGGAGCCGAGTTACCCCGGCATCAAACGTGAAAGAGTTCTTACCACCATGCAGGGAACGGGTGAAAAACTTGGAGTGATCCAGTGTACAAGCCAACGTACGCACGGTGCGTTAGCGTTCTAAGAAAGGAAATCTGGCTGAAAAGGTGGAGATCACTGCGTAGCTCCCTCATTTTAGAGATCCAAATAAAGACCCAGAGTGATGTGCCTCAGGTCACACGACGCCGCGGACTCCGCACGTCCCACAGACTCTTTCTCTCACTTAAAGCAACAGCTTCAAGTCTGAGTGAGTAAGAAGTTAATGGCCTGTCTTTCGGACAAGCCGGATGTCCCTAGTTTCTCCTCTGATTATTTACAACAACAATACAGAAGACAACAGCCCGAGATGATAAAGGACAAGAGGAGACTGGAGGGCACTGCTCACGGAGAAGGAATCCATGTAAAGCGGTTCACCAAAACTGAGTCTCCTATACCGGCCCCACTGACACCAGCGGAGTTGAGTAACGTCTGCAAAGAGATCCAGTGTCTGCACAGTGTCAACTGAAAATAGCAACAGGACTGTTCAACTAAAACACAGATCCTCCTGAAACAGCTCGATAGTGTGACGGGTGAAGCCAAACACTGCCTTCCTCTGTGACTGAGGAGGGACTGAGGTTGAACTGTTTGAACTGTTTGCTAAAATATCCGAGGGAACAGAGAACCGAAACCTCTCTCCCTGTGTGTGTGTGTGTGTGTGTGTCTTTGTGTATGTATGTGTGTCTCCCTCTCCCTCTCTCATTCCCTCACTCCTTTCCTTTCCCCCTCCTTCCCCTCCTCTTCTCTTCCTCTCTCCCTCCCCCTACCCTCTGCTGTGCTGAACCTGTACATTTTCTGGCTTTGGGTTCCCATCTGATGCAGGAGGAAGCTTCTTTAATGACGGTTGAGCTAGGCACTGATCTATGAATATAAAAGAATGTGATTAGGTGGCAGAGGCAGCGGCTGTAGTATGGGCCTCCCAGGTCTGCGGTGGCAGCTAGCCAAAGCAGGATCCTCCTTGTTTGGTGACTGAGATGGCAGAGGCAGCTGCCCCAAGGACAGGCCTCCCTGCCCGGTGGCCAAACAGTGGACACCACTGAGCTGACAGATCTCCTACACTCTCATTTGCCCCAATGGGCCCAAATCTGAGAATAGAGAATAGGGGGCACCCCTATTCTTTCCGATTAGGCCTACGAGCGAGCGCGCCTTCAAGTGAGTGCTTGCAGAGCCTCAGATCCAGAGTCCCTCTACTCTAGCAGCCAGACACCTGATCCCCCCCACCCACACCCCCACTGTGGGCAACATGGGGATCTTTGAGACAGTGTTCTCAACATTAAAGCACCTGTTCTGTGGGTCTACCAGTGGAGGCCAGGCAAACCATTCCTGGAGCCCAGACAGATCTGAGTACCAGGAGGACAGTATGACAGGCCTGTAGGCTACTGCGGTGTTCAGGGCACCTGCACCTGCACATGCGCATTGCCCCCAAGAACAGTGCCAGCACCCGCACCCCATCCTGCACGTAAGCTCCACCCTTCCAGGCATCTACTCGCTCTAGCACCCTGTCCCTCAAGGCACACTTCCACACACACACCTGTGCTTACGCACATACATCTGCGGCCCTCCTCCCTTAGCTAAAGCTGAAACACCAACATCCACTCTCGAACTGGTGGGCCTCTCTCATCTTCCTGAAGAATACTCCAGACGCCAGACTACTATACCCAACAAAGCTTTCAATCAACATAGACAGAGAGAACAAAATATTCCATGACAAAACTAAACTCAAACAATATCTACCCAGCAACCCAGCCCTACAGAAGATACTGAAAGGAAAACTCCAGTCCAATGAAATCAACTACACCCAAGAAAACACAGGATATAAATAACTTCACAACAAAAAAATTAAAAGAAAAAAGCATAGAAATACAGTAACACCATCAATTCCACAATAAAAGGAAGTAATATTAATTGGTCACTATTGTCGATCAACATCAATGGACTGAACTCTCCAATAAAAAGGCACAGACTAACAAAATGGTTGCTGAAACAGTATCCAATATTCTGCTGCATCCAAAAACCACAGCCCTGCAACAGAGATAAACACTACCCCAGAGTAAAGGGCTGAAAAAAATGTTTTTTCAAGCAAACAGACCCAGAAAACAAGCTGAGGTAGCTATTCTAATATCTAATAAAATAGACTTTCAACCATAATTAATTGAAAAAAAGATGAGGAAGGGCACTTCATTCTCATCAAAGGAAAAATCCACCAGGAGAACATCACAATCCTGAACATTTGTGGCCCAAATACAAGAGCACCTGCATTCTTAAATGAAGCATTATTAAAGCTTAAATCACACATCAATCCCAACACCTTAATAGTGGGAGACTTCAACATTCCACTCTCACCAAGGGACATATCATCTAGACAGAAGCTAAATAGGGAAATAATGACACTTACAGAGGTCCTAAATCAAACTTTTCACCCAAACTCAACAGAGTATACCTTCTTTTCAGCACCTCATAGAACTTTCTAAAAAACTGACCATATAGTCAGGCACAAAGCAAGCCTCAACAGATACAAGAAGATTGAAATAATACCTTGTTTCCTATCAGAACACCATGGCCTAAAACTAGACCTCAACCAAAAAGAAAAAAAAAAAGCCTACATACACACGGAAACTAAACAACTCTCTACTCAATGACAATTTGGTCAGGGAAGAAATGAAAAAAGAAATGAGAGACTTCCTAAAACTTAACGAAAATGAAGACACAACTTACCCAAACTTATGGTATACAATGAAAACAGTGCTAAGAGGAAAGTTCATAGCACTAAGTGCCTCCAGAAAGAAGTTTGAGACTTCTCATACAAGCAACTTAACAGCACACCTAAAAGCCCTAGGAATGGGGGGAGCGGACACACCCAAGAGGAGTAGATGATTGAAAATATTCAAACTTAGAGCTAAAATCAATGAATTAGAAACAAAGAAAACAATTCAAAGAATCAATGAGACCAAGAGCTGGTTCTTTGAAAAAAATCAACAAGATAGACAACCTTTTAGCTAAACTAACTAAAAGGTAGAGAGAAACTATCCAAATCAGCAAAACTATGAACAAAAAGGGGGATATAATGACAGACACTGAGGAAATCCAAACAATCATTAGGTCTTACTACAAAAGCCTATATGCCACAAAATTTGAAAATCTAAAAGAAATTGACAATTTTCTTGATAGATTCCATTTACCAAAATCAAATCAAGATTAGGTAAATAGATTAAATAGTCCTATATCAAAAGACTCTCTTCCAAAAATGCCCAGGAACAGATGGTTTCAGCGCAGAATTCTACCAGACCTTCAAAGAAGTGCTAACTCTAATTGTCTTCAAATGATTCTGCAAAATAGAAACAGAAAGCACATTACCAAACTCATTCTATGAAGCACAGTTACCTTGATACCTAAACCACACAAAGACCCAACAAAAAAAGAACTTCAGACCTATTTCTCTTATTAACATTAATGCAAAAATACTCAATAAAATACTTGCAAACCAAATCCAAGAACACATAAAATATATCATCCACCATGACCAAGTAGGCTTCATCCCAGGCATGCAGGGGTGGTTCAATATACTGAAATCCATCAATGTAATCCACCACATAAACAAAATGAAGGAGAAAAACCACATGATCATCTCCTTAGATGCTGAAAAAGCATTTGACAAAATCCAATACCCATTCATGTTTAAAGCCTTGGAGAGATCAAGGATACAAGGCACATACCTAAACATAATAAAGACAATATACAGCAAGCCTATAGCCAACATCAAACTAAATGGAGAGAAACATAAATCAATCCCACTGAAATCAGGGACAAGGCAAGGCTGCCCACTCTCTCCATATGTCTTCAACATAGTACTTGAATTCCTAGCTAGAGCAATAAGACAACTGAAGGAGATCAAGGGAATACAAATTAGAAAGGAAGAAATGAAAGTATCACCATTTGCAAGTGATATGATAGTATACATGAGTCACCCCAAAAATTCAACCTGCGAACTCCTACAGCTGATAAACACCTTCAGCAAAGTGGCTGGATACAAAATTAACTAAAAAAATCAGTAGTCCTCCTGTATCCAAAAGACAAAAGGGCTGAGAAAGAAATTAGGGAAACAACACCCTTCACAATAGCCACAAATAACACAAAGTACCTTGGTGTGACTCTAACCTAGCAAATAAAAGACCTGTTTGAAAAAAAAAAAAAAAAAAAAAAAAAAACTTAAAGTCTCTGAGAAAAAAATTGAAGAAGATATCAGAAGGTGGAAAGATCTCCCATGCTCATGGATCAGTAGGATTAACAGTAAAAATGGCCGTCCTACCAAAAGCAATCTACAGATTCAATGCAAGTCTCATCAAAGTACCAACACAATTCTTTACAGAACTTGAAAGAACAATTCACAATTTCATATGGAAAAACAAAAAACCCAGAATTGCTAAAACAATACTGTACACCAACAAATCTTCTAGAGGTATCTCCACCCCTGATCTCAATCTGTACTACAGAGCCATAGTAATAAAAACTGCATGGTACTGGCATAGAAACACAGTGGTGGATCAATGGGGTCAAATAGAAGTAGGAGAAATAAACCCACATACCTACAGATACTTGATTTTTGACAAAGATGCCAAAACCATACAATGGAAAATAGACAGCATCTTCAACAAATGGTACTGGTCTCACTGGAAGTCTACATGTAGAAAATGCAAATAGATCCATATTTATCACCCGCACAAAACTAAAGTCCAGGTGGATCAAAGACCTCAACATAGAACCAGACACACTAAACCTGTTAGAAGAAAAATTGGAGAAGAGCTTTGAACTCATTAGCACAGAAGACAACTTCCAGAACAGAACATCAACAGCACAGGCTCTAAGATCAACAATTAATAAATGGGACCTCATGAAACTGAAGAGCTTCTATAAAGCAAAGGATACTGTCATCAGCATAAAACAACAACCTACAGACTGGGAAAGGATCTTCATCAACCCGATATCTGACAGAGGGCTAATATCCAGGATATACAAAGAACTCAAGAATTAAACACCAACAAATCAAGTAATCCAATTTAAAAAATGGAGTACAGAGCTAAGCAGAGAATTCTCAATAGAGGATTATTGAATGATAGAGAAACACATAAAGAAATGCTCAATGCCCTTAGTCATCCGGGAAATGCAAACCAAAATACCCTGAGATTTCACCTTACACCCATCAGAATGGCTAAGATCAAAAACTCAACTGACAACACATGCTGGAGAGGTTGTAGAGACAGGGGAACCCTCCTCCACTGCTGGTGGGAATGTAAACTTGTAAAACCACTCTGAAAATCAATCTGGCGCTTCCTCAGAAACTAGGAATATGCTAGAGTATACAACAAGGACATTTGCTCAACCATGTTTGTAGCAGCTTTATTTGTAACAGCCAGAAGCTGGAAACAACCCAGATGTCCCTCAACTGAAGAATGGATGCAGAGATTGTGGTACATTTACACAATGGAATACTACTCAGCAATTAAAAACAAGGAAATCATGAAATTTGCAGGCAAATGGTGAGATGTAAAATAGATCATCCTGAGTGAGGTATCCCAGAAGCAGAAAGACACACATGGTATATACTCACTTATAAGTAGATATTAGACATATAATATAGGATAAACACACTAAAATATATACACCTAAATAAGCTAAGCAGGAAGGAGGACCCTGGGTAAGATGATCAATCCTCACACAGAAAGGCAAATGGGATGGACATCGGAAGAGGGAGAGGGCAGGGAACAGGACAGGAGCCTACCACAGAGGGCCTCTGAAAGACTCTACCCAGCAGGGTATTAAAGCAGATGCTGAGACTCATAGCCAAACTTTGGGCAGAGTGCATGGGTCGTGTGAAAGAAGGGGGAGATAAAGGACCTGGGGGGGGGTACAGGAGCTCTACAAGGAGACCAACAGAGCCAAAGGATCTGGGCCCAGGGGTCTTTTCTCAGACTGATACTCCAACCAAGGACCATGCATGGAGATAACCTACACAGAAGTACCTGATGGCAGCTCAGTGTCCAAGTGGGTGCCCTAGTAATGGGAACAGGGACTATCTCTGACATGAACTCAGTGGCTGGTTCTTTGATCACCTCCCCTGAGGGAAGGAGCAGCCTCACCAGGCCACAGAGGAAAACAATACAGCCAGTCCTGATGAGACCTGGAAGGCTAGGGTCAGATGGAAGGGGAGGAGGACCTCCCCTCTCAGTGGACTTGGAGAGGGGCATGGGAGGAGATGAGGGAGGGAGGGTGGAATTGGGAGGAAATAAGGGAGGGGGGCTACAGCTGGGATAAACTGTAATTAATTTTTAAAAAGTGAATAAACTATAATTAATTAAAAATTCATTTTAAACAAAACAAATACATAAAAGTAAATAATACAAAAAAAATGTCATTAGGAGTCATTGTATTGCTATGTTCCTTTAGTTTTGTATTCCCCTAAGTCCCCAGGATATCTAAGCTCAGGTTCTTGGTTACTCAGGTAGAGGTTCCATTTTGTAGAGTGGGCCTTGGGTCAAATCAGTTATTGGTTGGTTACTCCCATGAGCTCTGGGCACCATTTCACTAGCATGTCTTGCAGGCACTATTATAGATGACACTATTATAGATCAGAGAGTTTATAGCTGGGTATTTACTTTCCCCTTTTGGTGCTGTGCAGAATACCTTCTGGTTCCAAGAACACTAGCCAGGAGGGGTGAAGGCTCTACTCTTAAGGGTAGGCCACATGCCCAGCAGCAGAGGCCAACAGAAAATGAACTCAGAGGCATCTTTGGAGACTCCTTGTCTCATAATGTTGCATCAGAGCTTTTTTTCCCTTCCTTCTTTCCTTTCATGGGATTCCTGAGCGTGTAAATGCATGAGTCTCTTCCTCTATCTGTTTCTTGTACCTTCTCTTAGGCTGTGTTCTTTTCATTTACTTGCTTTGTCCTATTGCGACGTGTTTTATCTTATTCTATTTTATTGTATTATTATCCCTTAGAAGACTATTTGCTTTCTAATGAGAGACAGAAAGGGGTGGATCAGATGGGAGGGGAGGGGAGGAGGATCTTGGAGGAGTAAAGGGAGAGCAAACTGCAATCAGGATATATTACGTGGAAATATAATAAAAGAAAACCTATAAAAGAAAAACAAAAGAATGTCTTTTTAGTCCTGCTGGTAGAGAGTCTCCCATTTGTTATTAAAATGTAGGCAAGAGGCCTTAACAAGGCTTTTCCTGAGGTTCTCCTCTCAGAATTCTTACTATTTATCTTATTTTACCTAATAAAAAGTAGGTGGTTCTCTGGCCTTGTACAACACACAGCATCCATTTATGTGCTCAAGAAACATTTATCGTGTCACCTACTCTTTCAGTCACCAGGGATCAAACAAGGAAATCAAGCCCTTTCTGTCCTCAAGCCTAAACATAAAGTCAGTAAAGAATTTTAGGGAACGGCAAGCAGATGCCGCAGCAAGCAGATGCCGCGGCAAGCAGTGCTTCCCAGAGAGAGTGGAGAATGAACCCTGGCATTATTCGGCTTAGGCTCACTGCAGCTCTCCTAAGGAATCAATTGAGCTATCATCAGATAAAGCAAGAGCACAAGCCCTTGACAGACAGGGCTATTCCTGTCTACACGACCAGTATCTTCAAATAGACAGAGGACATTTTGAAAGGAGACCCAAGTTTCTCATTGTGACATGGTGAACCAACATGGCACCCTATAAGGACCCAATGAGTACTTATCTGCACAGAACTACTGAGTTAAATACCCAGTAGTTTAACTCTTCATTTTTGTCCTCACCAGATATCTCTAATCTCTTCACTACCACATCCCTCTAGGGAAACAAACACAGGGAAGCTAAGATTGCAAGATGCTATTTTCATAGTATCTCTCTGCAAACCTAAGCAAAGTTAATTGGACACATCTGGTACAGACAGCCCAGCTAATCAGGGAGGAGAGAACCCGTGTCAGAAAACACTGGCTTTTTTTTTTTTCTTTTATCTTATTTTTTATACATCTTGCTGGGAGAAAACACTACATCATGCCTTGCCACCTATTTGAAATCCAAAACTAATGACATTAGGAAGTGGACACAAGACTCTGGCAAGAGAGTGCAGCAGATATGAGCACTTGCTACGGAGCTGACAACCCGAGTTAGATCCGCAGAAGCCGCATTCTGGGAAGAAACAATTCTAGAGAGTTGTCCTCTGACCTCCACATATATGCTATGGCACACGTTATGTAGACACACATACACACAAAAAAAAATACATACATGCATACATACATAGAGGTAAACAGATAGGCAGATAGATAAACGTTCCTTAAATTTAAAGAAGTAAATACATAGACAGATTTTTTTTTAAGCAGTGTGCTCAATTTTCTTAGCTATTATTGTAGGTAATGAGAAAAAGCACCTTGGGGTGTGAGGCCTACCTGAGCAGCCTGCTATTCATTATAGCAGAGACTAGTGTTTCTAAAAGAAATTTTTTTCCTGTTTTATTGAAGTAACCAAAAAAAAAAAAAAGTGTTTTCTAGATTTAGTTCTGGGCACATTATAAGCTCACCTTAGGTAGACATAAAATCTGCCACTGCTGAAAATGCTCTCGGGCCAACCACAGTCCTTCCCTCCAGTGCCCTGAGCGGACATTCCTCCTACCCTGCAAAGCTGC
Organism: Psammomys obesus; assembly: GCF_907164565.1. Taxonomy (NCBI): domain Eukaryota; kingdom Metazoa; phylum Chordata; class Mammalia; order Rodentia; family Muridae; genus Psammomys; species Psammomys obesus. Next base: position 5,375,529 of record NW_026596057.1, on the reverse strand, counting down.
TCACTTTTCCCAGAGCAGAAGTCTAACTCCTTTCTGGGACAACTTATCTGAAATCTGAAGAGTGAAGAGATTCCCTTAATTGAATGCAAAGGCATATGCTCTGTGAGATTGGGTTCTGTAACTGGGTTTGTAGCAGGAGGAGAAGGATTTATAGCCAATACATGACCAGTAAAATCATAAAGGAGACTGAATCTGCTGAAAATGCTGAACAAATGGTCTTTCTGGGTCATGGTCCCTCTGGCGCTTCTGAAATGGCCTTTCTCAGAAATATGAAGAACTGAGAGGTGCACTTAAGCATCTTTGCCTAAGCCAAGGCACAAAATCTGAACTATTTTTGAAGAAGCCATGGCAAGAATAATAAACGTGCACTTCTAAGGGGCAGTGTTCGTGTTGTTTTCCTTCCCTTTTCAAGTCAATTATAAAAATGTGGAGATTTGTAGTTGGAGGACCTGATGGGTGAAGAAACTTGTCACTGATGTAGGAATCACTTTTTTTTAACCATGCTATGACAGAATACCTGACACAGTCGGGTACGGGAAGAACCAGAGATTTGCCCACAGCTTCAGCGATTTCAGTCCACACTCCTTAACAGCTGACTGGCTGGGCCCTCATCTCCTGAGGAGCAGGAAGTGGAGGACAACGCAGGGATATGCCAGGACAAGGCTCAACCCTCAAAGACCCCAAGGACACTTCCCAGTGCTTCCTCTAGCTAAGCCCATTTCCTTAAGTCTCCCCCTCCTTGTCCACCCCTCCCACACACACACAGCACCTCCAGCGGGGTACCCAGCACTTAATATATCAGCCCGTGGAGAGCACTACATATTCAACCCTGACACCATACCCGTGGTCCTTGACACAACCCAGAGCGGAAACAAGAGGAGATAAACTGTTTTCTTTTCCTGGGCTGTGGGAGGCCACTGGCAACAGCTGGATGCAACAGCGGGATGTTGACTATTTCCCTGTGAATGTTGCATTTGCCTTGGAAACCATGGAACCCAAAGTGATTTAGTGTCTGACTTTCATGGACGGGGCTGTTTTCCAGGATCTAATCTCCAAGAGGCACTAAATCAAGAGAAGACCCACCTGGTTATAAAAAGCCTGAATGGCGAATGCTCTCTGAAACAAACACTTCAGTTACTTGCTCACGCATGGGAAAGAGTATGAAGCAGATAAATGTCATGTTCTAAGAGTCCTCAGGGAAACTGCTTTAATGAATAGAAATCGTTTCTAAGTAGAATTATTATCATACTCTATACTTGAAAACGTGTTTCTCTTAAAGCTGCCTTCACTCATCCTGCCTTTCTCCACTTTCATCTTAAATTATATAACAGTCTAACCAGTATAATTCCTGATCCAAAGAGCTCACTACATCACCACTAACAGTTTGAATTTCTTTTTCCTGGTCATCAAAGATACACACACACACACACACACACACACACACACACACGACAAAAGTTATGCTGGAGGGAGGGATTTGGAAAGAGAAAGAAGGGGGAAATGGTATATTTTAATTTTTTTAAATGAAAAACAAAAGTCAGAAGTACACAAACTAATTAACCTCACTTGGCAAGTGATCAAATAAAGAACTTCCTCATCTATTAAATCAGATCAAAGAAAGAGCCTAATTAACATATAAATATCCTAAGTTATACTTCGGGTACAATGACAAAACAGTCATAATATCATTTTCCCTCCGGTTTTGTTTTGTTGCTGTTGTTTAATTCCAGAAAGTTCTTGACCTCATTTGAGCAATTTAACACTACAGGAACTTCAACATTCAAGACCCCAAAACTAAATTTCCACTGTCATTGGCAAAGGGATTTCTGTGATTTTTTTTTCAACACTAAATATAGAAATTAGATTTATGTTACCATTTGGATTATTTTTCAATTTTTCATTTGTACTAAGCCTTAAAACCACTTTAAATGCCTCTTAATATTTTATGAGCAGCATTTAGTGCCTGAAAGTGCTGTCTTAGGTGTTCATGCAACTGATCTGACCCATATTTTAGAACTGTTCTAGCATGACTTTCCAAGGGTATTTTTGCAAATAGCCACCTTGAGTGTTGTTTTAGACTTCTTCACTTCCTTTGGTTTCATACAGATAGGTCAGTTCCAGGATAATTCTTTACCAAGGGAATGGATGAATGTTAAAGGGGAAGAACATCATTCCGAGAAGCCCCTTTGTCCTTCCCTTTTACAAAAATTCTTTATATGGTTGAATCAGTTGAGACTTGGGAAAATGATTTAGGGTAATAATAAAATGTGTGGTTCGGAGACAGTACTGCCATTCTGCATGAGGCTCCTTGGGAGTAGTGTGTTTCATTTGCGTTAAGTCTAGAAATAGTGTTTGTTGTTGTTGTTGTTGTGTGTGTGCTTTTAAAGGAAAATAATAATGCAGATAAGGAAGAGACCAGCCTTCCTGGGAGAGAAAAGCAACTACCGAAATGGAAGAAAGCAAGCTGCATGGGTTGGTACCCTGTGATGCCAACGGCAGCCATCATCTGCCCACAGTGATGGGAAGGCTGAAACAGCCTTCTCTGGGGTGAATGGAGGGGCACTGTGTGTACTGGTGACAGACAAATAACCCTCAAGACAGGAAACAGATTATCTAGGCTGCTGCCTCGGGAGCCTGACCTCCCATACTCCTGTAAAATCACAAGTGTTTTGTGTCAGGAATAGGACCACAGCCAAGAGCCTGGGAAATGACCTCAGATTATTTAAGTGAATATGTTGTAACATGGGTCCTTGAGGACATCAAGGTGGCTGGGGAGATACTTGTAAGGGACTGCTTATCTTACAAGGACCGGCATTTGATCTCCACATTTATAAAAAGCTGGGTGTGGCAGCAGAGACTTATAATCCCACTGCTGGGAAGGCAGACACAGGCATATCTCTGGGCGTCACTGGTCAAACAGCCCATGCTACATCATAGTCTTCAGGCCAGTAAGGTGCTGTATGAGGCAAAAAAAAAAAAAAAAAAAAAAAAAAAGAACAAGACCAGAGGAATGTACAATCTAAGTATACATACACACACACACATGCACACACACACACATGAGGTAAAGAAAGATAACAAGAAAGATAAGGAAACTAGAGATTGCTGAGCCTAGACCCATTCACTCACTGTAAGTTTGTCATCAGTGTCAGTATGTTAGCCTACAGACAGTATCTCGGGTCCACTATAGTTGACCTTGTTAAAATGTAAGTGCACCTGTCCTCTGGAGACCTCTTGAGTATTAGGAAGATGCCAGATGGAAGAACAAGGGTCACTTGAAACATTCCAGACAGGCAGCTTACAATGGCTTGCGGGCCTGGGTTGAAGTTTGTGTGTATGATTTATGAAGAGAAAAGGACACTTCAGTCTTTCTAAATCCAGGAAAATTGTCTTTGATTCCATGAGCGAGCCATTTAAATCTCAAGTGCAAGGTCAAGAAGGCAACCATAGCCCAGCAAGTTATGTATATGAAGAGGTATAGCAGCCCCAGTGAGTCTAGGTATCAATTCAACATGATGGCTTTTGATATATTTATTGACCATCTACTCCTGTAGCTGCTGGGAGTTCTATCATGAACACTTTTCATACCTCCTGTCGTGTAACTGTTTCCTCCTAAATTAAAGCATTCCATCCTTCCATCCTTCAGGACATTTCTTAAGCAGGAAGCTAAACAACTCAAAACAGCTTCAGGAAGTTCTTGAAAATGACCGGATTCACTAAGCCCCTCCCCACAAGAATAAACAGTAAGAGCTGAGAGTCCCCCCTCAGGCAGAAGCAAGAAAGGTTAAAAAGAAGACCCTCAGACAAGCCACACCGCAAAGAAGACTGAGACCAGGCCAGCTGCCTGGAGGAAGTAGAAACCAGCTGGGCTGCCCGGAAGAGGTTTAGACCAACAGAGGCACCTGGAAAGGACACTCTCCAACCTGTTGAGCTGCCTGCAGGCTGGGCAGTGTGCTCCACGTTCCCAAGCGTTTGTGAGTTGTCGCTTATGCTGGGGTGGGCTTTGGTGGTGCCTCTGTCTTTGAGTCATTTCTGCTCCTGTAAGTAACCCCTCACCCACATTCCTGCAACCCAAAAAAAACTCATTGGTTGGGCGCATTGGACTTTGGTGTTATCTGTACTTCAGTCTGTCATTATTTCCCTCTCTGGGGTGAGTAGACACGTGTGTTGCATCTTGGCAAGGAAAGTTTTTATCACACAACACTCCTCTCCTGACTTTTCACTGTCTAGAGAGAGATACAAACAGATAACTTCAGTATGACAGGGTAAGTATCGTCATGATGATAAAAATCAACACTAGTAAGATTTACACACAAATTTTTACCCTAAGAGCTGATTTAAAGACAGAGACTGCGGTAAAGTGAGATACGGGGCAAAGGAAAGGCATAGAAGAAGAAGGTTATAAAAGAACACCTACCTAAGAGGGAAGCCAGGAATAATGGTGCATGCTTGTAATCCCAGCAGTTGGGATGTGGAGGCAGAAGGTTTGGGAGTTCAAGATGATGTTTGGTATGTAGCAAGTTTGAGGCCAGTATGAGCTATGTGAGACACTGTCTAAAGAAATGACGATAGATAGATAGATAGATAGATAGATAGATAGATAGATAGATAGAT
>NW_026596057.1:5193437-5370905 GCF_907164565.1 Psammomys obesus | reverse complement strand
GATAGATAGATAGATAGATAGATAGATAGATAGATAGATAGATAGATAGATACGATGGATAGATAAAATTTGAACACACAGTAGGGCTTGTTGCAAGAGCACTTTGTCCATCTATTCATTATTAGCTGTTAGATTTTATTAGATACCTAAAATTGTTGTCAATAGCCATAAAAAAAGACTAGACAACAAAACACAGAAGAGCTATGCAAGAAGAATCCAACTAGTAAGATTCTCTTGTCTTCTGATTGATGCTTATTTGACAACACACATTTCATTTAACTTGTCCCCAGATCTGATTTCCACATTAAACTTAGATCATTTCTGCCAGGCAGAAATGTTAAGAAGGTTCTATGGGAAAAGAGAGAGAGTGTGTGTGTGTGTGTCATACTAAACAAATGAGAGGATAATAGAATCAATTCAGTAAACTCATACACAAAAATGTGTTGCATTGCAATCATTCTGAGCGAAATGAGATTTTGATGAAAATACCTGTCACCTGGCTTGTCTAGGGGACGCTCTGTAGCCCTGATGCTGGCGAGGCTGTATGGAGAAAGAAGCTGCTCGTCATTCCCTGCTCTACTCCCCACCAGAATGGAGGGCCTCTCTATTCAGAGGCTCATCCTGTCTTTATTAGCTTTTTGAAGACCTTCCCTAAAGATGTTCGCTATGAAACCTCACAGTTTCTGGATTACTTCTTATGCCAGGCTTCAGATTCACTGAGGCAAGGCAGGAAACAACTATCTGTTTCATTACATTTCTAATTACTTCACTTCTGGTTAATAATCAAATTCCCCCCCCCCAGTTATATTCATTATTGTTTTAACTTTTGCCATATGTGATTGTTATCCATTTATTACATTTATTCCAATCATTCTTTAGAATTACAGTAAACCTCTATTAGCCGGACCTTTTGAGAATGCTATTTAGCTAACAGAGCCTTTTGATTTCCTAAATGGCATCCTACAGAACATGACCATTCTATGAGAGGTAAACAAATATTCTACCACAGGAGAAGAAAGGGGAGAGAGAAAGTAAGAGTGAAGGAAAGAAGGTTAAGTTGAAGGATATTTTCTTCACTCAGAATAAATCTGAAAAGCATTTTGACTTTAGAACTTCACCAATGGGCTTCTTCAGTACAAGAATATGCATGTAATTCTTTGAGACAATAAATTGTCATCTAAAAAACTTAGATGGCTAAAATAGATTTTTCCCAAAAGTCACCTAGCATCATAGATGATTATATTTGGTGGATAGTTTAAGAAGTTGTAGTATAGGCTACCAGGAGCAGTGAACTTCTCTGTCATATAAATGAACAAATTTCACTGCACTGTGAAATTTTTCATAATTTTGCCTGTGTTTCTCATAACTCCTCCTCCTGTGTTAATTTGCTTGAGCAACTGAAAGAACCTGGGGAAATGCAAACATTTACCAGCTGCTTATAAAGGACATTGCAGGAGACACGGATGGAGCAATACAAAGGGCAGAGTGCATGGGAAATGGTGCCGGGCCTCAGAGTCCTCCGGAACCCTGTTCGGCTGTCCAGAAGCTCTTTGTCTTTGGGGATCTTATAGACTTCATGACTTAGACTGCTAGCAGTAGAGACCCAGCGGATGTCTAACCAGATTCTTCTTGGTCTCTCTGTGTGACACGGCTCCATCAGGGGTTGGAGCAGGACCCGTTTAAAAAAAAAAATGCAGAGGGTCTTATGACCAACTATCAGAACAGGTTAGTTCAAAGAATTCCTGTACAGCCAGGCTCAAAACAGAAAAGTAAGGGGAAATTAAGGGTTAGCTGGTTAGCTTTAGGGAGGGTATTATAAGCCAGTAACTGTGAACAGAACCCAAAACACTATGTATGATAACCTCACAGGATGACGAAGCACCTGTCTGACTGACTTACTCCCAATGGTGCTGGAGATCTCATTTGTAAAATATAAATAACACTATGGATATTTTGTCTCCAGATAACTCATCACCAAAGTTTCATGATTTATAAGGTTTCCTATTACTGTTTTCAACAAAACATCTCCTCTAAGTGTCCAAGGTACTTTTTCTAGCATCCTCCCAGTTAATCATGTCTCCCTAGGAAAGAAATGGACGGAACACACCAGTGTCCTAATTTCACAAAGGTGGAAAAAAGAATTGCAGGATCAAAGGGGTTTTTTTAAAGGTTACCTAAGATCCTACTGTGCTTGTGGTTTGGGAAGAAAGAGATGCCTGGCTTCTAGGCAGTCAGCAGAGCCTGTTCTTTTCATCCAGAATATGAGACAGCGGGCAATTTAATATCTAGCATTGCCAATGCATCAAACATGCGATATAAGGTTCAGCCACATTAATATGCAAATACATGAATATAAAATGACTTTCTTTACTAAGCACAGTGCCTCCCACTTCTCAGGGAAAAAAAAAATTATGTCTATGTGAAAAGAGAATAGCGCAAGCTACTCAATTTGTTCTCATTAGCATATGAGGGAGTGCATACAGCTGTAACTCACTCTTGGGAATGACTCTCAGAGGTTGGAGAGGAAGAGACTCTCTGCCTCTCTGGGTGCTTTGTGCCAGTATGCTCTCTCCAGATATTAGCTCCCTAAAAGGATTTAGACATCCAAGAAGAAATCCAAATAAATGCCCGAAAGATTGACCCCACAATACCTCAGTACCTGACCCTCCATCATTTTCCTGCGTGCACTGAAAGCGCTGTTAGAACTGAGCTGATGGGTCTATGTGGGAGCCAGGGCAAAGAAACGGAGCCTGTGGTGCGCCGTGCTTAGTTGAAATCATGCACAGCTTTAGGCAGAGCCCCCTTTGTCCGGAGGGAAACTAAGTCTAGCCTGTTCTCCCCAGTGCTCCTGAAGACTTTGCTGTTCCCGTTCTGCACAGAAAAGAAAGCACCATCAGAAAACAGCTCTTAGCGAAAGGCAGGGAGATTGACAAAAGATCTGGTTTTATCTGATTGTTTGACTTGGTTAGCTTTAAAGTATAATTGCAAGCATACAGAGTAGACTTCTGAGCAGGGCATGATGGCTCATCTTCAGTGTTGGCATGACTGGAGACTGTTGGCATTACCTAGGAGATACCTCTAGGTTTCCAGAGAAATTTAACCAAGGAGGAAAGACACATCCTAAATGTGCATGACACCATCCCATATGACAGGATCCTGCAGTAAATAAGACAACACATGAAACCTCAACTCAATTCTGCATTTGTATCAGGCAGGCAACCTTGAACCAGCCATGCAACACATAAACACATATAACATGACCACGCTGAACACTTACCAAATATGCCAGGCATCTTTGTAAGTGCTCTGACATATTAACTTATTTCATCCCTACTACAACCCAATGGGGGTGGGGGGGGGTTACTATTGCCTCTCCCCCACTGAACATGGGAAATCAGGAGAGAGAGGAGTCGGGTAGCTTGTGCAGTCAGTCTGGCTCCAAGCCTGGGCTCTGGACCCTTGCAGAGCACTGCCTCTCCATGGTGGGATGCTGCAATCAGGGTTAGAGGGGGCCTGGAGTGACTCCAGGTCAGACTGCAGCTCGAAGGATGCTTCCTCTTCCCAACCAAGAGGAACGCCTGAACATTGCTTCTTGCTGGACCTTGGGGCATATCTGCCTAATACTCAGAAGCCCTTAGGTCTTTTTTTGGAATCGATATGTATTGTTTGAACTACTAATAGCTTGAGGAGGAAGTGCCATAGCCTAATGACAGGCTGGGGGAGAAAATGTGTTAAAATACTCTCCCATTTGCTTTCCCAGAGAGTGCATTCCAAATGCTGGGGTTTCTCTTTCTTCTCAACATAGTAAAAATTTCTGGTGACAGTATGTTTTGTAAGACACCATGCCACCCTTATTTTGAAAAGGGAGAAATACAAATTGGACCAACTTGGTTTTGTCAGAGGAAATTGAGATGCCCTCTCCCCTAGCTTAGCCCACAGAAAGCAGGAACCAAAGTTCTCCTGAGCATGCGTCCCTTCTACAATGCTTTTGTTTCTGTGAAGCTTTCTCCATCTTCCCAGAGAGAAGCCAAACATGTACAAAATTCAATTCACTTCCTATAAAAATAAACTGTGACTCTAAACTTACAGCCCACAATCATTCCATTGTAAAAGATTAGTCATAGTCAAGGCCAATCTGACTCTCTGACCTCTAAGACAGTATGGTTGAGTTAGATACTCTAATTTGAGATGTCTGGAATGAGGGCAGACCCTTCACAGCCTGGAAAAAAAGCCAGCAGGTATGTGTTTCCTCCACACAAAGCCAGCCCTGAGCAAATGCCTAAATCGAAGAAAGCCCACGACTGAGCACTTACCACCTAACTTCTCCACTGTAGAGTTTCTTCTGCTTTGATAACCCTTTCATTTCCCGTATTTCATGTAACTAAGAACATTACACAGCGATTAGAAATCACATTGAAAGAAATATTAGGCAGAGCGAACAGATATTCAGGGATTCCCCCTTGAGCCCCTAATTCACAAAGTGTGAAAATTATCAAATATTTTACTCTGGTCACTGTTTCCTAAACTTGCAAAGCCACATTATTTCCTGCACCAAGTCAAGGTTTATGGTCATAGTTCTAAGAACTGGTTTGTAAGTAAAGAGGCAGACTATTTCCTGTCAGGGTAAATTAACAAGAAAGACCCATTATGCTGGTAAACATTGGCTACACGGGTGTCTACCTGGCCTCAAAATGCAAACCTCTTGCTAACATTTCAAAGGCAGCCATTGGAACGGGACTACTAATTAAAGACTCTTGTTACGGAGCAAGATGTGAACTCTGGAGCATTGAGTTATTGGGGGTGGAGGGTAGAGCGTGTGACCTAATCTCCAAGGAGTTCGGTTTCTGCATTCCTAACTGTGAGACCTCGGTGGTGCTTACCTTTCGGCTTTAAATGAAAGATTCATTGAAACTGCATGAAAGAACTGAGTGTGAGTCAGGAGAGCAGGTTCCTAATAGGTTTCTGTTATCGTTCCTTGTCCTGCCTCACTGTTGTTCTTTGGCTTGTACTTAATAAGGAACACTGGAGAGAGGTGTTGGGAGGGTCTCATCCCTGTGTGTAAGAACCAGCACATGTACCACCAGGGTTCCCAGCATCCCAGAGGGATGTCATCAATTAACGACCAGTTCTTACACATCTGATTCATTTCTTGTTGTGCTCTCTCTGTCTCTGTCTCTCTGTCTGTCTGTCTCTCTCTCTGTCTGTCTCTCTCTGTGTCTCTCTCTCTGTCTCTCTCTCTCTCTGTCTCTCTCTCTCTCATGACAGCCAGGACTGATGTCACCACTTTTCTTTGAAGAGGCATGGCCTTAAAAAGAGGCAAGAAAGCCAGCTGAGCCTGAAGAGCTGTAGCAACGACATCAAGTCAGGGCAGTCTGGGGGGTGGAGATGGGGAGGGCAAAGGGGAGCCGGAGACATGGACTTCACGGTAAGTGGTAGGTGACCTAAATATGATTCCCCATTGGGAAGCCAAAATTTTCCTTGGCCTTTATTTCTTTATCTTTGCCAAGATAAAAGCAATTTTAATTCAAGCAAATGGATCTATTTAGAGAGCTCTCAAAATGAAGTTGTCTGTAACTGTAAGTGAGCAAGAACCCCAACATGAGATGCACCCACAGCCGCTCTAGGATCTCAAGAAGAATAAGGCACTCTAGGGCATGGAGAAGGCAGCCCCAGGATGCTGACCAAGAAATGTGAGCCTGGGCAAGAGACTTGTGCAGTAGAGAGCAGGATGCTAGCAGGAGAGGACGGGTGAGAATCAACACAGGACTTACAGCAAGAACAACATTCTGAGGCGGCTGACACATCCTGGGCTTTCTGCCAGCTGACCATCACCTGTTCAAAAACCACAGTGGAAGGAAATTTTCCTCCCTCAGATTCAAGTCAACCTGGTCCTCTGCCCATTCAGTTTTGCCTTCCTTTGTGCTTTCCAAAATCTTATGTCCCTGGACTCAACTGAAGTGGGGATCATCTCTTTCTGACTGATTAGCAGGACCTTTCAGAATACAGGGCATGCTGTGTTTACCTTCTGCTGAACCAAGCCCGGGCCTGTAATCTGAAATGTGGCCCTCCCTGTAAGCCGATAAAGGATCTATTCACCTCCCTATGGTTTTCAAACCATACTTTTGAGAAAAAAAAAAAAAAAAAAACCTGCATTCCTTGGAAGTTCAGACTTCTTTGGGTTACAAAGGTAAGACACAGGTTCATCTGGGCTAGATTATGTATTTGTTCGGAGAATGAGCACAGTTTCTCATTGCCATTCTGAAGAAGGCTGGCTGAAGTCTATGTCAGTCCTCCCATTGTGGTGACCTGGGGAAAGAGATAGCGGGCAGGTAAGCTTTGCTGAAGCAAGGAGTGGGTGAGTACTGGAGTGCACATAGCAGGATTCATTCATTCACCTAAACTGGTGTCAGTGGGATTTCTAATAACATGACGAAGGGTATAGTCTGTAATGGAAGTTTTGGTTTCTTGGTCAGCTCAGTTGCTATATAAATACGTTTTTGTTTTAATCCCAAGTGTGGGATTTTAGTTTGGGCTTCAGTTTGTCCACAGCTGATAACTGGCTTGTGCCGGGCCATGGCCTTTGCCTACTGGTAATGTCCTGCCAGGGGCGTGGCCTAGGACTCTGAAGACTATAAATATGGGAGCCTGGAGAGCAGAAGTGTGGCATGCAGGGATGATGGTATGTAGCAACTTGGAATGAGCAGAGATGGGTGGTGTGGTGGCTTGGAGGAGACTGCCTGCTGTGCTTGCATTGACAGAGATTGGTATAACCCAGGGAAACCCATCGACCCTAAACAGCTGAGAAGTAAAGTCCGCAGCCCCTTCTCTCCACTAACCTTCTCTCTCCCACCTAGGGCAGAGTTTAAAAACAAATGCTACAAAGGTCTCTACCAGGCCAACCAGCCTGCAGCCAAAAGGGCATCATAATACAGTGTGGTCAGTTCCACAGTGGAAAGCCATGGAGGAATAAAGTCAAAGATGGGACAGTGGAATAATTCTAAGTCATAGGGAACTTTCTAGAAAAGGGGAAGATCCATGCTTGAGACATAGCCAGCCCTTACCACACAAAGCATCTTAGGTAAATCTTTGCTCACTTCAAACACATGAGAGGGAAGGGAAGAGAAAAGAGCAATCATTAATCAGGACTGTGGTCCCTAAGCCATTTCAGACAGTGACTTCCTTGTGACCTAGCAAAGACAGGAAGTTGCTGGCAAGTACCCTATGCCTTGCAGACTTCAGAAAGCAAACTTAGGCTGGTGGACCAGAAATGAAATTTTGCAAAAAGAACTGCTTCTTACATATTTCAAAGTCTCACCAGTTAAGGGGATGGAAATAATGTCAAAAGTAAGTAACGATGAATACGTGTCATATTAGTGGAACACACAAAAAAAGGGCATAATTCTCTAAATCCTAATTCCCATTAGTAACCTCTTACAACATTGCTTTGTATGAAGGTGTCAATAGGAGTTCGTGGACATCTGTAAACAACTGGCCTAGATGTTGATGCTATCTTTGGGTCTTCCTTATACTCTTCTCTGGAACCAACATCCTTTGGCCTCATCATCTCCTTAGCTGCCATGTCAGCACATCAGACAGGACTTTCCCACTCTAATTCTTCTATGCTTGAGGATGCCTCAAACTGAAGAAGAGATAGCCATGCATGGTGGTGAGAAACCATGCTCCACACAAAAAAAGAAAGAGGGAAAAGAAGGAAAGAAAAGCCAAAGAGAGCAACCTAGATCTAGAGTACCACAGACTCAACCCTAATTGTGGCACTAGGAAGGGAACGGACCAAATCAAGGGGACAGCCTTCCATCAGGAGGTTGCAATGTTTCCCTTACCAGCCAGAGAGACAGGCTGTGGGTTTCACTGACTTGCAGTAGGAGATGAAAGGGAAAGGGGCCTTCGTGTCTGGCTCCTTATGGTATTCGCGCTCCACTCTCGGTCTCATAACAATGCTCATGATATATCTGTCTTCGTGTCTCAGGCACACCCTCTCCTAAAGGATATTCCTAGTGAGCACAAATGTGTCTTTCACTCATTGGAAAAAAAAAAAAGAGCAAAAGTTGCAAGAGAAAGGGCAAAGACAGAGGGATGCCCATAGGCCATCAGCTTGGCCAACTGCTGTCATGCCCAGAGAGGATACTGAAGCTCCAGCCATCCACCCACCACCCTGAACCTCTTCCTCATATACTACTTTATTACACCGTCTTAAACTCTTCTGTCGTTATACATATTTAAATAACGATTCCTTGCGATTTTATTTACCCCTTTTATGACATTTTGCAATCTCTGTCCTGACACATTATCTTGACATGAGCTCCGGGGTATTATTTCTGGGGTATGAAACCCTCAATTGTGACTTTAAATTTTTGTTCCTGTAATAGTTATCTAATGAGCATACCTTTCTTACTTTGAAGACTATGCAATTCAGACACTTCCAATAACCGAGAAGAACTTGCTGCTCCTGGTAATTTATATCACTATCCCTAAACTGTTTTGATTATCCATCCTGTGAGTAAAAGTTCTGATTATATGCCCCAAAATGTATTCACTTATAAATTTTATATGTAAATAGTTATTCATAAATATAACAAACATTTTTTGAGCTCAGTTTATTTATTATTCATAGAACTGGAAATTCCAATTCTTACTCCTATACCACAGCAGATTTTCTTCCATGAAGGATATTTGTACCTATTTTGGAGGCTATAATTAAAAAATAATGGTGCTGCATTCACCCCCCCCCCTTTTTTTTAATTGATGTGAATGAATATCTTGTAAAAATAAACGTAGGGAAAGAAAGAGTTGTTATGGCTCTTGGTTTGCGTCCACCGTGGTGGAGAAGACTTGGTAGCAGGTGGCCCTACAGCAAAGGGCTTGTAGCAGCTTAATCACCTCTCATGGGCCTGAGGGACGGGGCTGAACCAGGTCCCAACCTTCAAAGCTCATCCCCCTTAACAAACTCACTTCTGCCAGCCAAGCCCACTTGCTGAAGATCCACCCTCCCAAACAGCGTCATCTGCTGAGAACCAAGTGCTCAAACTCGTGAGCCTGAATGCTAGTTTATACCCAAACCAGAGCAGATGCCTTGATCACTCCTGCAAGGACGGTAGCAGCTTCCGTAGCCCACTCAATAGTCCAGCCCTAACAGATGCTTGTAACAAGGTCCTCTCGGCCAATAGAGCAGAACTCTCCAGCTAGCTTAATGAGTACAAGTAAATTCAAGGGATTACCCTACCCACTCACTCCAGCCGCTCCTTCTCCCCGCACCTGCTTTCTGCACTACCTAGCGGCAGCAACGCTGACATATTTGCCGACTGCCTCCCTCCCTTGACCGATCCCTTTATGGGGAGGCCAAAGAGCAGTGAAATGGTCAGGCTCACAGGGGAGAAATCTAAGCGCTCCCAAACCAGGTAGAGACAGGGGAGTCACTATTCTGTCAGACAACCTAAGAACGCACTCTGTGTCCCTCGGCATCCTGTCACGTAAAGTCTGGTCTGTTCGTAAGGATGAAAAAAGGGTCTGTTTAGGTCAGAGAAGGAAAAGAGTCCATTTCCCAGCCCTGGATGGCTGGCCTTAAACTCGGAGATCTGCCTGCCTCTGCCTCTAGGGTGATGAGATGAAAGGTGGGGGCCGCCACCGCCTCACAGGGTCCGTCTTCAGTCTGGACGCCGAAGTAGCCTCTGAGGTAGGGTAAGAGGGCAGCAGCTGTGTGGATCTAACAAACGCTGTAGCAAGCAAGCGAGCCGCTTTTCACGTCGCTTTGACCTCCCTGTGCTTATTATTATTGAACCGTGAAGACGACGACGCAAAATCCATACCACGGAGCCCTCACCTGAGTGAGGAGAAAAAAACAATGTCCCAAGGCTCTCAGAAATTAGGCTGCACAACTGCCATGTTACTCTCTTATAGTCTGGCAAGTATGAAAATCTGGAAGACAAATGCCAACTACTGCCCGGCACCACCGAAAGCGCTGTCGTTTAGCATGTGGACCTTGTAGTTTAACCGCTGTTGAAATGAGACCGTCGCAGGATCTGGCATCACAAAAGGCTCAGAGGGACATCCTTCAGCTTCTTGCCCATAGCAGCTGTGGGACATCATTCTGGTTCTCACACAACGATCCACTCCAGTCGAACCTTGTTCTCCCCCGTCAACAGGGTTTAAGCTCTGAACAAGTATTTATCAAACGGAATTTCCCACTCTCCTTTTTCTTGGGGATACAGACACGAGCAAAGCCAAGTCCCAGGCTCCACTGAGCCAAGCGCTCTGGGGAAGAGTAACGTGTCAGCAGACAGAAAGAAGAGTTATGCCTTGAGGGTTTGCCGATCCCTACAGAGATCCTTAAGGGGGCTGGGTCTAAGGCTGAGGGGTGGCCCAGGAGTCCTGGATGTCCTGACTCACATCAGCTGGATGGAGTCAGCTGTGGTGGCTTTAGAATTATAGTGACATAAGGATGTTAGGGAAGAGAGAAGGAGAGAGTCTTCACAGAGGAACACACACTTGTAGGCCTCTTTCTCCTCATTCTGTGGTAACTTATCTGCCTCAGAACACAGAAGTTTTACCCAGAAGACATGACAGAAACATGGCACAGCCACAGTTCCCACAGTGGTAGACAAGGAAGGTGAGGCCAGGCTACCTAAAACCATCAAAAGCCACTTGAGGGGGACACCCTAATCTACCTGCAGGCCCCACTTCCTGAAGTCTTCAGTTTCCCCCCACCACCAAATAAAGCCACCAGCTTGGAACTAATGCTTAAAATATGAGCCAAGGAGAGACACTTAAGATTTAAACTGAACCACTTTCTCTCACCTGTCTTTTACCATTCTCCCCTTCTCCTGTGCCCAACTCTGTTTCAATGCCCTAGGGGGCCTGGGGGAGGCAAAATTTCACATGCAGAGAAAGCACACTAAAAATAAAACCCAGAGTCCTTTGCAATGCCGTCCTACCTTACTGACTCACATTTTATTTCATCCCTCGCCCCACTCCACTCCCTCGCCTGCTGTTCCCCCTTAAAATTTCCCAGGGCTCCCATGAGTCCTTCCTTGTCCACTTCCAGTGATCCCTGCCTGCTTTCTTTACGGGGCCGAATGGAAGACAGCTGTTGTAACTATTGTGTTTAAATGCTAATTTATTGCTTCACTTTTTTTTTTCAAAGCACTGGTCACCACTTGGTATCCAATGACTTTGTCGTCTGACCACTGCCATAAGATATAAATCTTCCCTAAGGCAGGCTTTCTGTTTTGACCCTGCTGTACTCCAAGCCCACAGGGTCCAAGGCTGTTGGGAGAAATTTCCTCAATCCGCTCTCCCTTCCAAAAACAATGTAAAACATGTTTTCATAGCCTGTCAAAAAGCAATAACAAAAAAAGGAAATTTATAGACTCTTGAGTAAAAATTAGGTTCACAAAGAACCAGTAAATCCCTGGAAATTGCCGAGAAACCCTCGTCTGAATTCTTATGTGCCTCTTATCCCTTTTTAATTAAAAGTGTTGTTCCTCAAAGGCTTCTATTCAAAACAAGCATAGTTTAATTTAATTTCTTTCTGTCTCCTTTTGTTTAATCTCTGGCCTCATATCCTTATGATCCTAAAATATTTCAAACGCACCTTATTTTAGTTATATTTTGAATTATACTTCAGCTGGGTGCCCAATTTTTAATAAGCACACCATTTCTATGTGAAAATATTCCTGACAAGGTCCAAACACCCAGCTTGAAAAAAAAGTACATTTTTAACACTAATCCTTCTGAAAAATAGAAACACTGTTTAGATGTCATTTAAAAATCTTTAGAATCCCAAGTTAATTTTACTATTCCCTCTCTTTGGAGAAGCAAAAAATAAAACACCCACCACAAACACAGCAAGGAGAGATAGACATAGCCAAATCAAGCTATTAGTTCCGTGCACAACTGGTTTCAGATACATTGCTAACTCTCAGACTTCTGGACAGGCATAATCATGGAAGTGAGCTATTTCTGTTCAGAGTCCAGATAGAAAGACAAGAAGCCCCAGATGTCTACAACGAGGAACTGAGAGGCCACACCACACCTCGTATGTAGCTTGCCCTATCTAAATCTTAATCTAAATTACACAAGGATTCTCGTCTGTGTGGCCAGTGCTTTTCCTGTCAGCATGCACACGCGCTGTCACTCACCAGTCAGAGAGAACAACAGTCCCTTGCTACCTGTTTCCACACCAACTCTCACTAGCACTGCACAGCTCTCTGAAGCCCGCAGGGACGGTTGATTACAGTCTGCACTGTGGAGGCCTCAGCCCACAGCATGACCACCTACTGGTCGCCTCCCATCACCAGGACCAAATTTCAGGATTCTTCTCACTCTGCCAACAGGAAGACACCCAGGGAAGCTGTACTAGAGATCTCATGTGGAAGCCGCCCTTGCAAAGTTCAGAAGTGACATCCCTGTTTGACCCAACCCTCAGGCTAGTGGAACAGGGTCTACCTGGAAGAGAGAGTACAAATGATAGGGGCAGAGACAAGAAGAATGGAGGCCAAGACAGGTTTCTGACCAAAGCTCTGTTTACTAAACATACAAGTAGCACTTATAAAGCAAAGGATCATAAGCAATTTTCTCACGGTAACAGTTCGTCTTGGCAAATCTTCCGAGAATTCACTCAAGGTTACACAAAGTTTGCTATCTGGTTCCCAGGGTTGCATGGAGTTTATTATCTAGTTCTCAGGGACAGAACACCCGCTGTAGAGACTGCCAAGGTCAGGCTTCCGGAAGTTGCCAAGGTCAGTCTCTGAGAAACTGAACTTTAGATTAGACCCATGTCTGCCAAGGCCAGGAGGCAAAACTCCACTTACCAGACTCCTTCACCTGTTGCAATGTTCTCTGCATTCCTTTCTTGGTGCCCTAGTAATGCTGTGTTCCAGGCGGCACAATGTGAAGCTGCCTGGCTAGTGAGATTCATTCAGGGGGAAGACAGAGTGGTGTGAGCCAGTAAACAGCTCTGGACATCAGAGAGGCAGGCTCCGAAGACAGAGTAGTAATTGGACAGTCAGTCAAAGGAGGTAAAGGAAATACAAGCTAAAGGAAAACACAAAGGCAGAGAGACACAGCAGGTCTGGTACACTCAGCGGAACTCAACTCCTGTAAGAGGCCGGACCTGTGGCCAGAGAACAAACATCAGAGCATCCATTACTCTTGTTGCCTGGGAAGAAAGGGCAGTATCAGCACGTATCTAAGAAAGACCCCTCTAGGACAGGAGGGGAAGGAGAGGAGAGGAGAGAGAAGCAGGAGGGGAGAAAAAAGAAGGCAGAGTTGCCATGGGTTAACATAAAGAAGGACCATGTGGCCAGGAGGAGCTTGGTCTGAGGATCAGGAATGGAGAGAAACAGCTCAGATGAAAAACATGTGCAAGTATTTATGGGAATTACAGATGAGAGGTAGCACAGATAGGAATAATTAAAGCAGGTGGCATGGAATGTGGGGCTGGGAGGTAACAAGGTAGTTTAGGGGGTTAGTGTCTGCCCAGTTGAAGTGTGTAGGCATATTAAAAATCAAGAAGAAAAAGGAGGAGAAGGAGAAAAGGTGAATGAAGAGGAGGAAGATCCCTCTGGCGCCAGTGCCTACAGAGTGCAGAGGGTAAAGGCTGTGAGAAAAGAACAATGACAGTAGCTAATAATGCCAGTTTTGTGCAGTGTATAAATTTACCCCTCACACAGCCCTGTGGGGTAGACATGAGTGTCCTCCTGTTATAAAAGAGACTGAGAGAGGTTGGAAGGCCTCTCAACCTCCATCTGCTACTTGAAAACTCCAGATCCCAGGCTGTTGCAATAATCCTGGAAAAGACAATGGTGACTTCAGTTTTAGCTGAGCCACCAAGGATTGTGGGAGGCAGAATAGTACCGCCTCCCCCAAATATGGACACCACTCAATCCCTGGAAAATGTCATTATGTTGGGGCTTGTTGCAAAGGGAAACTAGGTTGTAAATGAAATCCTTCAACTCACTTCAAAATAGGGAGATTACCCTGGCCTATCAGGGTGGATTAATGACATCACTGGGGGGTCCTTAAAAATGGAAGAAGGATTCTGGCTATACGAATAAAGCTGCTACGAACATTGTTGAGCAAATGTCCTTGTATACTTGAACATATTTTGGATATATGCCTACGAGTGGTATAGCTGCATCTTGAGGAAGCAGTATTCCTAATTGTCTGAGAAAGCGCCAGATTGATTCCCAAAGTGGTTATACAAGTTTACATTCCCACCAGCAGTGGAGGAGGGTTCCCCTTTCTCCACATCCTCTCCAGCATGTGTTGTCACTTGAGTTTTTGGTCTTAGCCATTCTGATGGGTGTAAAGTGAAATCTCAAGGTCGTTTTGATTTGCATTTCCCTGATGATTAAGAGCATTGAGCATTTCTTTAAGTGTTTCTCTCCATTCGATATTCCTCTATTGAGAATTCACTGTTTAGCTCTGTACCTTATTTTTTAATTGGATTACTTGATTTGTTGGTGTTTAATTCTTGAGTTCTTTATATATTCTGGATATTAGCCCTCTGTCAGATATTGGGTTGGTGAAGATCCTTTCCCAACCTGTAGTCTGTTGTTTTGTTCTGACTACAATATCCTTTGCTTTACAGAAGATTTTCTGTTTCATGAGGTCCCATTTATTGATTATTGATCTTAGAGACTGTGCTGTTGGTGTTCAGGAAGTTGTCTCCTATGCCAATGAATTCAAGGCTCTTCTCCAATTTTTCTTCTAACAGGTTTAGTGTGTCTGGTTTTATGTGGAGGTCTTTGATCCACTTGGACTTTAGTTTTGTGCAGGGTGATAAATATGGATCTATTTGCATTTTTCTACATGTAGACATCCAGTTACACCAACACCATTTGTTGAAGATGCTATCTTTTTTCCATTGTATGGTTTTGGCACCTTTGTCAAAAATCAGGTGTCCATAGTGTGTGGGTTTATTTCTGGGACTTCTGTTCAATTCCATTGATCCACCACTCTGTTTCTATGCCAGTACCATGCAGTTTTTAGTATTGTTGCTCTATAGTACAGCTTGATATCAGGGATGGAGATACCTCCAGAAGATCTTTTATTGTAGAGGATTGTTTTAGCTATTCTGGGTTTCTTGTTAGTCCACATGAAGTTGAGACTTTTTCTTTCAAAGTCTGTAAAGAATTGTGTTGGTAATTTGATGGGAATTGCATTGAATCTGTAGATTGCTTTGGTAAGATGGCCATTTTTACTATATTAATCCTGCCAAGCCATGAGCATGGGAGATCTTTCCATCTTCTGTTATCTTCTTTTAATTCTTTCTTCAGAGACTTGAAGAAGGGCAAATCCTAACAGTGAGGTGTGACATAGTGGGGCTTCCTCCCTTATCTGTCTAAGGAGGAAGAAGAGGAGACACCAGGAGAACACACTTCTGTGTTGATGACCTTGGAAGCAATTTCCTGTCACATCTCTCTCAGCTTTTCTACCTTTTGACTTTGCAGGCAGCAAAACACCCAGCAGAGCAGCCATGAACTGGTCCCAGGAGAAATGAACGGGGAAAGTACAGTCATCATCACAGCCCGAGAGGACCCCGAGAGCCCTGTTATTTACCCTGTCAAACGAAAAGACATATGGGAAAGCTATTGGGCTGCTCATGTTTACATTTGATTTATAAGAGAAATAAAAATTTCTCAGTTAATGAGAATAGACGATGGATTTAAAGTAATAAATATATTATGAGGGGGTTACTGTCTGTTCCTTTTATTTAGCTATATGTTTTCTCTGTATAGAATGACCTTACTTACTGAGCCGACTACTGTGACAATAGCCTAGGCCCTGGACACTTAGGACTTTTAATCTGCTTGGGCAAACAAAACACACAACCTAGGACACTGAGAAAGCAGCCACAATCATGTTTGTTTATTTGCTTACCAGTTCTCACCTTTTATTTCACCTAGAGATAAATTCCTAAGGGCATTGGGAAGTAGAAGAAGCCACAAGCCAGCCTTGGAAGGATGGAAAAGCAGGATTAGCTTAGGTTAGGAGAAAGGTTAGTTCACCCACGTTGTGAGGATGGATGTCAAAGTGCAAACGCATCTTAAACATAAGCAAAACCTAGTGACACAGGATATTTGCTGACTGATGTGGAGGGGACCTTCAGTAGACCCTTTTGGCCAAGGTGAACATTAACAGAGGAGATACCCACACTCCTGAAGAAGCAGCCTTTCCAGAAACATGAGAAATCACACAGAACCACTTCTCAGGGCTCTCAAGTAAAAAAAAAAAAAAAAAAAAAATCAGCTTTCTCTGAAGCTTTTGACAAGTTTTGCATAGTGTTGTCATAGGAATACATATGTCTGTGCATTGTCATGCAAAAGGTAAACATTTGCATGCACTTTTAAGATGTGAACACTTGAAAGGATGCTGTCCCTTGCTGCCAGTCCTCAAGCTTCACTGCCAACCCCAGTCAATTTATAAACTCAACCAAGTGTAACTACTATTATTTCCAGGCTGACTCCTGTCTCTGCTCCCTGCCTCTGCCTCTGCTCAGGTTCCTAACTCGTCTCTGTTAGGTTATTGCTCAGCTCACCCATGGCTTGTCCTGTTGCCTCTGGTCAATTCTTTTCACTCCTATTCTTCTACAACGTGTCTCAGCTTATCTTTCTAAAGAGAAAATGGGACACCCCATCACTCATCCCTTCCAGCCTCCTTGGCTACACCACGCCGCATGCTCACCCCATGAAAACCCCCTACTAGACACTCTGTCTTTTCCACCCAGCCAATCCTTTACCTTTTGAGAAAACAGTATGGACTCCTTAGACAATAATAAATTCTCCTGAAGCAACCTTGACGTTTTTGTTTTTCCTGTTGGGAAATGATTTATCCTCTATATTTTCCAACTCGTGCTCCTTGAGAATCAGCGGGAATCTACTAACGTTTTATGATCTGAAAAATTATTTTGTGAGGGTTAAAATAGCTCAGTGGTTAAGAGCAGTCGCTGCTCTTCCAGAGGACCAGCATCAGGTCAGGTAGCTCACAGCCATAGGTAGACTTCAGCACCAGGGGAGCAGGTACCCTCTTCTGACTTCTGTGTACAACGGTCATGTGTCATATTCTAACTCAAAAACACACACATACACATGAATTTAAAAAATTTTAAATTATTTTGCTAGTACCCACACCTACAATCCCAGCAGGCTGATACAGTAGCACTATCATGAATTTACTCTGGTAAAGGAGTAAAAATTGGAATTTCTAGTTCTATGAATAATTAATAGACTGAGCTCTAAAAACCTTTGCTATATGTATGAGGAACTATTTACATATAAAATTTATAAGTGCATTCATTTTGGGGTATATAACCAGAACTTAGATTCATGGGATGGATGATCAAAACAGTTGGTCTACAAGGAATGGTGAACTTGGCTGATACTAGCTTTAGAGGTGGTTTTTAGCAGGACATGTCAGAATTTGAGACAATATCGGATATATATTTTTAATTCAATAAAAACTAATTCAGAGACAAGAACTAAGGTAGCATTTTTTTAGCTCTTATACTTTCAACATGCTCAATCACAAAGTATAAGTTGCTTAAAATGGCTCAATAAACACACATTATTACATCTGATGTCATAGGCATACTTTTAGGTGTCAAGAATGAAGAGGTGAATGAGACACAATCTTCTTTGGAGAAACCACAGTTTCATGAAGTATCCATTCCCAAAGCCAGTTCTTGGCTACTGGGAAAGAATATGGTTGCCACTCTGTCAGCAATTATACCAGGAAACAGACCTAATGGAACACCAAAGAGACAGCTGCTCAGAAAACTTTTCTGTGCACAGGCAAGTCTCCACCATGAGAATAAGAGATGAGGTGATGACCCTCTGAGAATGCAGCACCGTGGACCCTCAGCCTTCTGTATAGTTGGCATCAGCCTGGCACACAAAGTCTACAGGACAGACATATGGAATTCATGCCCAACATTTCCTTTTCTGAACAGACTTTGGAATATAATAGACACATATATGTGATCTATAGATATAAAATTTGATCGCTGTGATTCAACTTTCAATATTTCCCTTAGATTGGCCCCAGTCAATACAGCTGTGTGTTACCTCTAGAAAGCCCTGCCTCTGCTCACTTTTTACTTGACTCATTCTTTCTCATCCATAACCACCTCATTTATCCCCTTAACTTATTCTCGTGGGCCTGAACCAGAGTTATCTCTTGAAGGTGTGAGGTAGTTAGCATCTTTCTGCCCGGCTGTAGTTGATGCCACCTGCTCCATAGATACCTGAACCCCTGTGGAACTGCACCTCAGGTTTTGTCCAGAAGTCTCTCTCTGTCCTTGTTAGTTACTTTCCTGTCACTCTGCTGAAGCAATTTTACCTAAGAACATATCCTTACCAATTCTTTCTTACCCATCTCTTTAGTCTACCCTATGGTTCTTAAATGTCTAACATCACCACCATCTAACCCCTTTCTATCCCAGCCACCTGATTGAAGTAAATAGGGTCCCTGGGAAGGATCCAAACCCTCCCTTTGCATGAAACAGGAGCAGAACTAGAGAACATCTGTCTGCACGGAGACACGCCGGAGAAAAGGAGACACTGTGACCTCGAAATTCACAGCGGCCTGAAAAGCTTAGGAAACCTTGGAAGCTGGGCCTGAGATCCCGAACAGAAGCCTTAAAACTACCAGCCCGGATGCAAAGAAATTTCACCGGCTGCGTGGAGACGTCCACACAGCTGCCCAAGATCACCCACCAGCCCCAAATCCAGAGGGTCCCTGGTAGTTCTTCCCAGCCCTGCCACACACGTGTCCAGGGGTTAAAGAACAATCCATACATTCCTTGACTCAAATGTAAATCACTAAGACTGCGTAGGGCCAACCCTCCTTACTCCTCCCAATCCCTCTTTTTCCCACTGTTCTAATAGCTCCCAGGTCCATCAACTGGCCGAGCAACCACAAGCAGACTAACTTCAAAATGGCAAAACCATGTTTAACGATCTCTATTCTTTTCCCCCAGCAAAAAGAGCCGTTCTAGGCATGCTGTGGCCTGAGACACAGACAGGTCACCTGAAACTGCTCCTACTCCATTACCCACAGCTCCACTTGCCAGCCTTACAAGGGCTCGGGTGGCACCCTGAGCCTTCCCAACAAGCCCCTCCTCGGTCTCATTTCCGTGTCTACTTAGGGAAGTCTGTCAGGACCTTTCAGCTAATGGGGACTGTGGGTGGATGGAGAGTGACTCCAAGCTCTTCATATCGTCATCGCAGCAGGGTGCGATGCTAGCCATGCATCACCCTTTGTCACTTTCCGGTTGTTGTGGGGCCCCTCCACCAGTTCTGCTTCCTGAACACCAGAGCAGTGTGTGCTCAAGAGCCCTGACCCTGGACAGACGTGGATTCTATTCCCAGCTCCTCAACTTACTCCCCACCTGGACAATGGCCACCTTGCCCGTCTCATTTTCCCTTATTACACACACACATACAGGGGATCAATGCACACATGCTGACTGATTGCTCCAAAAGGTTGAACCCTCCCACACCTGTGTTTTGTTTTGAATGCCTGCCCCGACAGACACGCTGATGCACAGCCTACTTACAGCTGCTCGTTAGGATCACATCTGAAAACATCACCTCTCTGCCCTCCTTCCGCCACCTCTTCTTTTTAAATAGCGAAGGATTACCCCTTGGTAATCCTTGTTGGCGATGGCAACAGAGATGTGTCAGCAGCTCACCTGCAGCCTGCAGCTCAGAACTGGCCCCAGGCCCACAATGCTTGGCATGTCTTGAAGTGCCCATGCTTGTGCCCAGGGACCCTTGGCAGAATCCAGCTGAGGAGCTACAGCTGTCTCAGGCCCATGCTTGGTTGCAGCTTAGAGCATTTGCAGCCTGACTCCTGCGCAGCTTGGAGCATTAGCGCCTTTATGCTTTTGATCCCTAAAGCCTTCAGTTCAGGAGTCATTTCTGCCAAATAGAATCCTCAACAGGGTGCCCTGGACACCGTGTGAATGCCAGCGCTCAGCAAATGCATTCTTCAGGCTGAGAATCATCCTTTTCATGACTGACTATGTCTAGCCAAACCTTAAGAAGCCAGGAGGATGGCTCAGCAGGTGAATGTCCTCCCTGGGATCCGCACGGTAGGATCCTGACTCCCACAAGTTGTCTTCTGACCTCTGCTTATGCCGTGATCTCAATCTCTCTCTCAAAAGAAATTTTTTTTTATTTAAAAAACTTATAAGTACAGTGGAAGAAGTGGACATCCCTGCCGCCTGTGTCTGCTTCTTTGAGCTGAATGGAAGACAGACTTTGAGAGTCGTTCTTGGTAGTTGATGAACCTGATAGCAAACTGTGGATTTCCACACCCTCGGCAACATCTGGCCTGTATACAGCAGGTGCTCGTGACAGCTGATGATTGCTGCTAACAGCAATGGCTGCATCTTCTAGATGGGGATACAAAGTCACACACGCCACCACCACCAATCCCTTCCTCACCACCACCTCTGAGCCACACCTCCTCTCTCTTCACGCTATTAAACATTTCCAGTTGCTTCCAGGGGCAAAACACAAGCTACTGTGTCTCTCCACTAGACTTAGCTGCCTGACGCTGCCCCCAAAGCTAGACGATATGGACTTTGGTGGGAGACGGTTGGCTGCTTCCCCAGCTAAATAAAGATCACAGGTGCGCACTTATTGCCACACAATGAGCCTCAGCTCCCGTGGCCATTTCCAGTGGGCCGGGTCACCATGAGCATCAATGCTGAGCTCGAGAATCCAAGTCAAGAACTCTCCCGGCTGTCTCTGCCCTGCCGTCCACAATTCTCTCCTCAGAGCAACTCAGTCTTGATAATCCCCTGCAGGTGCTCTCTCTCGCCCTCTCGAACACACTGGTAATTAATCATGATCAACTGAGGACCACTGATAAGTAACCCACCAAAAGCCAAGTGACCTTACCAGCACTATAATTTCCTACTTGAGATGCCCAACATCCCTCAGGTAAAGCCCCATTCCTCTGGGCCAAAGGGTCTTCCAGAATCCTGCCTTCCTTACATCCCCAGGGAATATCAGCTCACCCAACAGGGCTCCTCAAACCCCAAGCCTCTCACCTCTCCATGTGAACTGTGATAAATATATGTTGTTGTTGCTGCTGTGTGTGTGTATGTGTGTGATATGTACACGTATGTATATATGTGTGCTTCCATGTATGTACAGGTATGTGTGTGTTTTCATGTATGTATAGGTATGTGTGTGTCTGTTTTCATGTAAGTACAGGTGTGTGTGTGTGTGTGTGTGTGTGTGTGTGTGTGTGTGTGTGTGTGTTTAGGCCAGAAGTTGAGACTGAGTATCTTCCTTGATTATGTTCTACCTTAAACACTCAAGGCAAGCTTTCCCACTTGAACCCAGAACTCAGCAATTCAACTAGTCCAGCTAGCCCTCTTGCCTCAAGGATCCCCTGTCTCTGACTCCTCAGCAACACTGAGGTAGGAAGGCCTCCACTCCCACCCAGGGTCATGGATGCTGGGGATCCACACTCCTCCAGCTCTCGTGTTTATTCAGAAGCACCTCACACACCGAGCCAGCTCCCCAGCTCACCGTCACAGGAGACTTACCACACTGAGGGGCCGTGTGACTCTACTCCATCACCAGCTAAAGCCCAGAAGGATACAGGAGGTGTCTTAGCGAAATATTAATTACCCTTCACAAACACAGGCACTATGCTAGGGTCATGGGAGGGGGACTGTGCCTAGCCACCTCGTCAGGGCTATAGCCCAGGCCCTGCTAGTGCCCCTGGGTGTATTCAAGTCACAGGATGCTTACGTCTGACCAACAGTGATGAGAAGCTAATTTTTGCCTTGTTTCCCTTGAGCGTCTGAAGGCTGCCAACCTCAGAGTGTTCCCACTCATCCCCTGCTCAGTCTGCAAGGCGAGCTGCAGGCAGCCATCTGTTTCAGGAGAAGGAGTGCCACCTGCTGTCTCTGAACTTGCTCTGCCTGCAGCATATGTACGTGTGTGTGTGTGTGTGTGTGTGTGTGTGTGTGTGTGAACTCTTTCTATTTGAAGGGTTTGATTTGTCGCTTGTTTGCTTCTTCTTCTTCTTCTTCTTCTTCTTCTTCTTCTTCTTCTTCTTCTTTCAGAAAAAGCCCTTTGAAACTGCTCAGGCTAACCTCAAACTCACCATCTTCCTGCCTCCGTTTCCTGCTGCCTGGGATAACAGGCATACAGCATTACGCCCAGATAAGGGCTTTATTTCCAGTCACTTCTAAAAAACAGATGGGACAGAGAATAAGTGGTTTTGCAGCTGACGCGGTTCCTTGGTGTTTCCACGTGGTCATTTCTTGAAACGCGAGAAAGAAGGTCCAGTTGTGGTCTCTCCTTGTCTGTGCTGTTATCCTGCCCCTCATAGAGGACCGTGAGAGCAGAGAGGCAGCTGCATGGGGTGAGCAGGAAACTGTGTGGGGCCTCAGTTTCTGCGAAAGGAGGCATCCTAGCCACAGAGCCTCACGGAACCACTGTGTCTTACATTCGATGTTTGTAAAATGGGAATAATAAAAGAGTCTGCCTATAGGAAAATCTTCATGGCGTTGAGGATTAGATGAGATAATTATGTGCTTCCATTTCACACATGATAAGCACCCAGAGGAGGTTATCCATCTCAACAGTCATTCATTCTACAAGCTCCACCTTTACATCAGATCCACGTTCCTTGCCTGGTCCCCAGTGTTGTAACAAGCTTAGGTCTACTGTGAATGGTGATTTGGTTAGGAAAATGATTTCATAAAGCAAGCTGTTGATGGCAACAGACAGGAACATAAAGGACAAAAAAAAAAAAAACCCTCAAGGAAATCGACAGGTGCTCAGCTAAAATAACAGGAGTAATGATTTGGAGAAAGTGCCAGGGACTGAGTGCCAAGGAAGGGGGTTACATGTCAAAGCCTGGGAGGCAAGGGGAAGTCTACAAATCTCATTATTCCATTTCAGCAGAGAGTGGTCCTGAGACAGAACTCAGGCTCTGTATTCTGCTCATGGGTCTTATCCATGGAGTTTGTCTGTGGACATCTGGGCCAGTTCCCTCCTTGAAGAAGGAAAACAGAGCTACTGTCCTGGCAGAATCCCTGCACCCAGCACCCCCCCCCGCCTTCCTTGTGCTCCTTTCAAGCTCCAAATGCTGAAGGCCACTTGCCATCTGCACTTTTCCAACTTGTATAAAGCCAACAAAGGGTCAAGACTTTCTATGCAGGTCCTAGGCCAGCCATGAGAAAGTGACAGCTTTCTCCCCAACCCCCAGTACAGGAAAAGGCCCCGTGCGAAGGCACATCTGCCATGGCATACATGCCTACCTTCACGGTTCGTCTTATTTATCTTCTGCCGATGAGCAAGCAAAGCCAACTGGACTCTCCTCGGGTGTGGGTTGTCATGCGCATTTGGCAGGGAGGGGCATTTATGAGGACATTCTACATTTACTCTCAAGCCCAGCCCACTCTGTACACCGGGGCACTGGAGCTTTCTTTGCCAGGCCTCAAGGGCATCTGATGCAGCTGGCAGTGAGCAGTGGGCTGAAAGGGCATCTTTCTGAGAAGGGGTCTAAGCATGTGAGCCATCTGGGCACGCTTGGGGGTGAATCTACTTTGCCATATGCTGCAGTACCCACTCACACCCTAAATAAGCAAAGAAAGCCGCTCAGCAGAAAGCCCATGCCAACAAGGATATCATCTCATACGAAACCTGCAATGATGCAAGTATTTTAAAGAAGGACTCTTGGTTCCCGCAGCCTTGGTCTACAACGTCACCCTCAGCTTTGCCAGAATCGCAAAATGACTTCATGACAAGCCACAAGCAGACATCCATCAGCATGAGCCAGAGATGACGCGTAACTGTTAGAACAGCTAAAACCACTCTGAAAATATACATTATAAGGAGCCACTTCTCTATCTCTGCCTTTTGATTGTTTTAACCAAGCTGCAACCCTCTGGGGCTACTGTTTTAAAGTGTTAGTGCTGCCTGCGGGTTACATGTGACAACCTAAGACGAATGCTACGTTCATTTGTAGCAGCGCCTGCAGTAACACTCAGATCACAGTTAAGACTTCTTCACGCAGCAGACACGTGCTGCCTGTTCAGCTTAAGCATGAGCCCAAATGTTCACGGTTCTCAAAATATGGGTGGATGCCTCAATTGCATAAGATTTGTTAAAATTAGAGAAACCTTAGCTATATTGAATCTACTGCAGTATAGAGGTTCCATCAGTTCCCAGCCATTCCCTGTGCACTCTTAAGTTTGAGAGCTGCTCTCTAAATGTGGACAGAGGATCAGAAGCACCTAAAATACATTAGAAATTGTTGTCCAACAGTTTCCTTGAAGATTGCAACATTCCACCATACAGGAAAGCTCCTTAAGACAGGAAGTAAACAACTTACTGCACAAAATAGCTCCAGGAAGTCCCTGAAACTGACCAGATTCTTTAGATCCCTCCGTTCCCAAGATATATAGCCAGAAAAGACTGCTGGGGGTCTCTAGCTGGCAGTCCCAGTCACCTGGAAGAAGAAACTTACCCTGAAAGGAAAGATGCTTCAAAAGTACCTAGAAGAAACAATGACCAGCTGAGCCACCTGGAAAACACTCTCAAAAACCTGAGCTGCTCCAGGTTCCCCGCATTTGTAAATTGGGTGGACTTTGGTGACAGAACTGTTTTTGAGTTGTTTCTGCTCCTGTAAGTAGCCCCAATAAAACTCATTGCTTCACCATGCTGGGCTTTGGTGGTAACTGTTCTTTGGTCTGTTGTGAGCTCCTTATCTGTGCTGCAGCTTCCCAGGCCTGTCACAGAACAGAAATGGAGAGTCTCCGTTCTTCTCCTCCAGGCCCACTGAACAGGTGTTTTCCCGGAAGCTTAAGTAGTCCACCTGAACACTACAATCTAGAAAACATGAGGTGAGCAAACCAGAAAGTTCCCTCTGGTTATCGAGGGAAGCAGCCTCTGCCAATCAAGTGAGTCCTGACCTTACATGCTGGATGCTGGGGCTCAATGCTAACACAGGAACTGTGGCTGATAAAGCCCTCCAGCCAAGTCTCAGCCTCCCTTCTCCAGTGTTTTGTCCATCAACATTGACATCAAAGATGCAGGGAAGACACTCCACCAGACATTACATCGCTAGGTCAGTTCCCAGTCCCTCACTTCTTTTTTATATAATACTTTTAATTTAGTCTTTGAATTTTTCAAAGACATGCAATGTATTTTGACCATATCCATCCCCATACCATGTTACCCCGAGTCAAAACCCACTAACGTTTCCTCCTCCTGACCTCCATGCCTTCCTTTTATTATTCCTGGTATTAAGAGACTGCTGATAATAAATGATGAATACACAGGAAATCTACTGAGGCAATCTTCCAGTGATCACATCCCAAAGAAAAGGGACTCTTACTCTCAACAGCCACTAACTTCCAATAGCTGTGGAGGAGGAGGGCTCAGGAGCCCCTCCCCAGTCCATGGTGGAATTTTTACTGGCTCAATCTTGCACAGGTCTTGTGCAGACAGCCTCAGCGGCTGTGAGTTGATTGTGTGTCAGCCACAGCATGCCCAGAAGACGGTGTCTCACAGTTCACCTCCCTGTTCCCCAGTTCTCCCATTCACTTACTTTTCAAAAAGCCATGTTCCCTGAGCTTTGTGTGGGGGAGGGGGTTGGTACAGGTGTCCCACATGTGCTGAGCACTCACAGCCACTGATTTCTCAGCACTTTGACCAATTATGAGTCTCTGTGTTAACTACAACCCAATGCAAAAAAATAAATAAAATAAAATGCTTCTCTGACAACGGCTGAGAGCAGCTCAAATCTGGTACCTGCATGGAATCCAAGTTAAACATTAAAAACAAGAGTCAAGCTAGAAAAGCATGTGTGCCAATTTTGATTCTTTCTAAATGGATATGGATACACACACACACACACACACATATACCAGAAGGATTCCTAGGGTTCCTGTATACTCTTCATGAAATTCTTCCCCTTCTCCAACTAGTGAAAAGTTGCAGCTAGAAGTGACTCTAGATCACCTGATCCAAACTCCTTCCCCAATATCTCCATTTTATGCATGGATAACCTGGGTTGGCCTGGCCACTTACAAAGTGCTAGGGTATTAGCTAGAACTCAGGGCTTCTAAGCTGAGTTCAACACTGACAACATCACGCAGCCAATATAGCTCTTGGGTGAAGTTGTCCAAGAATGCATTCTAAGACAGATTAGCAGGCAGGGAGTATATGGGGGAGCACTCTCAAGAATAACCAAGGGAGGGACAGGAACAAGACTGAGCTCACAGGAAGCTCGGGAGCTGGAATGTCCTGAGACGCTGTCCTGAATCCAGACAAATGCTATTCTATATCAGCCAGCCACTGGATGTGGGTTTTCTTTGGAAGAAAGCTATAATCTTGGGTTAACCCAAATGACAGTGAATCAAGGAGGCCCTCGGGTATGTCATTAGTAGCCAATCCTCTGAGCATAGGTAGGAAGTACTTTAGTCCTGCGTGAGAAGTCTGAGTAACATTCCAAATCCAGCACACGGTATCAGCACTGGCCTCATACTATAATTTGCCCTTTCTCTCTTATTCTGCCTGCTTTATCCACCTGGAGAAAGGTTCTAATTAGTGGGAGTGGAACAAACCACCACTACTGTGTCTGACATTGAAGCATCAGCTGACTCTTTTCTAGATTGTAGACTCCTCCACTATCCATTTTAGATTCTTTTCACCCTTGAAAAACACTTCTGGCAGCCTAATACCTAGTGAGGCTACACAAACCTTCATCTATGAAGCCAATGAGCCCCTGGTCACACCCGTCTCTAGCCTGTCTCTGCTATTCTTGCCTGCTTGCTTTCAACTGGTTACTATCAAGAGAGGGCCTAGCGCCATCCACATTCCTTTCTGTATGTGATAAGGGCACTATAGCCTCCTCATATGGGGCCCTTCACACCTGTCAGCCTAATGGATCTTTTTTCCTCCTACTGATCTCTCAGTACAAAGAGCTGGGGGGGGGGGGGTGGCGGTAGCAGCTCAGATTATAATAAGCCCTATCACACACTGATGAAAGCTCTCATCTGAGACCTGCTCTTCTGGACTCAGACTTCATACGTTGTCAGGGAGTGAGGTTACATATTCCACAGGGAGGGGTGGAGAGCAAGGCCACCCTCGTTTGTACTCCTCTGTTGGGTCCATGAATTTTACCTCTTGAGGCAACAACCCCCCTACCCTGGTTGTCTATTTACAATGTGTGACATGGATCATCCCAATCCCAACCACCCTGGACATTGCTATTGTAACTCACATATGCATTGCCAGATGCTGGGTGATGGCAAGCTGGGGCTAGTGTCATTCTGTTGGGTTGCCCAGTGCTTATTCTAATGGGAGCTACCTTCAGATGGTATTAATGCGCAATACAAAGATTTTAACCCTTTAGATTCTCTCCCATTGGCCCATCTGCCTGTCTCTTAATAGACCCCTGACCTGCTCAAGCTATATGCTCTTTCTCGGGAACTCATGTATATTTCTACCTCAATCCATCTCTACAAGATGAATGAGGAAGTCTGCTGCCCAAAGCATTGCCCATTTAGAGTGTTTTGAAGATTCATTCATAGCAGTTCATTTGAAAGCTTGCACCTACATGCAAAGTCAGCTGCTATGGATCCTTGTGGGTTGAGTGTGGTGATGTTGAAAGGTCAGGCCTAATATAAGGTAATTAATTCATTAGAAGTGCTATTCTCAAAAGGAATTAGCTCTCCTGGGACTTCAACTGGTTGTAAGTAAAAGAACAAGGACAACCTGGCTCCTTCCTGCACTCTGTCTTCCTGTCTTCCCATGATTTCTCCTGCTCACACATGCTCCTTCCACATGATGGCACCCACCATGAAATAACACAGCCAGGAAGCCCAAGCTATTTGACTTTACAGCTTCCAAAACTATGAGCCAAATAAACCTCTCCTCTATACAAAGCCTCAGCCTCATGTGCCTTATTATAGCAATGGAAAATCAACTAACATACCAAACCATCTGCAATGCAAACTTGACTTTTTCTTCTTCTATAAGATGTTCGTAAGGTGATGTCTGTCAAAACCCTTATATAAGTGTCTGCTGGTAGAGAGGGAAAAAAATGGTGACATGGAAAAACTGAGCTACTTGCTCATATAGCCTCTTTGTAATCTCTGGCCATGTTGTGATTCACAGCCAAAGAGTTATTTGTATCTTACAAATTCATCTCCAAGAACCCTGCTCATGATGGGTTATACCTTCACTTACAGGCAGTTCCTGAAGAATGACTCAGCTATACATTAAACCTTGGCAACTGGGGAAATTAGTACCTTGACCTTAAGAGAAAAATCTGCAGAGAACAATGCAGAACATACTGTAGCATTGAGGATTCTAAGGAGGTCATTAGCATCTTGATCTTGCAAATAAAGAATCTTAAGGAGGTGGAAAACTTCTCCAGCTAATGGAAAATAATCCAACTTTGGAACAGTCTCAAAACCAGAACCAGTACTATCTGACCACCATGGACTAAAGCTGGACCTCAACAACAATGGAAATAGCAAAAAGCCTACACGCACATGGAAACTTAACAACTTACTTCTCAATGATAGCTGGGTTAAGGATGAAATAAAGAAAAAAATTAAAGACTTCCTAGAATTCAATGAAAATGAAGGCACAACATACCCAAATTTATGGGACACAATGAAAGCAGTACTTAGAGGAAAACTCATAGCACTAAGTGCCTTTAAGAAGAAATTTGTAACATCTCATACAAACATCTTAATGGCACAACTGAAAGCCCTAGGGAAAAAAAAGAAGCAGAAACACCCAAGAGGAGCAGAAGGCTGGAAATAATCAAACTCAGGGCTGAAATCAACCAATTAGAAACAAATAAAACAATTCAAAGAATCAATGAAACCAAGAGGTGGTTCTTTGAGAAAATTAACAAGATAGACAAACCCTTAGCCAAACTAACTAAAAGGCAGAGAGAAACTATCCAAATCAGCAAAATCAGAAATGAAAAGGGGGACATAACTACAGATAATGAGGAAATCCAAACAATCATTAGGTGGTACTACAAAAGGCTATATGCCACAAAGTTCAAAAATCTAAAAGAAATGGACAATTTTCTTGATAGATTCCATCTACCAAAATTAAGTCAAGACCAGGTAGAAAGATTGAACAACCCTATATCCCCCAAGGAAATTGAAGCAGCCATCAACAGCCTCCCCTCCAAAAAAAGCCCAGTTTCAGCGCAGAATTCTACCAGACCTTCAAAGAAGTGCTAACTCCAATTCTCTCCAAATTATTCCACAAAATAGAAACAGAAGGAACATTACCAAACTCATTCTATGAAACCACAGTCGCCTTAATACCTAAACCACACAAAGATCCAACAAAAAAAGAGAACTTCAGACCTCTCTTATGAACATTGATGCAAAGATACCCAATAAAATACTTACAAACCGAATCCAAGAACACATAAAAGATATCATCCACCATGACCAAGTAGGCTTCATCCCAGGCATGCAAGGGTGGTTCAATATACAGAAATATATCAATGTAATCTACCACATAAACAAAATGAAGGAGAAAAACCACATGGTCATCTCCCTAGATGCCGAAAAACCATTTGACAAAATCCAACACCCATTCATGTTTAAAGTCTTGAAGAGATCAGGGATACAAGGAACATACCTAAACATAGTAAAGGCAATATACAGCAAGCCTATAGCCAACATCAAACTCAATGGAGAGAAACTTAAATCAATCCCACTGAAATCAGGGACAAGGCAAGGCTGCCCACTCTCTCCATATCTTTTCAGCATAGTACTTGAGGTCCTAGCTAGAGCAATAAGACAAGTAAGGGAGATCAAGGGGATACAAATTGAAAATGAAGAAGTCAAATTATCACTATTTGCAGATGATATGATAGTATACCTGAGTGACCCCAAAAACTCAACCAGACAACTCCTTCAGCTGATAAACACCTTCAGCAAAGTGGCTGAATACAAAATTAACTCAAAAAAAATCAGAAGCCCTCCTATATACCCAAGACAAAAGGGCCGAGAAAGAAATCAGGGAAACAACACCCTTCACAATAGCCACTAACAACATAAAGTACCTTGGGGTGACTCTAACCAAGCAAGTGAAAGACCTGTTTGAAAAAAAACTTCAAGTCTCTGAAGAAAGAAATCGAAGAAGACATCAGAAGATGGAAAGATCTCCCATGCTCATGGATCGGTAGGATTAACATAGTGAAAATGGCCATTCTGCCAAAAGCAATCTACAGATTCAATGCAATTCCCATCAAAATACCAACACAATTCTTTATAGACCTTGAAAGAAAAATTCTCAACTTCATATGGAGAAACAAAAAACCCAGAATTTCCAAAACAATCCTGTACAACAACAGATCCTCTGGAGGTATCTCCATCCCTGATCTCAAGTTGTACTACAGAACAATAATAATAAAAACTGCTTGGTACTGGCATAGAAACAGAAAGGTGGATCAATTGAACTGAATAGAAGACCTAGAAATAAACCCACACACCTATGAATACTTGAATTTTGACAAAGAAGCCAAAACCATGCAATGGAAAAAAGATAGCATCTTCAACAAATGGTGCTGGTCCAACTGGATGTCCACATGCAGAAAAATGAAACTATATCCATATTTATCACCTTGCACAAAACTAAAGTCTAAGTGGATCAAAGACTTCAACATAAAATCAGATACTGTAAATTGGTTAGAAGAAAAAGTGGGAACAGCCTAGAACTCATGGGCACAGGAGACAACTTCCTGAAGAGAACACCATCAGCACAGGCCCTGAGAGCAACGATCAATAAATGGGACCTCATGAAACTGAAGAGCTTCTGTAAAGCAAAAGACACTGTCATTAGAACAAAACGACTGCCTACAGACTGGGAAAGGATCTTCACCAACCCAATATCTGACAGAGGGCTGCTATCTGGAATATATAAAGAACAAAAGAAGTTAAAAGGCAATGATCCAAGTAACCCAATTACAAAATGGGGTACGGAGCTAAACAGAGACTTCTCTGTAGAAGAATATCGAATGGCAGAGGAACACATAAGGAGATGTTCAACATCCCTGGCATCAGAGAGATGCAAATCAAAACAACCCTGAGATTTCACCTTAAACCCACCAGAATGGCTAAGATCAAAAACTCAAGAGATAACACATGCTGGAGGGGATGTGGAGAAAGGGGAACCCTCCTCTATTGCTGGTGAAAATGTCAACTGGTACAACCACTATGGAAATCAATCTGGCGCTTTCTCAGACAATTAGGAATAGTGCTACCTCAAGATCCAGCT
This sequence comes from Psammomys obesus, assembly GCF_907164565.1. Taxonomy (NCBI): domain Eukaryota; kingdom Metazoa; phylum Chordata; class Mammalia; order Rodentia; family Muridae; genus Psammomys; species Psammomys obesus. The sequence goes on along the minus strand of NW_026596057.1, from coordinate 5,339,586 downwards.
ATACCACTCCTAGGCATATATCCAAAAGATGCTCAAGGACATTTGCTCAACTATGTTTGTAGCAGCCTTATTCGTAATAGCCAGAACCTGGAAACAACCCAGATGTCCATCAACGGAGGAATGGATACAGAAATTGTGGTACTTTTACACAATGGAATACTACTCAGCAATTAAAAACAAGGAAATCATGAATTTTGCAGGCAAATGGTGGGATCTAGGAAAAAAATCATGCTGAGTGAGGTATCCCAAAAGCAGAAAGACACACATGGTATATACTCACTTATATAGCCCTATAAGATAGGATAAACATACTAAAATATGTACAACTAAAGAAGATAAACAAGAAAGAGGTCCAGGGGTAAGATGATCAATCCTCATCTAGAAAGACAAAGGGGATGGGCATTGGAAATAGAAGAAAACAAGTAATAGGACAGTAGCCTACCACAGAAGGCACCTGAAAGACACTACCTAGCAATGTATCAAAGCAGATGCTGAGAACCATAACCCAACCTTCGGCAGAGTGTAGGGAATCATATGAAGGAAGGAGGAATCAGTATATCCTAGAGGGGACAGGGAGCCCCACAAGGTCCAAATATATCTGAGCACAGGGGTCTTGTATGAGACTGTTTATCCCACCAAGGACCATGCATGGATATAACCTACAACCCCTGATCAGACATAGCTCATGGTAGCTCAGTATACAAGTGGGTGCCCTAGTAAGGGGGACAGGAAATGTTCCTGACATGAACTCATGAGCTTTCCCTCCCCCCTGAGGGAGGAGCAGCCTTGCTAGGCCACAGATAAGGACATTGCAATCATCCTGAAGATACCTGATAAGCTAGGACCAGACGGAAGGAGAGGAGGACCTCCCCTCTCAGTGGACTCGGAAGGGGGCAGGGAGGAGATGAGGGAGGGAGGGGAGGATTGGGAGGGAAAGAGGGAGTAGGCTACAGGTGGGATACAAGTGAATGTATAAAATTATTTAAAAATTAAAAATATTAATAAAAAATAAATAAAATAAAATACAGCCTAAAAAAAAAAAAAAAACAGAACCAGAACAGCCCATGTGTGAACCACACATAGGATTTTAAATTACCTACTAACAGCATTACCAATAGTAAACAGAAATCGGTAGAATTGTTTCAGTGTCATCGCTTACTTAACATACCCAAAATATTGTCATGTCAATGTGATGAATATTTCATTCGACATATCTTATCTTTCTTATCATGCTGTCTCTGAAATCCAGTATAAGGGTTTCGTAGGCACATCACATCTTAACTTGAACAAGCCACCTACAAGTACTTAGTAGCCATGTATACCTAGTAGCAAATGCCTCAAAGGCAACACCTCCAAATTCTGCTCAGTTCTCTGTTCTTCTGATAGATTCCTTCCATGGAAGATCTGAGCGTCTAGGAGAAAGATGCTTGGACAATAATCTTGACTCTGGCAAAAATCTGAGTCCTTGGAATTTTCAAAGCCTCCGCAGCCCTCATCTCATTCCCTTTGTGGCTGCTTGCTCTGCTGCCCCCATTCAGCTTCCCAGGTGCTGCTGCCGCTTTCTGGGAAGGCTCAGCTTGAAAAGAAAAAGAAACGAGGCAGGTAGACAAATGTTTAACTCTATCTCTGTGTGTACCCTGTAATTTAATGCTAAATCCAGCTCAATTCCGTTTCTGTGGCAACCGAAAGAACCAGCTTCTACAGGTCTCAGCTCATCACTCCTTGTCAGATTCCTAAACACAGGGTGACTACAAAGCATCCAGCTTCCCAAATATCCTGGCTCTCATGTTCTCAAAACCCCAGATCCTGAGCTCAAGCTGCGAGTACAAAGGCCAAGTATGGAAGCGCCTAATCACCGAGCATATAGGAAAAGCAAGAACAAGAGCTAGAGGGCTTTCTTCAGAGCAGTCTTTAGAAATGAGACCAGTTTTCTCTAGCCTGGGAAGACTCTCTTCAGATCAAGATTTAGCCGAGCACAGTAACTCACTCCTGCAGTCCCAGCAGACAGGAGGGGATGAAAGGAGGATTGTCAGTTCCCAGCTAGCCTGAGCTGCATAACAGACCCTGTCTAAAATAATAATAATAATTGATTGAACTTAATTTAAAAAAAATAAAAAGAGCAGCACTGCACCCTAAAACCCATTTGGTTCCTCTGGTGGTCTCCCATTGTCCTCAGGATAAAAACATTAATCTGTCAGAGAATGCAGAAATTAGAGCAGGCCTCTGTAGCCATAGCCTTACACTCAGCCCTAAGGCTCACAGGCCTCTCCTCCTTCAGGCTAACTCAGTCTTCCTTTCTGAGGTGCTCCCCCATCCTGCCATGCCCAGTCCCTTCTCTTCTGTCTGATCTTACATGGCCATTGCTCTCCCTGGTTTCCTCAGCCAGAAAATCTGTGCATCCCTTGACCTACCCTTGTCACCATTGCAATTTCACATATTTTGGCATAATGATAGGGGAATAACCTCTAGTTCACCCACTGAACACTGAGCTTTGAAATGCAGAAACGCCTTCTGATTTTGCTCAGCCCTTTATCCCAGTGTCTGCCACTGTTTTTGACGAGTAAATGCCTAAAATTTATTTGCTGCATGAATGGAGAAATTTCAAGTGGTTAACTCCTGACTAATGAGAATGTTTTCAAACAACTTTGTTGAAAACACAACTAGTTGCAATCCTAGCTACTGGGAAGCTGAGGCAGAAGGGCCACAAGTTCAAGGACAGCCTGGACTACAGAAAGAGTTCAAGGCCAGATCAAGTAACTCAGTAAGACATTGTCTCAAAACAAATAAATTTTTAAGAGCTATAGCAAGGGCTCAGTGGTATCACACTTGCCTAGCTTCTGTAAAGCCCTGGATTCAAACACCAATGTTTGCTTGTATGTTCTCTCCCTCTCTCGCGCTCTCTCTCTCTCTCTCTTTCTTCTTTCCTCTCTTCTCTTCTCTCTTCTACTCCTCTTCTCCCTTCTCCCTCCACCTCAGGATGGGGCCATTTTTGTGAGCCACGTCTCTCAATTCTGGACCGTTCTTGCAACCAGCAGCCTTACGAATACAGACATTAGTCTGCTCACAGTGTAGTACCGGGCCTGTTCTCAGTAGGAACATATAAAGCTACGCGTTTAAGAAAAACCACCTTGACCTCATCCACAGCACTAGTACATGTCAACTATCCCCTGACATGAGCCAGACATGATGGCACATGCTTTTAATCCTAACACTCAGGGAGGCAGAGGCAGGTGGAACGCTGTGAGTTCAAGGCCAGCCTGATCTACAAAGGGAGTCCGGGACAGCCAGGGCTACACAGAGAAACCCTGTCTCGAAAATATCCCCTGACATTCAAGCAGATCTTCACACAGCACTCTCATTCTGGGGTTGTACTTTACTATCCCAAATCCCTGGGAAACCAGTGATAAAAGCAACCAAGCCTCAACATGATGGTCCAGGGATCAGCCAACAAGGGGGAGAATTAGATCTAAATTAGCATGTGAATTCTTTCTCTTGCCAGGTCTCTCTCTCTGATCTATTTCCAGTGAGGCATGAGTATGGGACCTCAGGACACAGGAGAGCACAGGAGCTGGATGGGTGTTACAGTGTGAATCCTAAATGCCCCCCCCCCCCCGATCAATTCATGTTATAAAGATTTGGTCTTCTGCTAGTTAGTCAGGGCGGCTCTAGAAGTTTATGGAGGTGAAGCTAGGTTGAAATATACAGGTTATTAAGGTGAGCCCTTGACTTATATGATCCCTGGCCACTTCCTGTTGTTCCCCTTTTTTCTCATGAAGTTTTATGCTCTGCCCCATCACGCTCTCCGCACCATCACGGACAAAGCCCTCTGAAACTGTGAGTTAAAAAATAACTCTTCCTTCTTTTAAGTTGTCACACTAGGGACTGTGTCATGGTGACACAAAAGCAGTGGAGGCAGTGGGGGATATGTGATCTTTGCTCACTGCTTTCCATGTGGAAAAGCTGCCTGACCACGGCATAAATCAGCAGACTGGCCCAGGAGCTTTCCAATTCAGGTCTGTTTCCTCTCTCCTTCTACTCTATGATGCCGTGGTTTGTACACACTAACCACTACCAGGAACTGGGCGGGATGGGGGAGTTGCTTGTTCTTAAAGTTATGCCAGAAAGTTCTTAGGGGACACACTCTGTTCTTGGAGCATTCTGTGAAAGGAGAAGACAACTGCCTAACAATAGCAGAATGAATCAAGAAAATGTGGTATCTATAAACAATGGAACTTTTCAGTCATAAAGAATGAAGCCAGGTCACTTACAGGAAAGTAGGTACAACTGGAGATCATCACAGTAAATGAATTAAGACAGTCTCAGAAAGACAAATATCATGTTTTTCTCTCATTTGTGGTCCCTATATCTTGTATGGACATAAAACTGTGTGTATAAGGCATGAAAGCAGAAGTAATATTAACCTAGAGGGTTGAGGGGGAACACTAGAAGAGGGAGCAAGCAAAGAGAGGTTAGGAGGAAGTGGGGGGAGTTTGTTCAACCTACAACAACTTAAAAATAAATTAAGTTAAAACAAAGCAAAGCCCTTTTTATGTGACCTTGGGATGTCTTACAGAGGACTCATCCTGTCAACTATAAATTGTAGCTCACGGGATCTACCACTGTCAGATTATACTAAATATTTCTGTGGTACGGTGCCTGGCACAAAATGATAAAAATACTAGGCCCTTATCAACTCTCCTTTTTAATCTGGCATGGCATGTGTCTGTCAGAAAGACACAGCATCCCCTGTAGCTTTCATGCAGGTATGGAGTTCTGGTATCGGGACAGCACGGTCCCACGTGGCCTCTGAAATACAGACCATGTATCTATTTTTATTTCTGAGCTTCAGAATGTATAGCCTTAATCTCTCAAGTGCCAAGGTCCCTAGGTCTACTCTGCACCCAGGTTAGAAGGCCTGCAGGTACCCTGACAAAATGTTCTACATACATCATGCAGAGTCCCGGGCATGGCACTATGCACAGAGCAAAGGTGCCATAAGAGGCAAGTGGGTTTGGAGGTGCTGGCTGCTCTGGCACTGGCTGCTCTGGCAAAGGCTGCAAAGCAGGCCAGCCGGTCAGTCTTCAGCTGTCTCGGGGCCGCTCAGAGGCAAGCTGCTAATGGCACCTTAGGTGAGTCAGCCATTAATTAGAAAGTCCTACAAATCCCGCAGGAGCAAAAAGGCCTGAGTCCTGGCCCCAGGCAAAAAGAACAATGCTGAGCATCTTCTATTTACCCTCAGTAGCCGTTTTCGAAGCTGCCCTAATTTTCTAGACAAGGAAATTAAGGCCTACATGAGCTCATCCAAGGTCACATATCTGAGAGGCCAATCTCACTAGACAGACAGAGAAACACAGAGAGAGAAAGACTCCTGAAGAAGACAGAGGAGAAGGCAAGGGAAAGGGGTGGGTGAGGGAGAAATGAGGAGGGAGGAAGGGAGAGAAGGGGGGAGAAGGGGAGGGAGAGAGTGTGTGTGTGCTCTCTAGCCGGCTTTCTGCAGTGCTCAGAGCATAGGGACAACTCTAATGCAGTGTTAGCAGTGAGGCCTTGCCTGCTCTGGACAGGAACCTCCTTGAGTCACCCACCCTGCTATCTATTCTTTGTCCTCTCTTCCCTTCTGCAGGGCACCATGCTCCTGGTTGGCCTTGCTGCAATGCCCTTGCTCCCTGTCTGCTGAACAGCATTTGTCTTTGGCAAATCCGAGCTGCCAGCCTCCTCCCCTGCAGGCAGGCTGCAGTGGCTCCTTAGAAGGTATGTTGCCTGCCCTGGGACCTGTCAGAATGAAAGATTCCGGTGAGTCTAGCTCTCCCTGGTTTATCTCTCCAATCTGCCCCTGCTCTCATTCTTATGCTTGCCATCTATCCCCCTGCTATTGTCCTTCCCTCCCCGCTTTTCATTTTCCTGCTATAGCACACCAGTGTACCACACCTGCATTCCAAAGCAACCCTGGGCCAGGGCTTTTTTTCTTTGCCTGTCACAGGCCTTCCTAGGCTCTCAGTGTTCCAACAGCAGGGCATAACCCTTGGCTTACTGGATAAAATGTGGCTGGAGATGGATACATTGCCCTTAAAAGTAAAACTTCAGGGAAGACACCAGAATAAACATTAGTTGGTGTGATTATTTCTTTTATAAATAAATAAATAAATAAATAAATAAATAAATAAATAAATAAGCAAACGAACTTTAGGCAAAGATCATAAGAGTAGAGACAGAGGCAGAGATGAGATCAATGGAGTTAAAAGCCCCTAGAAACCTCTAAGCCAACCTGTGACCTCTCCTGAATACTGCATTTGCATGCTTATGCCATTCTGTTGTCTTTTGCGGCTGCTGTTGTATGCGTTTTGGTTTGTTATATCGGGTCTCACTTTATAGTCCAGGTTGGCCTTGAACTCATTATGTCCTCTAGCTTGAGTCTGAGTTAACATTGCCTGCCCCTGCCCCCCACCCCACCCCGTGCTGACATTACAGCACCAGCCACCATACTGGGCTCCAGAATGACTCCTCCCTTTCTGTTCTCTGTCCTTCCCTGCAGCTGCTCAATTGCTGTCTCCTTTCTAACCACCCCATTGTTTCTACATGAGCCCTCACCTTGAGTCCAAAGGCTTCCAGTGGCTCTCATTACCCACAAAATAAAGCCCAGCTCTACAGAAGGACATTTCAACCCAGCCTAGCATGCACAGCAGCACCCCCAAGGTGTTCTGGTTTTGCCTTTGACTTGCTCAGTTTCCATGCCAGCCAGGTAAACCCTACCCAGGCTTCCAGATCTGCTCTCACACTTACCTGCTGTGGGAGCATCTGCTGGTTCCAGCTTTTGCCCTGACTGTCACACACCCGCACGCACACACACACACACACACACACGCACGCACAGCACCTTCCCCACCTCTGCTTCCCTATTACAGTTTTTCCCCTGTAGCATTAAAAGTAAATCATACTGTTTCTACACATACATCCATCTATCCATCCCCCCAGCCCTCTAATAATATGGACCATGCCTTGTTTCTCCTCAGTTTAATCATTGACTCTTACACAAGTATTTGAACATAAATGCTCAACTGATACTTATTAAATTGATTTCAGCTCATACACACACACACACTCAACTACCAATGGATACATAACAAATTGCAAACAGTCTTTCCAACAATCATTACAGAATTATAGAATTTCTTTCACACTGTCATAGGATCCAAACCCATGGCTTCTGCCTCCAGAGTGACTACTTCCTGTCTGATAGCTCTCTGAGGCTCTGATTGCTTACACAGCTGGAATCAAGCTATCTGAAAAGGTAGCTGTCACTTAACATTCCCCAGAACATTTCCACAAAAACTGTCCCAATTGCTAGATCTTTCACTTGAGGAAGAGCTGATTCATGAGATTTAAATTAGGAATTTTATGTAGCGAAATAATTCTGTGGAGGCAAACAAAAAGAAAAAAGAAAGAATTATCTTGGTTGGGTCCTTTCATTGAAGTCAAGTGTGGGCACAGAGCATCATGGACACTGGGTCACCAGCTGAAAGAAGGGAATGTCGGAGGTGAACTTGCCACCTTCACACCCTTCTTGGTGCAGAAAGACTGCATAAATGCACAGCTCTTGCAAGCTCATTGAGCTATCTCCTCTCTAGGACAAGATGAAAGTCCAACACAAATCACACTGGCCTTCTGAACACTAAGATTCTGAACCCGCTGCTAACACCTGTCTTCTGACCCCAACTCAGCAAATTATTTTCATGCCGATGTCTTAGAACTGCTTTGGGATAGGATGTTGGAGCCCATCTCTGGCTGCCTTCCTAGTGCATTTAGCTCTCATCTTCTATAGGGCAACCCTTTCTGTCAGTGGATATCTTCCAGTTGACTTTAGTAACTAAGTTCCTTTCATGAAAGAAGTGAGCTCCTTCAGCTCTCTCCTTCATGGCTCCTCCTTCCCCCCTGTGTTTTACATGCCAGGGTTCCTCAGGTCTCACCCCTGTTCTCTAGCTGCCATAATCCTACCTCCTTTCCATCTCTGGAAAAACATAATTTCACTGCTTCCACTACCATCAACTCTTGCATGACACAGCTTTCCATGTCTAGCCTCGATCCTCCTCTCCATTCTGTGCCTATTGGCATGATGACCTCTAAGTAATTCTGTTAGTGGTCTCAAAGCAACTCAGATTAATAGGACCAAATGCAAGTTGCCTTTACTATATCTCAGTCCTCAGACAAAGAAACAAAGCAATAACTGTAAGTCTCCATTCTTTCAGCATCCCTGCCTTCCTCAATAATGCCACCCGCATATGGGATCAACTGGGTGAGTGAGCATAAACTATAAAATCATCTTTAGATGCTATCTTCTCCCTGATCTTTCACATTGCTATACTAGCACCAAATCTTACCAATATGTAACCTAAATATCTCACGGACCCCTGAGATATCTCCTATCTAGATCAATGATCGTTTACTCAAGAAAGGTGAAAAAAATCTATCATTGCCAACCTGCCATAGGTCTGTGAACCTTCCCAGGTCTCTGTTGGTAGTATGGGGATCTAATGGACGTGCTTCTTCTACTTTGAAAGCTTCCATGGACACAGATTCTTGTATGGCTGTCGTCTGCAGACAGTAAAAAGCACATCTGTTTTGTGTCTCCACATCTTCAGCACCAGCCGTGGCTCCTTTCACCCAACCATTTGTCATATAAACATTTGTTTAATGAGTGAATAAGCAAGTAAAGTGGCTGTAGTGACGGCGACTGTCACTGGGGAGGTTCTTCAGCACACTGTCCCCCACAGACATCTTCATCACCTGGCACTGACTTCATCAAAATCTCTTATGGAGTCAAATTGAGAGTGCTGCCATCTCTAAGATGCTCTGGCCAGTTGGGAAGTGGAGCCAGCAAGATACAAAGCTCAAAGGCTTTGGAAGTACATGTTAGAGAGAGACCTCAGCCATGAAGAGACACAGAACTTGCATGTATTAGAGGAGTTGAGTCAGCAGAGGGCTGCTTGGCTTGAAACCCCCTATCCTGCAATAAATCCCTATGTCTCTCATGTTTACTGTACTGTAGGCAACAAAGTTTTAGGTGCAGTGCCTCTGAGAAGTCCTCATCAATAGATGAGGAGGGCCATGTAAGCTATGGGAGGTAAGCTGTTAGAATGGCAGCATGCTTCCTCTGCGGTGTGGTTGTGATACTCAGCCAACAGCTATAATACCTAAAACAGCCATTAAAAGTTGGCCAAATTATTAGTACTTTTCAGAAAAGAAAGCTAAGTGCTGGATGTTTAGAGTTGATGAGGTAGCTTGGCAAGTCGAAGCACTTGCTGCATAAATCAAATGACCTGGATTGCACACTCAGAACCCACGGAAGAGTCAGTTCCTGAAGTTATCCTCTGTCCTACACACAGCTAGGTCACAAGGGTGCCCACCACATACAGGCCCACATACACACACATCATACCACACCACACACATACACCACACACACACACACACACACACACACACACATATGCAAACACCACACACACACCACACACATACACCACACACACACACACACACATATGCAAACGCCACACACACCACACACATACACATATGCAAACACCACACACAAACATACACACAAATACACACAATACACACATTATACACACACTATGCATACACACCACACCACACATAGACACACATACACACACCACACCACACATAGACACACATACACACACCACACACACATAAATGCATACACCATACATACAATAATAATGATAGCAATAAAATAAATATATATTTTTTAAAAACTTGGACTGTTTAGTGATTTTCCTCAGACCATGAAGCCACCGAAGTGGGACTGGGATTTGAACCCAGGTCTCTCCCCTTCTCTTCAAACCATGGTAAATGTGAAGCCAGACACAGACAAGGAAATGGCAATTATCCCCATCCTGGACCAAAGCACTTCCAAATCTAACTTCCTTTCCACTTTCAGTCTCTCCCAGTCTTGAGTCTGTGCTCAAGCCCCTGGCTAAATTCTACTCCTTGGTTTTCCTGGAGCATAAGAGCCACAGCCCTGGTGAGAAATTCTGACTTCTAATCTCTTCATCAAAGGGGAATGTTCTCATTTTTAGCTTGCATGCTTAGATTGAAAATTTTCTCATACTCCATCTAATTCCTTCAGATTATATTCTGAAGAAAACATTAATTTTCACAATCAAGATGCCTACGCATAAGATCTACCTTTTATAGAAACATTGGATAGTCCTGAAAACAGTTTCGTGTGTGTGTGTGTGTGTGTGTCTGTGTGTGTGTGTGTGTGTATGGCACAGACCACATGTAAGGCACTATTCAGAGTGGTTCTTCTCCCAAAGACTGTACAATCAAATGAGGGCATGAATAAGACATGTAATGGTGATCAGGGAAACAAAGGGCTTTGTGCAGTGCACAGTTTGCACATAAGGTCTCCGGGATATGCAATCCTCCCAACTACATTCCTAAGAGCCTAGAATTTGTCACTTGCATGGGCAATGGTAAGCAAGCTTAACCCCAGAGCCTGCTAATTCAGCTAGTCCAGCTAACCTGGGAATCCCCTGTCTCTGCTTCCCAAGTACTGGGATTATAGGCTGGCCACCATGCTACTGCGCATTACACACGTTCTAGGGGATCTAAAGTACCATTCTCACACTTAAACAGCAAACACTGAGTCATTTCCCCAGCCCGTGACATGTTATCATAAATGTGTGTATGTATTTCTAGATGTGTGTGTAAAAAATATGATAATCAAACTATTAGCAATTAGAAGATCCACCCCATAAGTCTTCATACTTACCCTCTGGGTGGGTGTGGAAAGGGGTGAGCAGATTTAAGCATATTTCTCATTGCTAAACATCGTCACCTTGTCATATAATGGGACATTAGAATTATCCCTCTTTTCTAACTGTACCGTTTTACCTGCTGATCAACATCTCATCTTTCCTCACCTCACCCAACCCTCCCCCTAATTTGAATCTGACCTTTTTAGATTCTACATATTAAGTGAAATCATATGGCATTTGTCTCTTTGTGCCAGACTTATTTTATATAATATAGTGCATTGTACTGGTAATTTCAAAACAGTTGAAAGGGAGAATTTCAAATGCTTTCTCTCTCTCTTTCTCTCTCTATCACACAAACACATGCACACAAATATAGATATTTGAGGTGGCTCACATGCCAATAAATGTCAAACTATCACTTTGTACCCATTAATAGATGCAATTATTAGCCAATTAAAAATAATACTGGAGTCTACCCACTCAGTAAACTATAAGGGTCCAATACAGTACTGTCAAATACGATCCTCACCCCATTCACTGGACTGCCAATCTTTATCTTTCATAATGAGAGCACTGAACTTTTTGACCGACATCATCCATCCATTCTTCCCTCCTTCCAGTTCCTGGCAACTCCCATAATCACCTGCTTCTGCGATCTGAGCTCTTCTAGAGTCCACACAAAAAGGAGGTGTTCATCCTCCCCTCTTTCCATAGCCCCAGGTCCATAATCATTGTATGTCTTTCTCTCCTTCAGACAGCTAAAACATTCTGTGGGTGTGTACTAAGAAACACCAGAATTACAACTCTCAGTGTTCGGCTAGTCCCTGACATGTGGGATATGTCCGTGGTCGTGAATAACGGACCTGTTTCTGCTTGCATGTCAGGTCAGCTGAAAGCATGCTCCTGGGCTAACTTGCCCGGAAATTTTAAATCTGCTAACTGGTAAATCACAGGATGAGGCTAGCTTCCCTAAGTGGCCAACAAGGACTAGAGCTCCCCAGTGATTGTTTGTATTTGCACCTTTTTTTAATGAGCCAGCTTGGAAAGATTGTTGGAAACCATGGGAAATTTTACACACAGAGTAAGTATCAGCTGATAGTAGAAAATTATTATTCCCTTTCTAGATTAAAATGGTAGTGAGCTTGGTGTAGCAGCACACTGCTATGATCCCAGCACCCACATTGTGCCTCATGACCATCTGGAACTCCAGATCCAGGGCATCCTTTGCCTCTTTGAACACCAAGCACACACATGGTACACAAACACACAAGGGGACAAAGACACTCATAGACAAAATGAAACAAGAAGTTTTCTAAAAGATACCTGCTTAGTAGAATTAAAATAAAACGTCTTCAGTGCTGAGAGTGTGGCTTAGCTGACAAGGTGTGTGCCAGGCAAGCAAGTACAAAGGCCTAGGTTTAATCTCCAGTACCGCATAAACCAGGCCTGTGGCACACACCTGTAAACTCAGCGTTCCAGAGCTAGGAGGCTCAGAAGCTCCAGTTATCCTCAAGTACATAGGAAGTTCGTAGCCAGCATGGGCTACGTAGGACCCTAACACACACACACACACACACACACACACACACACATACACACACACACACAAAAGCAGTAACAAAATATTGTCTTTACTTCCAAGTCTTCAGCAAAGTAGGCCGTGGTAGCATTAGCTAAGGCCTGTAGTCCCAGTGCTGGGGTTGGGGAAAACATAGAGGTAGGAGGATTATCACACACTCTAGTCCAGCCGAGACTACATAATGAGACTCTATTTCCAAAATACATAAATAGATAAAATCCTTCAAGCAAAAATAAAACTGAGAAAGAGGTTCAAAATATTAACAATCATTAAATGTAGATTATAACATATAGATGATAGTTAATTTCACTATTCTCTTTCTACTTTTCAAAACATTCAAAATATTAATAGTAATGGTATTTTAAGAGTTGTGGTAGCAAGGACTAGAAAAATAAATCAGTATTTATGTGCTTGGCCTTTTGTGGACCCCTCTCTCATATTACCTGATTTTGCTATGATGTTAAGAAGTGAAATGTTGACTTGTCTAGGATTGTGACTCTCCACAGCATCCTAGGTGAAAGTTTAGACCTTGGATTAAGTGAATCTCAGCCTTTGCCTGTAAAATAATCTCTGCAGCTAAGCACTTCACTTCCTGGGAGCAAGCCTGGACCATTCCAAGGCATTCTGTCTTTTGTAATCCTGTAACTCTGTCCTATAATTCAGCACTTGGAAGGCAGAGGCAGGAGGACAATCTTACAAACACCAGGTCAGCCTGGCCTTTCACACAGCAGGTTCCAAGCCAGCTAGTGCTGTACAGTGAGGATCCTGTCTCTTGAAACAAGGACAAGGGAGATGGAAATACAGGTTGGAGGGAGAGCATGAAGCCTTGGGCTTAACCCCAGCACCACTAAATGTTAAATAATCAGGCTTTTTTTTAATTGCCTGAAAGGGCAATCCATGTCTGTAAGCCCATGAGGTCGAGGCAGAAGGATGAGGAATTCATGGTCATTCTTTGCTACACAGTGAGTTCAAGACCAAATGGGATAAGTGATGGCCTGTCCAAAAAAAAAAAGAAAAAAAAAAAAAGGATGGAAGTGGTATCAAGGCAGTCTTCACTCCATAGTGCATTCTTGAGGACCACACACTCAGGCCTCCATCCTGGGCTCTCATTTCCTATACATGCTCTTCACATAAGTGCATGACGTCACAAGCACCTTTGGGGTTTTTTAATTCATGACCGGCACCAATTCTGCAGGTTAGAAAACAATATGAACACCGGCTTCCTGGTCTCCCTTATCCATCAAGCTCCCCAAACACTGGGCAGGCTTTACGGTCTAGTACTCATGAGATTATGGGCTACGTCTCCTGAAAAATGTGGCAGTAGATTAAAAGAAACAAATTTAGGAAAACTGAAAGTGCAGCCAACCCATGCTGACCTATGATAGGGGCTGTGTTGTCATCAGAGCTAAGCCTCAGAGGTGCTGGGATTCCGTATCAGCCCATCCCATTAGAGCAGAAACCACGGGAGCACAGGCACACATTTTTGTTTGTTTCCCAGTGCAAATAAAGTTTACATTTACGCTATCTGGCAGATAATGAACACAGCCTTATGCAACAGCAGCAACTCAAAAAAAAAAAAAAGTGCATATCTTACTTTAAGAATACTTTATTGCCAAATACTAAGAAGGATCATCTGACTATTTGTAAAACAAAAACAAAAAATGCTTATGAACTCATGTCAAGGTGATTCTCTACAAATCTTCTGTTTGTAAAAGCACAGAATTTGTGATTCATAATGAAACAAATCACGATGAAATAATGTACATATGTTTCTTCAACATATGGGAGCAAAAATAAGAATTCTTTTGCAAAAATACCTGTCTCAGGAGTTGTGTGGTATTTCTAATGAAGTCCCCTGTCTGCTCTCTTGAGCTTCTGTCATGACTGATATTGTGCAAAGGTGAGCCAGTCATTTTTGGATGAAGTGCCAGTCGCATTTTGAAAAGAGGGTCTTGATTGGTCCCTGCATCCCTTTAAAACAGCTGAGGATTTGGACATCTGGAAAAATGAAACAGAAAGCAGAAAATCCTTCTTGATATGGCTGTCAGACATAGAGAATGAACAAAATGTCCTACATCATTTATAAGGACACTAGTCCCATTCACAAAGGCTCCATCATCATGTGCTAACCGCTTCCTAAAGCCTTCTGCCCATCACATTGGAAGCTAGGGTTTCAGTACACAAATCTGGGGGCACTCAGTCAGCATGTAGCACTGTGAGGCTATAACAAACAAGACCTGAGCTGACAACTGCATGGGAAGCATCCAAAAATGTGAAAATATCTAAATGGGTTACAGAAAACAAAAGACATACATGTGTGCCTGAGAAATGAGAAGCCTCTGATGATTAGCTGGGTGATGAAAGAGAGCCTGTGACTGCAGAAGAGAAAGGCATCAACAAACTCAGAGATTATGGCAGCATGCACAGGGTCTGCACCTGTTCAAGCTGGAAGGGTCCCAGCACTGAGAGGGAGGGAGTGGACACAATCTCCCACCCCTAACCAATAAGCTATCTCCAATTGACAACTAAATTTGGTTTGTCCAATAGAGTCTCACTGGGTATATAAGCTATACATAAGGGCAGGCCACATGTCCAACAGTTAAACACCAACACACAACGAACTCAATGGTAATTTTATAGATTTTTTTTTTTTGGTCTCATATTGCTTTGTTTGGGCATTTTTTGTCTTACTGGCCTTTTTGCCTGTACATTATGGATTCTGATTTTGTGTTTTTATGGCTTTGGGGTGTTTTTTTTGGGGGGTAGGTATTGTGGGGGTTTTTGTGCTTCTTTGTTGTTTTTTTATTATTGGGTTTGTTTTTAATTTGCCCATTTGTTTTCCAAATAGAAAAAAAGGGCATAGAGTTGGATGGATAGGTAGGTAGAGAGGATCTGGGAGGAGTTGGGGGAAGGAAAATCATGATCAAATATGAAAAAAAAATTCAAATTAAAAAAAAAAAAGTTCATACTGTAAGGCCAAGGGTCAAAATAGTGCCCAACATGTGGTGCTCAATCCTCAGAGAAAGTTGGGGGGGTTGTTTTTGTTTGTTTGTTTGTTTGTTGTTTTTTCAATCTTTAAATAGAAGCCAAGAGTAGGATTTTGGTCCTCTCACCCAAGGAGTCACAACCCAACCAAACCATAAGTGAGAGAGTGAAATAGCCTGGGCTCTTGTCAGTCCTCTGAGGCAAAGCATTTCATACAACTACTGAGATGTCTGCTAAGATCCGGGAGAGGAAAATATTCAGAGCAACAGCTCTGCAACTTTGTTCATATGACTGTAAAATGTAATGCTTGGTTTCCTGACAAGGAACCACAGATGTTGACAACTGGAAACACAGAGAAGCTAATGTAAAGAGAGGACATGAAAAGGGGATAAAATCCCTGTCCGTTATTTTGCAACCTGGGCTGCAGTGTTGTGTTGCTTGTACCCACTCAGGAGGAGAACAAACCAAAACAAGAAAGCCCCACACGTCTCAGCAGTGGACTTTACAGTTGCTGCAGCTTCCTCGCGCCTTCCACCACCACAAATCCAGGCTCCCACAGGGCTTGCCCTCTCAAGCAATCTGACAGGAACTTGGGGCCTTCCTGCTGTTCCTCACCCTGTGGCCCTTTCAGCCCACTAGGGTCCAGCCAAGCACTGCCATGTGAGTGAGACGCTGATGCCTCTACACCAGGGTTTGGCCGTGGCCAATAACCCCTTAGTTTTTAATTTCCCCTCACAGTAGAATGACACAGTATTGGTTGATTAGTGGGCCCTTCATGGCAAAAATTAAAACAGTCCCAATTTCTAGAACAGGAACAACTGTAACCAGGACATATAGAACCTTCAGTCAGTCCTTGGAATTCCTCTATTTTTTCAATTCAAAAAAGGCAAAGAAGAAATTCAACTGTCACGTGCAGTTGACAGTTAGGGTCATAAACAATGGGGGCCTCCAGTCAGAACTCCCAGCTCCTAGTATGATTCTTCAAGGACATTCTATTCTACTTGACTTAAAAGACTGCCTTTCCTCCATTCCTTTACATCCTGATAAGGAATGTTAGCATCCTCTACTACTACTTTAGGCAACCTGATATAAGTAGAAAGTTTTATCAAGGGGGATGAAAAACAGCTCTATGTTGGTACCAGCTTCAGGGGTCTCTAAACCTTCACAGGCTTACAGAGAGATAAGAAGGCAAGAAAACAATTCAGTTCAATACAACTAAGTAGCAGGTGTTGGTTCAAATTTCAAGAGTCTGGCCCCAAGTGGTTTACTTTAGGCATATTTTGAAGCACAGCACACTTTGGTGAGAACTTAATCTAGTGATAATTACCTCAGTGCCTCATATACAAAAAAGCATGCACACAAGTTCTCCTTGAGAAACAGAGCAAGCTAAATACAGATCAGATGTAACTACATCAAAACTCTTTTAAAGTCTATAAAAATAGGTTCTATAGACTGACTGACTAAAACAACCTTATGATAAGGGCCTGGGGGAGAGTCCATTGTGGTCTCCAAACACACAGATAGTGCAAAGGTCACCAGTCCAGAAAGCACGTTAAGCTCCCACTCCTGTTTTCAGGGAAGATAAATGGAATTGCAGTCCTTCCTTTGAAGGAACAACAAAGAGTCTGTGCCCCTACAACATGATAGAATACAAATACTATTATTAAAAAAAAAAAAAGACTTAAGCTAAAAAAAAAAAAAAAAAAAAAAAGTAAAAAGACCTCAGAAAGTGAACAGCATTTCTCTCTAAGTGGTGGGATTATAGTATTACGTCCTTACTTTGTATCTCCATGCTTTCAAATCATCTACAATGCATGTGTCATCTTCAAAGTCAAAAAACAATTTCAATCGGAGGAGCTGGTACTGAGAGAAGAAAATAAAATCAGTTTTTTGTCTCATACAAGATCAGGGAAGAAGTCTGAACCTGAAGACAGAAGGGCCTGTGAAGGAACCTGTGACACATAAACAATGCAAGTCAAATAAAGAACTCAACAATTAGGAGGCTCTGGCGGATAATCTTGGCTGTCAACTTGACTACATCTAGAATCAACTAAAACCTAGGCAGCTGGGCAAGACTGAGAGTAACTTTCTTGACTGGATCATGTGAAGGGGGAAGACCCACCCTAAATCTAGGCCACACGTTCTGGTGTTAGCTCACATACAAGAACGTGGAAGGAGGAAGCTTTTGGCTTTTGCCTGCTCACCCTCACTCTTGCTAGCAAGTTCATCTGTCCTGTTGCTGAGGCATTTTTTCACTGGTTTTAGAACCTGTTGGTTTGAGATTCTAAGACAGACAGAAGATCGGGTAGAATATCCAGCCTAGTGGACTGAACAACTACCAGATTGTTGGCCGTTGTTGGACAAGCCTCACTGGAACACAGACTGTGAACCACTCTAAGAAGTCCCCTTTTAAAACATGAATATTCAGACTGGAGAGATGACTCAGTAGTTAAGAGCACTGATGGCTCTTCCAGAGGACCTGAGTTCAATTCACAGCACCCATATGCTGGCTCACAACCATCTGTAACTCTAGTCCCAGGGGATCCAAGGCCTTCTTCTCTGCCTCTGTGGACACCAGAGGGTGTCCATCATAGGGTATACAGGCATGCATGTAGGCCAAACACTCAAACACACAAAATAGAATAAAGTATTTTTAAAAAAATAAAATATCCATAATTGTGGGACTCTTCTAGTAAGGTTGAAGTCTGATGTTTCTGGATAGCCTCTGAAACTTCTGATAGCTTCTGAGAAAGGGGACTCACTTTCTTAGAAGGGTTCTCTCTTTGGTTGATCTAGGGAACCCAGATCCTCTAAGGAGCTTCACATATTCATCCTTCTAGGGAAGGGTCCAATCCTTTCCTGATACGAAACCTGGTCAGCAAGTACCTGGGTATTCCTGGAAATACCCCACCCTGTGCTAAGGAGATCTTAGCTTTCAGCAAATGACCTTCAATTGTACCTGGAGACTTTCCCCACCCATAGGATAATTAAGTACTATGTTCTCCTTCTTGTGATAGGACCATGGTACTACAGGTAAATGAAGTACTATACCACACTACATGTAAATCTAGTATCCCTACAGTCTCTAGCCCCATTGAATCAAATATGTTCACCCTAGAAACACCTCTCACTACCCAAGGTTTATAAATCCCCAATTTCACATGAAATAAACATGTTGCATGATACTATCAGCTTTTCACTACGGCCATCTTAGATTTTTCATTTATTCTGGGGGAGGGAGGGCTTCTGTCCTCCCTGTAGATTCACCACTGAACTCCCAGGGCTTAGCTTTTAGGCAGGCTGACTGTAGCCTCAAGCTCAGTGTTGACCCCAGCATCCACTGGGCCCACCCGGCCTATACCTCACTGGACCTCCCTTCCGGCCTGCTGGGCCTGAGCCTCACTGTGTTTCGGCTACAAGCCAACCAGGCACAGGCTTTCACCCACACTCCTGCCATTAATATAGTGGCTTAGCCAAAATGCTGTAACAGTTCAGCATCATCACGGGCACTGCCATCTGATACTGACAATCTCATTTAAAAGAGCTAACTATAACACTCAGGGAAAACGCTTTCTACACCCTGGCCTAGCTTATGGGCTTCACCCTAAGTGCTCTAAGATGCTTCTGGAAGAGAAGCAGGAACATATGTCCCCATCCTGAAGTGCCTGGACTGGTAGCAATGGCAGGGTAGACAGCCATGCCCTGGGACCCCCCAAAAAACTTTCAAACAATGACATATAATTTATATATATATTAGTTTTATACATTATTATATATTGATATATAATTATATACATGTAGTTCATTCTATTAGCTTTGTTTCATTAGGGAACCCTGACAAAATACAGAAGCTTTTCTACAAGAAGACAATCCTCTCCTTGGGTAAAACACTTTTTAACTTTTGCTCATTTTCGAATTTTAGCGCCTTTTAAATGAGAAGTATCTGGAAGAATGATGCTGAAGTTAATCAACAGTTCAACATTTTTCCAAATTTAAGGAAAATCATTGGGAGTCGACAGCATCTGCAGTGGCTGATTAACTTAATAAGCAAAGTGCAGTAGGCCTCTTGGTTTCCTGGTCATTATTCCCAGCCATCACCACAACAGCTGCCCATCATTGGCGATACATTTGCCTTGCAAATTAAGTAATCAAGAATAACTCAGAGTTCATCTCCAACCAGTGGGCTTAGCACTCTCATCCAAAAACTGAAGACGTGACTTGGACGCCTTAGAGCAGCCTTGTTCACACAACAGGAACAGAGAGAACACTTGCTTTTTAATTCTCCCAGACCCCAGCCACACCCCAGGAATTCAACAGTGTCAAGGGGGCGAGGGGAGACTCCTGCTTTTCCCAGTGGGCTTCCTGACTTTCTATTAAAATGGCCTAAGGTTGGGGAAATTGAATCCCAGAGAAGTGACCTGGCTGCCTCCAAAGTTTCACAGCTGGTTGGTGGTGCATTGAAGGAGAGAGTCCAAGCCTACAACAGGATGGTGAGGCTCCCTCACCACCCATTTTTCATACTCATGAAAGGGGTATCAGAAAGGCAGAATGAGCAGCATGCTGCATTTTCCAATACAATTACTGACGAGGCCCCACCCCCAGGACTGCGCAAAACGTCACCCGAGGAGAACAAGGAAAAATAAGAGGCACTACGTTTAAGAGAGCCTTGGTCATCACATTCAGAGCAAAACCTCTTGGAAAAAGTTATCTAAATACTTTCTAAAACCCATTTCCGTCTTGAGGCTGTATTGCCTAAGAAGTGTCAGGTGCTGTATATTTATCGCCAGTTTTACAAAACAGCACAGTGCCTCAGCTTCCCGACAGCCTTGTCAACAGACAGTGTAATAAAAACAAAAAGGTCCCTGAGCATTCAAGTGTGACAGGACACATCAAGCCTCACACACTAGGCTCGCATTTGCTTTGGCAAACTGATGAACAAAACACATAAAGAAGTAGACATGAGGGCTCGGGAGGCAGAACGTCTGTAAGCTGAGCAGAGTGTTAGGAAGGTGGTGATTGTTCGGCTAAATAAAGGCATGTCCTTCCTCAGCTGAACCTCCGTTTCCTTGACTGAGAAACAGGAATAAGCCCCTCTTTGCTTACATGATCGTTCTTTCAAATTAAAAAAAAAAAAATTATACTTATGTAAGCCAAGCAGCACAGAATTTAATATACAGTTAATCTTTTATAAAGTAAAGGCTAACATAATTCTGGAAAGCAATACTAAATTATGGCAGTAAAAAGAGAGGGATTTTTAAAAATTTTTTCTATAATATAATTTAATTCTTTCCAGAGAGATTTTAGCTACAAAAAAAAATAATAATAATAATGGCGGTGATGATGGTAATAACCAGAATGACATTACTGGGTTAGAGAGATTTCTGTCATTCTTGGCCCATAAACTGCAACCTCAAGGAATATCTAGCAGTCTGAAGTGTAGGAAGAATTCTGGTTTCTTTAGAAACACAGAAATGTTATGTAACTATGCTTTTGTTTTAATCCCAGGTGTGGGATACGGGGCTGCTTCAGATCGTTCACAGCTGCCATGATTTGTCTTGTGCTCTGACAGGGGTATGATTTTGCCAGCTGAAGATAGTTTATGTTTAGGATTCTGGGGACTCTTCAGAGGGTATATAAATGCCAGACTCCCCCCACCCCCAGAGGCATGCTGGCTGCTCTTCCCTCTGCTCTTGCTGCTTTCTGTTTGCTGGTTGCTGGTTGGAGCTATCCTGACAAATATCAATTAGCTGCCCCAAGCAGCTCATTGCCCCTAATCAACAGAAAGTAGTCTAATGAGATTAATGCCCTCTTTCCCCTCTGTCCTTCTTTCTCTCCTGCTTAGTGTTTGGGGGTTGGAAAGGATTGGGGTGGAGAAGTGAGGTAGGAAAAAGAACTCAATTAAGTAGCCAAAAGTCTGGTTCCACTGAAGTCACTAGTAAAGCTGAGCGCACCTTCCTTCACTTCCGATCTCTTCTCTGGGAATGGGAAAGTGTCTCAGAAGCTATAACTATAGGTGATACACTCCTTGCCCCAAACCATAGAGATCCTCCAGACCTCGGAGAGGGCAGATCCCACACAGCTACTGACAAAATTCTTTTCTTCATAATTCTAAAGAGACCCTGGAGAAAGGCACTGACTTGCTCTTTAGGACTCTATTAGTTAGGGTTATTATTGCTGTGATGAAACACCACAATCAAAAAGCAAATTGGGGAGGAAAGGGTTTATTTGGCTTACACTTCCACATTACTGTTCATCACTAAAGGAAGTCAGGAAAAGAACATGGAGGTAGGAGCCGAGGCAGAAGCCATGGAGAAGTGCTGCTTACTGGCTTGCTCCCCATGGCTTTCTCAGCCTGCTTCCTTATGGACCACTAGCCCAGAGGCTGCACAACCCACAATGGACTGGGCCCACCCCCACCTATATGCTAGCCTACTGCCTGATCTTATAGAAGCAATTTCTCAATTGAGAAGCCCTCCCCCCTCCTCTCTGATGACCCTAGTTCTCATCAAGTTGACAGAACACCAACCAGCCCAGAGGCCATTGGCATTATCAGGTTCTGAACAGGAAAAGCAATGAAGCTCCTGATGCCCTTCCCAGTGGACTCTATCACTATGCTGAGCACAACCTCTCCCAGACGCGCTGATGTCTGAGATTGTTCCTCAGCAGGCTGTCTGCAGACACAGCAGTAAAGTAAATGCCCTTTAGAAAACACCCTGGGCTTCACAACAGGAAAACAATACATTTGCAGAGATGGTAAAACAGTGCAGGAAAACTGCAAGATGCATGCACACGCACCCTGAAATATTGTGTTATGGGCTAAGAGTTCGCCTGCTATGCACTTCCAGCAATGGAGGACACTGGAGCAAAGGGCAGAGCCTCGAACTAAGCATCCATCATGCACCTGAGCTTCTGAGGGGCACGTGACATGAGTTATGTCACCTAATTTTCACAGCAGCATCACTATTTGGGAAGCGGGGGGGGGGGTTGATTTGGTTTGTTTTGATTTTTACAAACAGGGTCTCACTATGTGGACCTGGATGTCCTGGAACTCACTATGTAGACAAGCTTGTCCTTGAACTCATAGAGATCTGCCTGCCTCTGCTTCTCAAGTGCTGGGATTAAAGACACGCAAAAATTAGTCCAAGCATTAGGTGACAAAACTTTTCCTGGGCAATTGCAACACACACATCTGCCCATTCCAAATACAGAGCCCATTACAGACCAAAGTACCGATACCACCAAAGTCCAATTTGGTGAAACGTGAATTTTATTGGGGCTACTTACAGAAGCAGAAATGACTCAAAGACAGCGGCATCACCAAAGGTCACCCCAGTATGAGTGACAGCTCACAAAGGCTAGGAACCTGGAGCATACTGCAGTGGTACCACAGACAGCCAACAAGTCGGAGAGTGTCCTTTCCAGATGCTTCAATTGGTCTGTATCTCTTCCGGGCAATTTGACTGATTTCTGATTCTTGCAGAGGACTTTGGTCTGAGTCTTTTCTGCAGTGTTTCCCCTCTGAGAGATTTCTTGGCAGCTGAGTTTTGTTTTATCTGAGAGAGATGCGCCGCTTTTGTTTGCTTTCTCTTGGAAGGAGGAGCCCAGTGAATCCGGTTAGTTTCAGGGACTTCCCGAAGCTATTCTAGTGGTTTTTACCTTCCCGCGTCCCTGCTGGATGAAATGTTTCAATCTCATGAGTATGAGTAGGATTTGAACCCAGCCACAGCAAACCCAGGCTTTCCTTAAGTCCCAACCACACTAAGCGGCTAAGCCACGGTTTCTGTAGCCAACCCCACCAGCATTACAGCGTGTTAGCTGTGCGCTTGCGGAAGGAGCACAGGGAGGAAGGGCGGGCCTTCCCTGTAGAGATCCACAGTCTAGGCCTGGAGGCGGGAACACAGGTGAATGATTGCAATCTGAGCTTTTTACAATGCAGTAGTTGAAGAGGGAAAAAAAAAAAAGGCAGGAAAATGTTGTAACATTTGAGGGTGTTTTATTTACAACCCACTGTCGTTTTGAAGCACAGGACATTACCAGAAATCAGTATTTTAGAGACAAGGGGAGATTGTTTCGCTGGTCTCTTTTGTTTTTTGTTTTGTTTTGTTTGTTTCTTTTGCATCTGTATTAGTTACTTTTCCCATTGCTTACCTTCAAGAAACAACATAAGGGAAGAAGGACTTGTTACACTGTTACAGGAGGGAAGGTGTGGGAGGGAAGGTGTGGGGCAGGAGCACTAGGGGCCTCACTGAAGAGCCTCTGAGACACCCTAAGACCAACCCCTTAGCATGAAAGAGATGTATTTGCCCCAGAGAGACAGCGGGCAGGGAACAAGAGACAAAGACAGGAGATAGAGGACAAGGGAGAAGGAGAAAGGAACAAGAGATGGGGGAACGGGTATTTGCCCTGGAAGGGGACAAAGGACTACCTTTAGATAGAGAGGAGACAAACATGACCCATAGGAAAATGGCAGTTTATAAAGGGGAAAAGGGAAACCCCGTGTTAGGATGACGTGTTTAATTTTGATTGGCTATGTTAATTAGGGCAGCCAATAAGGAGGTGGCTTGCTGGACTTTAATACTTTGATGGCTGGACCTTAGCATTCATCCTTGGGAGGAGGAAGTGGCCAAATAAGGCAATAGACCTTGGTGGCTAGCTTTAGGGCTGTAATCTAACAGTTTCTAGCAAGGCAGAGGGAATGGGGGAAGGGCAAGGCTTGCAAGAGCCCTTCATCTCAGTCAAGAAACAGATTGACGTGGTACCCTATTTCTTTTCTCTTCTTTATTCAGTCTGGGACCCTAACCCACTGGGAATGCTAGCAACATTCAATGTGGTTCCTCCCTTCTTAATTAAACCTCTCTTTAAACCCCTTCACACCCTTCTGGCTGTGTCTCCTAGGTGATTCTAAAGCCTATCAAATTTATAAGCAAGGTTAACCATCACACCCACACAGTCCTACCCACTTCCCCCAAGGGGGAAAAAAAAAAATACAGGCTAGCCTTTGAAGGAGGCGTGACATGCAAGTGTCTCCCATGAAGATAAAATACTTGCAATTACAGGAAGAATGATAGTTGAAGATGGCTGGTGGCACTAAGGTCATTTGCTCTTCACAATCAAATGGGAGACTCGGTTACCTCTCCTGAGGCCTCTTCCCTGTGTTTTTCTTCCTTCCTTCCTGACGTTTGAGATGTCTCCGTAGCTTGACATTTTCCCCACCTGAGTGCAGTTGGTTTCTTCATACAGCCCGTAGATGGTACCTTATGGGATAACCATTCACACTCCTTGGGGTCTCAGAAGGTCCTTCTTGAAGGCTATGTGGTAGCTATGACTATGTATGAAGGGACTCTAGCCAGCCAAGCCTGTCACCCATGGCTCTGGCAGGCCTTGCTCTTCTACCCCATTCCCTCTGCCTTGCTAAAAACCATTAGATCACATTCCTAAAGCTAGGTGCCAAGGTCTATTCCCTTATTTGGCCACTTGGTCCTGAGGCTGACTGCCAAGGTCCAGCTAGCAAAATAGTGAGGTCAATCAATTAAAAGCCCACTTTGGCTCACCTAATTAATATGCCCAATTAGAATTAAACACCTCATCCTAACACGGGGTTTCCCATTTTACCTTTATAAACTGCCATTTGCTTATGGGCCACATCTGTCTCCTCTCTATCCAGAGGCAGCTTTGTCCCCCAGGACAAATATCCCTTCCCCTCTCCCTTGTTCCTTTCCCCCTTTTCCCGAATCCTTTATCTCCTATCCTTGTCTCTGATTCCCTTCCCGCTATCCCTCTGGAGCAAATAAATCTCCTCTGTGCTAAGAACTTGGTCTTAGGGTATCCTGAGCCCTGTCCCTTCAATGTACTATGCAAACTTTCGACTAAAAGTAATGAGTAAGAGCACCAAGACCTGTGGTCTAGTATCCATTGCTTTGTTTATTTCAAGACCAGATTATCCTTGGGACTTGAACAAAGGGATACTGAGATGTGGGCAGAGAGATGTCCACAGCAAGGTAAAGTTCACCAATACAAAACTGCTCAAACTATTCTACACAAATAACCATGAGTCACATTTTTATTATTATACAATTTGTCTTGTAAATTGTAATTCTTGTCTTATCAGTAATGTAGATATGTTTGTTTTTAGTTTTCAATTATAAACTAATATTTTTATCTTTTTTGCACTTACTTGTAGCAAAATTATATTGTGATCATACACTATATAAATATAGTTCCTTGGCATATCAGTTTTTCTTTTCCTCCCTGTATAGGATGAATATTTGTGAATATTCTGTGTGCACTTGAGAATAAGCCCACTCCACCTTTGTAAGAATCTAGTCTGTGGCAGGACCTTTTAGGCAGGTTTGTGTGGTATATTCTTCTGCTCATTGAATTATTAGTGATTTATGTCTAATTGATCTATCCGTTTCCAGTAGGCATGCCATAAAAGTATCCAAAACATTGGAGAATTTGTCTACTGAGTCCTGAAGTTTTCATAATTTTCATGATGCACATTTTGACATTATATTTAGTATAAGCTTAGAAATGCCCTAGATTCCTGATTATGAATCCTTTTCTCATTATCTATATGTTATCCACATTGATGTTTCTCATCGTAAAATCTGTTTTATCCAATATTGATATAGCTTTCTTAGCTTTCACTTTCAGCTTTAGCTTTTAAGGTATATTTTTCCTATCTTTTTTCCCCCAGTCTTTCTAAGTCCTTATATAGAAACTGTATTTCACAAAAAGTATAAAGTTTTCTTTTTAGCATAGTTTTATCATTTCAACAATATCTATTTTACTTACACTGACATAATTTGACACATGCAAATCTAAGTCTGACATTTGACATGTGCTCATTTTATGCTTTTTGCTCTCTACTTTCTATACATTTAATTGCTTTTACTTTGCTTATTCATCTTTCCCTTCTATTATTTCTATTTGTGATTCCTTTAATAATTACCCTTGAAATTAAGATATTTATTAACCTATATCAAAATCCGGTGTTAGGTAATATTCTCTTATCCTAGATAATGCAGTGACCACAGAACTTTCAAATTCTACTCCATCTTTACTTGAATGCTCCTGAGTTTCTGTATTTAATTCTGTGCATACTTTTCACTTCTGGCAGGCATGATGATGATGATGTTGAAGATGATGATTCTGAGCCATGGCTCATTGTTGTTTGCCTTCTGTATTTGGCCTCATTCTCCTGTCTGAACTTCACCCATTTACTATCTCCTCTGTTGCTGACCTGCTGGTGATAAATTCTCTGTCTCGTTTGTCTGAAAATGTCTTTATTTTCCAAGTATGTGGAACTCTACCTTGCTTTTTTTTTTTCTTTCCAATTTTTGAGTCCTTTCTATTTGGACCACCATGACCGCTATTGAGAATTTAGCTTTTGTCTTAATGACTACTATTCTCAAGTCGATACTGGGGATTTGCTTGGTTTCTCTTAGTGTATGTTCATGGAGTTTCCAATATGTTCTGTTTGAAATGTGTTCACTTCCTAGAATTATAAATATTATCTCCATGTCATTTTCAAAAGTTCCCAGATACTATCAGATGTCACTATTGTCTCATTAGAAACGTTTCATGGATGTATTGCTTCCTTTCCTTTCTGAGAGTAAACCTGTGTCACTGCCCTCCCTGGGCTTTCTCTGCCTCTTGCCTCCTCTTTAGTGGCTTTCATCCTTTTGTCTCACCAATTTTATTCTTGATAGGTTCTTCACTTAACCTTTAAAACAGCTGTTTTACGGCTTATGTCCAATAGCTCCAGCATCTGTATCACCTATGTGTCTAGTTTCTGTTCTTTCTCAGTGTTCTATTTCCTTGTGTATTATATCATTTTTGATTGTGTACAATACATTTTATCTGAACAAAAACATTTACTGGAATAATCTGAGGCTTAACATGGCAATATCCTCTCTGGGCATTTTGGAGACATGAGCAGTAGAAGACATCAATCTTGATCAAAGGCTTTGGAGTTCCAACACATCATATGACACACAAAAAGTCCAGTTTGAAGGAGAAAATGAGGACATTTTTCCCCTGGTTTTAAAATTACCTTTAGTAAAGCTGACTGACCAAAATTGCCTCAACTATTATTATCAAAACTGGAATGCCTTCATGTTTCCCAAATCTAGGGAGTCAGATTATATGAAACCAAGAAATAAGTACTTACCTTAAAATTTACTGTTCCCTAAAGCAAAAATCTAATTCTAACGTAAGCATATTTATCACATCAAACACAGACAATCGACACTCTGTATAAATTGCATAAAAATAGGGGTATTGTTTATATCCCTATTTTATTTTCCCTTTTCCTTTTCCCTCCTTCTTTCTCCCTCATCTCCTTTTCTCACTCCCTCCAGCTACAAGCAATCAGATGCCCCAATCACTTTCAAACTCTTCTAAGAGAGAAAGCATTGTGGCCATTCTAATCCTGCTTTGTGAGAAGGGAAGGGGAGATAAGGGAATTTTGTTTTTAATCACAAATACTGACCTCAACAAAAATCTACTCTCTCCTCAGTTCCCTCATTTTTGTCCGTGTAGTAAAACTCCCTTGAAAGCATGACTGGCTCCATGCAACTCGTTCTGGTTCCTGAACCTAGAACATGAGAGTTTTAGCTTCTTCTGGCTTCAGCTCCTGCCTTTATGATAATACAAGAAAACATACGTTGTAGCTAATGCCATCCCACTGTATGCTATGAGGTGATGTTTTCTCAATAAATACTAAAACTAAGGATTAACATACCTTCCCAGCATAGTTAGCCTTCTCCTCTTCTCCTTAGCAAAGCACAGGGATGTTGCCCGCATCTCCCAGATCCCTGCACCCTCATCACACTCATGAGCTCCTTCTTCCCTCTATGTCCCTTAACAAAGGACATAGGAAAGAAACCATAGCACACTAGTTTAGGGATAAGGAAGAAGGAGATGTCTTAAAGAGTGATACAGGGCTACAAAGATACCCTGTAAAGTGTGTGCTGTGCAAGCGCGAGGGCCTGAGTTTGATCCCCAGCACCTACATAAAAAGCCAGACACAGTGAGGGCTGTTTGTAATCCCAGTGCTGAAGCAGTGAAAGCAGCTAGTTCCCGGGACTCACTGGACAGCCCAATAACCTGACGGCAAACCTCCAATTCCAGTGGAAGATCCTGTTTCAGTCATAAGCAAGGTAGATAGAGCCTGAACAACAACAACCAACATTAACTTCTGGACTCCATATTTATATATTTGCACGTGCAAAGCCACACACATCTACACACACACACAACTCACAAGCACACCCATCCATATAAGTACACATGCCCACACCAAGGAATAAATGTCAATTTGCTACATACAATTGAAGAAGTGGTGCTTTTGTACACTGTTGTTGTTGGTTGGTTTGTTGGTTGGTTGGTTGGTTGGTTGGTTGGTTGGTTGGTTGGTTGGTTTAGGAGGTCGCTGTGTGGCTTTTTGTTTTTATTTGGTTTAGTTTTTTAAGACAGGGTCTCATTATGTATCCCTGTCTGGCCTAGAACTTGCTATGTTGACCTGGATGCCCTCAAACTCATTGAGATCTGCTTGCCTCTGCCTCCCCTAGGCTGGGGCTAAAAGTGTTTTATGCTATCTTCAAAGTTCTATTTGGAAAACAAATCACTGACCTTTGAGGAGGGAGCCAATAATTTGTTAACTCGATAGAAGAACTGATTCCTCAGATTCAGGCATTAATTTGGGGCACATGATCAGAAAATGCTAGGTACCTGTGGTTAGGAGACAAAAGAGGCAAAAAGACAGGGTCAAAACTAGAAAAAGTCAAGACTGGAGACATAATATACTGCTCTCTACCCTTTTGCCCAGTCCATGTTCAACTTCCTCAGTAGCAACACCTGTACCACTTCCCCTAAGGACCTTGACAATAGGCAACAATAAAAATGAAAACCATCAGATGCAAGGGCTCTTCAGTCCCCACACCTACCCTTTCTCTCTCTTCTGTGACAAGAAGTGGGGGAAAGGTCTCTTCTCTCCAGTCTGGGCTGAGCCTTGCAGCCATGCTCTGAATCCACCTGCCATCTCCCCCTCAGACCTCTGTTCACTTTGTCACAGTCTCGGGATTGCACATTTATATGTGCCCATGTTTGCACGCCTTTAACAAAGGAGAACTTCCCTAAACACATCGAATTTCTTTACTACCACGTCTCTGGCTTATTGAGTTTTCATTTGGGGTGTGGGCTTTCTTTTATGTGGCCAGAATCATTCAAGCCAGGACTCTAAACCTTCTGCTTTTCTCCCTCCCCAGTTATCATCTTGCACAGTGGTCATGTTCGCTAATCACTGTGGCCTGATAAGTTGTGAGATGCCCTTCCAGTTGGTAAGATGTTGAAACCGCCCCCCTGATGCACTGGTATTTGGAGATAGACCTCTGAGAGCCAATTAGTTGAGAAGAGTAGAACTTCATAAGTGAGATTAGAGTTCTTATGAAAGAAGTCCAGATTAGTTCCTCAGCTTCCATCACATGAGAACATAGCTACACCTGGGAACCAGAAAATGGACCCGCTGTAGACACCAAACCTGCCAGTGCCTTGATCTGAGCTTCCTTCCCTGTAAGAACCTTAAGAAGTAAGTTTTCTGCTGCTTTTAATCTGCCCAGTTTATGGTGTTTTGTTAAAACAATTAGGTTAAGACATTTGCATGTGAATGGCACCCTTCTGGGTCCAGACCCAGCCAATCACTACTAGTCTTTGTCACTCGCCTTTCTCAGGGGTACTGTAAACCCCAGATGTCCTGCTGGACTATCTTTCACCGCTCTTCACATCCTAACCTCATAGTATCCTTCTGTTAAGGCTATCAAAATGTCTTCAGCAATTCAAAGCAGAAACTGACACCTACTTCTCCTTCAACCCTGGATCTGATCCATTTCTCTCACCCAGTCTACTCCCCGGACATCTTTCAAATCTGTTTCTATTTATCTTTCCACCACCCACCAACTGCTGACTGAACTGCCTGCATATACCTTCCACCGTCCAATCCATTCTCTGCAGCAGTGAGCACGCTCCTTAGAAAGATGCAAATCTGGATCCATCACACTCTTGCTAAAAAATGCTTGGATGATTTCTCAGTGGTCTTTGGGGAAAATACCCAAAAACCTTCTAATAGTGTAGTGACAGGAATCCTATTTTGGAACATATGCACACGCTACACACTTTTCTCTTTTGCTTTCCCTACAAAATAAATTTCTCTCTAGATGGCCAGAAGCAACCATCTGCTCAGAGAACGATCTGGGTTGTGAGAGAGGAAAAAAATAAATGAGAGAAAATATGCATGTTCTGGGTTCATATTCTCAAAATGGTATTTTACAGCAAGCTACTAGCTAGGTAAGCACAATTTTCTGAATTCCCTTTACCCCCTTTTTTGGCTTAATCCTGAATCAAGTCTGGATATCCAGACCATTGAATTCCCTAAAGTACAAAGAAGGCTCCCCTTCCATGTTCTATGGTAGGAAACAGAACACCCAGTCTCCACCTTCTGCAAGGTGTCAGTTACAGTGAGCTGCTCATGCTGTCCAACAGCCTGTAGGACATACAGGAACCATGTTCAGAAGACCATCCTTCTCAAGCTTCCGGGCAAAGTTGAGTTGGAGGACACACAGAAATGTAGCAAAAGCTAAGGCAGAGTTGGCACTGGGCTCTGACCAACTTGATGAAGAGATGAAGAGAATCCACCAACTAGCACACAAGCCATAGGCCACAGCCTCCAGCAACAGCAGAGACCTCCGTGCAGGAGGACAAGGGACACTACCATGGGAGTCGAAGGAGGCAGAGGCTATTCCGGGTCACCGCATGACTCCAAGGCCTTTCTTGTCTCTGTTGTTACAAACGGCCAGAGCAGCAAAACCCATGGTGATTCTCTCGGACACCATCTGTAAGCGTTCTGAAAGGTTATCAGAATCTGAGCATGCTCACTCAGAATTCGCTGCGTGGACCTTGACCTCCCTCTCAGCTTTGAAGAGACCAAGCTATTTGCCTAACGTCATTGTTAAGAACAAAGGGGAAACTGTGGTGTCCGGTGTGATACATACATGTGCGTTCGTATTTGTATGCAGTTCTAATTATAAAATGAATTTTATTGGCTTGGCTGACACCACTGGTAGTCCATCAGTGGCAATCTGCATGCTGGAAAGTCAGAGAATCCAACAGCTGCTCAGCCTCAGAAGTTGGAGACCTCAGGACACGGTCTGTAAACTCTCCAGAAATCGTTGGTATAGAGCCACACCGAAAGGCTGAAGAAGCAGGGGTCCTGATAGTATGAAAGACCAAGGCAAGAGCAAACTCACCCTTGAAGAATGCAGTCTGCCCACCCCAGTGGCCATTCTTTGCATCCTTTTTACTCCCTCCTGGCTCCCATCCCATTACATGATGTTACCCACCCACATCCCCTACAAGACGAGCGCATTTTCCAAAAGGATGAGGTTGTACCTTAAAGCAGAAATAATTACCTCCTCTAATCACCTTGTTCCCTAAGGAATAAGGACTCCTTTCAGATCACCTTGCCGGACCAAGGCTGAGACACTGATCAAGACCACAGCTAGACTGGGACTGCTTACTTATACATACATGTACCCTTTCCAATGTCTTATAGACTTAGGCTCTCTGGCCTCTTTAGCTGTTCTTCCCAATGTGGGCACAAGGTAGAAGTCTCCTTTCTCTACTTTTAGCCATTACATGTCTCTGTAGTTGGTGTACTGAAAGTGGATGGGCAAGCCTACCATGTCCGGTCTGTCTGAACGCAGGCTTTTACCCTGAAATCTCCGGTTATACGATCAGTTTAAGTTAAAAGGCACAGGGTAGCCCATGGTCTTAGCATCCAAGGAGAGCCTGCCGACATCCCAGACTTACTGTGTTCAGCACATAGTAGATGCCTGCCAGCCATCCAATAAGGAAAAGTCAGTGGACTAACAAGAAATAAGGGCTTTTTTCAGACCACAGCCACTGAGGGAGGATTAATTGTTTTCCCATTCATGGCTAGTATTGTGGTGTGGGTATGTGTCTCTGTGTGTGTGTATGTATGTATGTGTGTAATGCATGTTTTTACATGCATATGTGTGGGTCAAGTGCATATACAGAGACAAGAGTGGGACACAAAAAATTGAAGCACCAGCTGATGTCCAATATAAATTTTCTAAATCAACCTAAGTCCTACAGAAAGACTGGAAGGAACATGCCCTCTCTCAACATGGCTGCTACCCAAGTCCCTCTCCTTAAACCTGTATCTAAAAGGCTAATTAGAATAGTTTTTCCTTTGGGTCTTTAAATAATTTGCCTCGGCAAAGCCTTTATTAAAATTTAAATGCCTTAGGAAGGGAAGGAAATACTTAAGCTTCTGTCACTGTATTTGAAGAGAATTAGGATACATAATTAAGAAGGGCCTGGAAAATAAGACTACTCTGGCTGGGTGGGGGAAAAGATAGGGCAGGATGAGCAGAAACTGCACAGAGAGGAAGTCTGTGTCAAAGGCGAGCTCTAAACATCATTCCCAATTCTGTGCAGAGTCCTAGGGGGCAACCGCCTCGCAAGAAACATGCTGCAGATCACTGAGTCAAATGAATGATCTCAGGCTAGGAAAGATGAGAAGCAACGAAGCTAGCCTGGCTGGAGGTTTTTCTGATTAAGAATAAACCAACAGTGGTTGGCCTGGAGAGATGGCGCAGCCATATAAAGGCCAGGCTCACCAAAACACCAAGAACTAACAGTGGCTTCCTAGGAGCTTTATGCCCTCAAACTGTTTGCAGCCTGGCCACTGCTAGGTGCCACTAGTGATGCATCAAGCCAGAGACTGGAGGGTGAGGGGGGACTTGCAATATCTGTAAGGGGACAGGGACTAGGCTGGGCAGCCTCCAGCGTGAAGACAGCCTTGGGGAGAAGGTGTGGAGAAAGCAAAGAAGGAGGAGAGAGAGAGCAGAGGAGTGGGGAGGGAAGATTAAGCATCTGGAAAATTACTGCAGTCTCAGGGCTTTTGCTGCCTCAAAGCCCAATGAGTCATCAGCTGGTTGCCTAGGCAACGGCTATTTTCCTTCTGCTGCTGATCAATTTCATCTGCACAAATGTCCCGTAAAACTGTGAGCGGCCAAGATAATAGACCCGAGTCACAGAAATCCCTGCCAAACGAGGTCTGCATTTTAAATGTTCAGAGACAGACTTTATGAATATATCCAGCCATCCCCGACCATGCAGTCTCCACCCTAAACCACAGCGAGACAGCCAAAGAGGGGCAGGAACAGGCAAGAGGGGACTGTCACCTCTGTTATCCTAGTCAGGAGCTCAGGGACGGCAGCTACTCTACCTCACCATCTCCAGTTTGACACCTGAGATAGCCATCTTTGCTTCATTTCTCTGAACAGAAACGGATGCCTAAACGGAGAAGCAGCCTTAGAGGTCAGTCTGCTGCTTTTCAGCCTGTGCTCCTGGATTCAGAGCAGAAGACAGCAGTCAATACTCCACGCTTCATTCTCATGCCTGCTTCATTTTCTCTCCTGGCATGTGTCACCGCTATCAGTATACGAATGTGTAAAAACTTTTGTTTTTGTGTTTTCCCATTAAAGCAAGTGAGGACAGTCATTTTTTCCTACTCACCATGCATCCTTAGCTTCTGGCTTTCCTCATCATCCTGCACATATTGAACAGTCAGAAAAAGTTTGTCGAGTAACAAGTGAGTAGATGATAATGGATTTTGATCATCCGTTAAAACCACTCTGTGAAATCGAATCAATCCTTAAACCTCCCTCTGAATGGGATTAATCCATTTCTAGGGTCATTTCTACACTACAGTATGGCAGTAGCTATAATAGGACAAAGTCAAAAATTGTTGCAACTTTTGCATTTTCTCCCATTCAGTCTTGCATTCCCCCCCACACACACAAAATATAGATCTGAATTTCATATATGTTTAGTCAGCTGATGGCACAAAAATGAAAGACATGTCATGCCCTTCGTATGTCATCATCATTCCGACAAGTACTTCCCATACATGTTCTCACCACATCGAGTATTTCATAATTCCCATTTTACAAAGTCACACAACACATGGGCGGTAGCCTCAGCCTCCATCTCCGGCCTGAACTCTCCTCCACGTCCTGCTATGACCTCTCTGCTTGCAGACTGTAGGTGGCATTTCTAAGAGCAGATAGTTCCTCCTTCAAACAGCCTGGATAGCATGTCAGCCTGAAGTGTTTTTCATGTGCACTGTGTTGCCTTGTGTTCCAAGCACCTTCATGTAATCACGTGAGCGTCCACAGAGTCTGGTTTGATGACTGGGTAGATATCACCTGCCACGTATTCTAGATGTAGAAAATGGAAACTAAAAAGGCTAATGACTTACTTGCCATCACTAAGCTGAATGCTCCCAAGAGTCACAGATTGGTGCTCAAACGCTTGGACGCTAGCCCAGGTGCTCTCTGGATAAACAATCCCTGATGGTCACAGAGTGATGACCTCAACCCCGGAACCACATACCACCAGGATTTTGAGTTCCTGATCTTCAGAGCTGTGCCTAGGAAGCTTCAGGGTAGCAAAGCACCAGTGCGTTTTGCCAGCTGACTGCAGGAACCCTCTCCTAGAAGCCATAATAACAGTTAGTAAAGCAACCTAAGACTGCAGAGAAAAGCTGACTCTCCGAAGGAGAAATCAAAGCTCATAGCTCAGTTTAGAAAAATGGTACCAGTTACTGCAGCTAATTTTAACTTTCTCTCCCTTACCCTGATTCCCCAAGCCCCAGTCCACTCCCACTCATCCTCACTCCCTTCCGAAAAGAAATGACGCTGCATTACACATGCTAAAATAAAAAGGCTTCAAATCATACCACTATGAATGTGATTCTGAGAAGGCAGATCTTAAAAGGCCCCTACCCGTTGGCCTGCAGGCTAGAGAGGAATGAGTAATGAGAAAATACAGAATCATACAGTCTCATGGATATTTTTTAGGCTAGGTCATGGCCAGCCAGAAGAAATTCAAGCACACAAAATGAATCTTTTCACGAATGATGACTCAAAATGGCAATTTTTGCCCTTTTGCTATTAAGTGGTTTCTTGAACCATCTTACCTGAGAATATATATATATATATATATATATATATATATATATAATTAATTCAAAATTAAACCTGAAGGTAGTCCACTGTTTGCTTGCGCCATTCCTTTTGTCAGCGTAGCTTCATCTGTCTGTACCCTTATGGCTTTTCCCTCCATGTTTGGGCCCATGTGTTTTATGCATGAGTCTGCACATTGACATGAGCAAGCGCTGGGTTAAGAGGAAGACATGCGTGCTTGCTTTCCATACACAAAGCCATTTGCACCTGCAGCAGGCTCCTAATGAGGGTGTAATAGCAACGGCAGTCCTGTTCTCCACTCAGAGATGAAGAATCTGATGCTTAAACAGGCCCCAGAACTTACCTAGCGACTCGTGAGAGCTAACACAAGTAACCCTACAAGCAGACCCGAGGCAGTAACTACACCTCAGCACTGACATCACAGATGAGTTCATTCAACACCATTTCCACTGCCTTTTCAGGGAGAGGGTGCTAACACTGAGCAAACAGAGAGGGAAACGCATAGTGCTGCCTCTTAAAAGACCAGTAGTAATGACGTTTCTCTTTAACTTTAGTTTGGCCACAATTTCTTCCCTATATTTATACGTGGTTTTAAACCCCTCAAAAATTCACTGTGTTAAAAAGATCTAAGTTACTTTCAAACCCAGTCAGGGATGGTTCAGGTTTTTCTAACCAACTCTGACCCTTAACTCTGATGGCAAGATGACGGTTGGTCATTATTTTTCTAGGGATGAGTCATTGCACTGAGTCTAATGGTTCTATATGAAGCAATGTTGGAGTACAAAAATTCCATTTTTTTTAATGATTGCACCACTGCTCAACTGAGCTTAATAAAATAAGTTACTTTAATTCAAAATTAAGCCTGATCCAAGTCTAACCTTGCGTGGGATCATGCATCTGAAGAAAGCTAGGCTAGAAAACGGATACCTTGGCCTCGCTCAGAACTTGAGTAACACCTTCATTTCACTTTTGGGCTAATGAATTGTATGTGTCATTGTTTAGTATGAAAACGTGGGGGTGTGGCACTAGGAGTCTTTCAAGAAGCAGAATATTCTCAAGTTATTATAGCTTTTCAAAATTAAAATTTTTGGTAAATTTGTTTGACTCCATTAAAGCTATACATTTTGTTTTAGTCTATGATTATACTTATAAAGTTGAGTATAAAAAAAAAAAACATTTTAAAACACAACTCATATTTTCTATTTAGTGGTGTGTGTGTTCCCAGTTATTTACAGTACTGATTTATATGACTCTTTTCTTAAATTAACTTTTATTCAATATAAATGACTTAAACTCTTGGTTCTAAAAATGTCAGGCTTTTAAATCTTAAGAAGATCTGGGAAAACCCAGAGATAGAGCAAAAAGGATAAACATAACTACTAAATATGGGCTCATGACTGGGGAGTATTATCTGAGCAAAGGCCTTATGTGACAAAGAGGTGAGGTTGGAGAAAGGAGCCAAAGCCAGCTCCTGCTCAGGAGAGTCTGCTGGAGGGTGGTCATGTGATAAACTC
Source organism: Psammomys obesus (assembly GCF_907164565.1). Lineage (NCBI taxonomy): Eukaryota > Metazoa > Chordata > Mammalia > Rodentia > Muridae > Psammomys > Psammomys obesus. The sequence goes on along the minus strand of NW_026596057.1, from coordinate 5,302,649 downwards.
GGATCCTGAATCTGAGGGTGAAGACTGTCAGCAGTATGAAAGGCGTCCTGGAGGTCAGGAAGAATGGTTACAGCAAGCCACGGGAGACGCAGCGAAGGTGGGAACTGGGACATGGTGACAGATGTGCCAGGGGTTTTGTAAAGGGGCCATAGAACGTGTCAACTGGGAAAGAGAGGAGGCACAGGAGGTGAAAAGCACAATCCTTGAAAGGGGTCGGCCGAAGAAGCAGCCTTGGAGAGCATCTCCAACCTTCGACACCGTGAGTCTGAACGCCTGTGTCCGGTCTAGACAGCTCCGCGGATATCTGGTCCTCCTCTCTGGAGTCCAAAGCAGATTTAATGAGGCACTCACTGCCCGATTTTGGCAACCAGGAGAAACAGTGGCCTTTAAGTGGGCAAAAGAAGCTGCTGTGCAGGCAACGAGGCTGAAAAGAAACCTGAAGATGTTGATGCCTTAGAGGTCAAAAGCAAGCAAGGCCAGGGACCGTGATGCCTACCTGTGGTCCCATCACTCGGAAGCTGAGGCCGGGGGACTGAGCCCTGCCCGTGGGGGAGAGGGGGACCGGAAGCAGGGATGGGCAGTGAAACGTTATTTCATAAGTAGTTTTTTTAAGAGAAATGCAGGAAGGAAATGCTTCACACAGACCATGACAGAAGCAAAGACAGTCCCTGCAAGAGCTTTGGACACTCCGTTTTCAGCTGATCCCGAGCGCAGAGAAGTCAGAACGTAAGTTCAGAAACTGAAGGAAAAACCACAAATAGAATCAGATTAATTTTAGCCTTATTATTATTTCCTAGCCAGTGAGCTCCCAGTGCTCTACCTGAAATCATAAAACAATATTTTCATATTATGTAAAGAAAACAAGAAATTCACCTGAGGTCTAGGCATCACAACAAAGCTGTTGTGCTGGGATTTTTCTCTTGATCTTAAACAGGGAATGCATGCTTCACTTCCAAGAGTTAACCCTTCAAGTGCATCAACAGGGAGTTCTTTAAAATGCTCCAGCGCACCATAAAATTTATCCATAGTCTCCCCTCAATATTCGACTTAATTCAAAGCATTCTTTCTAGAGAGTCAGAAACAAAATAACCCTCCTTCCATCCACTTGAGAAGTTTCATTGCAACCTGGTGTTGACACTGGAAATTCATCCAGGGGTCTCTCTCCTCCTTTCGGCTCCTCTAGCTTTCGCCCAGAACATGGCAGGTCCTATGGATTCCGCACTTGGGGAAAATGGAACTGGAGTAGGAACTGGCCCGCTATGAGCAGCTTCCTTCCAGCCTCCACAGCCCACACTAGGCATTCTCCCTTCAAACTCTCAAGCCCTCATGGCTGCCTGAGCTTGCTGAGGGAACCCTCACCTTCAGAGCAGCCTGAGTGACACTGCAAAGGCTGTGTCGCTCCACTGACCATGCCTGGTCTTCCTAGCAGCAAATCACCTCCCACCACCATTTGCCCTGGAGTGATGAGAGGAGGGTTAAATGGGTAAGGGTGTTTCCAGTACCAGCATCCAAGCTTTCATACGAAATTTGCCAGGGAAAAGAAACATGTAAGTTGGTGGTAAGGATGAGTGATGATTTAAAATTTTCAGATGTCTAGAATTCTAGTTACAAAGGTATTCAGGGTGCTAGCCATATAGGAAGGAGGGCCACTTACATATTTGCAGCAGCTGTTGGAGCCACAGGCCCTAACCCAAACATGGCTCCTAGTGTGAACACCTTGACTAGCTTAGCCCCGGATGCGCCGGCTCTTAGTAGCCCGGCTGTAGTGGATCTAGCTGTAGGTCTAAACCCAATTGCTCCAGTTAGCGCTTATTTCTTTTACACAGCCTCGTGAACATGCCTTTAGCTACAACATGGTATTCCGGACTGATGAAAAGAGAGACCTCCACTCTTCTGATCAGACCAGGACATGTGAAAACTGCCGAGATGATCCAGTTCCCAGTCAGACAGGTGAGGAGACCGACCGGAGCCCAAAGGAGGAACATAAGGGCTCAGGTCACACGGCTAACACAAAGCAAAGAGCTCTGAAGGTCCAGTGCCTTCCCAGACGCTATGTCAGAGCTGCCCGGGTCGCCTTCTCGGTTCACACTGACTCCTTCAGAAGACACAGCCCCTGGGGAGGGACCATGAAGCCGTCTGTCCTGATGTTGGATCTGCGTGGTGCTGTGTATCACCTCGGCACTGAGAACAGCGCACACCGAGAGCACCAGGAGCACCGCAGATGCATTTTTCCGTATGCAGCATCTCTGCCTGTTTTCCCCGTGGAGACTTAGAATTTAGCATTCAAATTTTAAGTGGCCCAAAAGAGCTGAGTCAGCGCTCATTAATAAACAATGAAGTTCAATTGCATTAATTCTCTTCTGGTCCCTCCTGAACGCTCAAGGAAAGTGCTCGTAACTACTTCACCGCTGGGAACAAGACGAGCAGAGGGGTTGTGGGCAAGCCCACTTTTCTGTGGATGCTCCTCAACCACAGGTCCTTCAGGGGTATGGTTGAGTGCCTTCTGAGTGGCAGGCCTGTGTCTTGCACAGAGTGCAAAAGCTGTTTGTCACCAATATTGGTCCTTCCGCACCGTTTTGCCCTCTCTGATCATATCCGAATAAACTTAAATAAAAATCAAGTTTTATTTAGACACCCTAATTCAACAATCCCAAACAGATAAGAGTGAAGAGAATAGGGGGATGGGGATAAGAGGGATGGTGAAAAATATGTGAATTCAATGACTATAAAACAGTAGGCCAAGTCTTGGCTTAGAACTTGGCATTTACCCTTTCAATTTTTTTTCTCCCTCCAGAGGCATCTATTCAACATCCCATACCCAATAGCCACACTGTCCAGCTATACTCTCTCACTTTGGTTCTATCAAAGATAGACGTATGCTTGAGTCCCTGTGCTTCTCAGAATCCTCATGTCCATGTGTGGAATGATATTGACTCAAACTGAATAACATGATGAGTAAAAGGTACCCAGCATGGTGCCAGATATTAAATACTTCTCCATGGTTATTAACAATTATTATTATTTTATCCTATGGCTGTTACCCCTTAATACTTTCTTTCTCCGGTGTACTTGTTTTAGTCAGTGGAAGATGAAAGGCTGCTAAATTGAAGTGAGTAGCTTCCTAGAGGTGGGCCTTCAGACCAAAAGAGCAATAGTCAGGCAAGAGTCTTTCATGGTTTCCTCAAATCCCCCACTTCTCCGTGAGTAACACCCATTTAGGGTTTGCAGAAGTTTGTCCCCATGTCTGAACTCCTTCCCAATTCAGATCACGTCTGTAGCTCAGCACCAGGGGCCCACGTAGTTCTGCCACCGTGAGCAGGTAGTCAATCATCAGACAATTTAGTGTGGAGATAAAACAGGCCAAGGAGCAGTGAGGCGGGCAGATTCTTGGGTGTGGCTTCTGTCACCAGAGCCTGTCTTCTTTAGCTGACAGTTAATTCCAGTTCTGCTGGCTTTTCTTGGGAGATGGCCCAAGGTCAAGTTGCCTAGGGCCTCATCTGAAATTCATAAGGAAAACAGCAGAGCAGGCTCAGCCCAGCAAATGTCAGCATAAAACCCGCTTTCAGCTCCAGGGAAGCAACATGATTCAGCATCTGTGTATGCCAGGGCTGTCTTTTCCATTCCCTCCTCTCTAGCACCACAGCTGCCTCCTCAGGCAGGGTTTGCAAAATCAGCCCCCAAGTGAACAGTGAACAACTAATACTTACTAGGTGCTTATTGCGTGCCCATACGGTACGCACTTACTTTTTTTTTCCCCCCCATGGGATTCTTACATAAAACCTCATGAAAGAGAAAGTTTTTCTATTTCTCAGATTAAAGGCTGCTCAACGAAATGAACTTGGACCTGAATTTTTGTCCTCCTGTCTTTCTGAAGCCTCCTTCACCCACTGTCCTCCACTGTGTCTGTCAACTAGCCGGTCTCTGCTTTGAGCCTCCTCCAAGCCACTCGGGAAGCACTTGAAAGTATTCCTTCCTGCACTGTGAGTTCTAGAAAATTCTTCAAAGACTCCACTAGATCCAAATGAAGTCAAGGCTGCCTAACGTGGTACTCTGGGCCACTCCCAGCTTTACTCCATCTATCCTCCCAGCCCCATCCTCTGCTTCCCCCTGGCATTCTCTATGGCAGGAAGCTATTCAGCATAGATCTCTGTTCCCGCCACCTTCATCCTCACATCCACCACCCCTCTCTGCTGAATGGGGTTTCCCCTTCAGTTTCTTGGCAATTCCTCTGAGACCCTCCATCAGTGGTTGATCTTGTCAATTTGAATAAGTTGAAAAGTGCCTTAGAGAGTAACCAAATCATGCCACTAGGAATGTTAGGGAGGGTTTTTCCAGGGACCGTTAACCAGTAGTCCAGAGGCCCAGATGGAACAAAATGGAGGAGAAAGGAATCCTGAGAGCAGGAGCATGCTTTCTCGTGCCTGTGTGAACTGAACCTCTTTTGCTGTGCCATACCTTCCCTCCATGAGGCCCTGTGCCTCCACAGCCCAGAAACAGCGAGGCCTCTGGAACTGCGAGCCCTAGTAAACTGTCCTTCCTTTAAGGTGTTTTGATCAGGGAATCTGTCCTTCCTCCTGGGTCCCATAGTTGTCACTGACTGGTATGTTACTATACAAAATTGTGTGTTGATGAGCAGCCACCCTGTTAGGCTGGAAACAGTCTCGGGGTACAAGCTATAGCCTTCTCCTCATCTTCTGGTTCCAGTATCTACCACAGGGTCTGGACTAGGACAGTTTGTTGAAAATGCTCTGCACACATGGATACAGGAAGCATTCACCTGGTTATCCGCAGAGGTGGTTAAGTATCGCCTGTGTGCCAGGCCCTCTGCGAAAGCACTGGGAAGGCAAACATGAGCAAGAATGAGGCTTCCCAGCAGCGTCCTTGCCTTGGTCTAACACTTACATAATCAAGGGCTTTCGTTGCTTCTCTCTTGACTTCCTTCCCAGAAAACAAACTGAACTGCAGAGCCTGCAAATACCACCTAATTTCATCCTACTTGTACTAGACACAAGTACCATCCATTTAACTGCCACGCTGTTTACAAAAGAAGTAAGAAGGAAAAAAGAATAAAAAAAAAAAACCTCCATTGTCAAGTCAAAATCCACAGCTTGTATAAACATCCAGACTTATTAAGTTATGTAAATTGAATCAACTTTACTGATTAATCACAGATTAATTAACCTAACTGTGCTAAAAAGAAAGCATTGAAGCTCAACACTGTTATTTTGCTAGAGACAAGAATGCCTAGCATTCAGCTGTGTCATTGCATGAAATCCCTGTTGAAATCTTGGTTTTCTGCCTGCTTGGAATTGTCTCATCATTTGATAATAGTCAGCTTGGTCTTCTATACTAATGGGCTTTCTCAGACCTCCACAGAACCAGTGGCACTGTGTTCTGAACACAGAGGCAGCATTTGGAGATGACAAGAGCTGGAAAGCCTGGAGACCCTCCCCTCTGAAGCCCTCCTCATACAGAGGACAAGCGGCCAGGGGCAACCACGCACCCATTGCTGTTATCCAGCCTAATAAAGTCTACTAACGCCAACAGCAACACACTGGCTAGCCTTTACTTTAGTTATTACATATATGTCTGCTGATTTGCAAGCAGGCTGAGGCCAGAGGCTGAGACAGTGATAACTGACAGCAGAGAGCCATATATTAGAACTTACAGCTTAAAAAAAAAAAAAAGCAGCCCAGGGAGAAAGGAAAAGGTCCCTATGAAAAAAGAGGTGAAGCAAGAGAATGCTGAATTCTTGCTCTCCAGGAAGTTGCTGATTTGTTAGGAACAGTCAGGAGCTCAGGGTCAAGACATTGGATACAAAGCAAGGCAAGGATCCAGAAGCCTTCTGTTGCCATGGAGACAGAGTGGTGTTCAGGATTCACCAGGAAGATCATCTAGGAAACACTCAAAACTTTCAGCTGGGATCTAAATAAAATCACTAAATATCAGGGGAGACACATCCCCAACTGGACACCTCTCATCACCAAAAGAAGCTTCCATTATCAGAAATAGGTTACATCTAACCAAGTTCTTGGCCAAAGGGGTCCCATGGAACACCCAAACAACCAGGCTATTTCCAAAGCTGCCCGCAGCTCTCCACAAACTGAGGGAAAGGTCCCACTGCTGAAGACACCACCTACATAACTCATTGAACAAGGAGAAGTCGATCTGGTGCCTACATAGGGCCTTCACTCGTGTTAGTGCTCATGGTACTACCAGGTACTCTGCATGCTACCAAAGGAGAAAGGTAACCATTAACCTAGCCACAGACTTTTCAGTCTACAAGAGTGACCCGCTTGCAAGAAATGCTGGTACAATAGTGGCACAAAGCTAATGGGAGGAACCAACCAATACTTAATCTGATTTAAGGCCCACTCCATGAAATGGAACCCATACCCAACACTGTTTGGGTGGCCAAGAACCTGGATAGCCCAGGGACCTAGAGGAAAACCTGCTAAAGGGATATAGCAATAACATGATTCCTAACAACATTCTGCTATACTCATAGGCCCATGTCTTGCTCAGCCATCATAAGAAAAGTCCCTTCCTGCAGCAAATGGGAACAAAATAGAGATCCCACAGCCAGATACTATGCAGAGCGTGAGACACTTTGGAACACTCAGCCCTAAATGGGATGTTTCTATCAAATCCCTCACCTCAGAGATGAGGGAACTCTGTAGAAAAGGAGGCAGAAAGGATATAAGCCCCAGAGGGGATGACAACCTTCAAAGAATCAAGGCCTCCTAGACAGTCTAGGGCTGGTGCACAAATGAACGCACAGAGACTGAGACAGCGTGCACAGTTCAGCACCAATTACCTAAATGAAACTTTTGGAAGTTCTTTGTCCCATAGTGCTAAGTCGGGGAATTTTTTTGACCTTAAAGATCCCTTGAATATATATATGTATGTATATATATATATATATGTATATATATATATATATATACACACACACACACATATATATATGTGTGTGTGTGTATATATGTGTGTATGTATACATGGCTTCCGGTTTAGGGTTTTTATGGAGTTCCTGTGCGTGCAAGCATGTGTGTCTCTGTGCCTGTGTGTGCATCTTGTACTTTTTCTTTAGCTTGCTCTCCTGATTGCTTGCTTTGTCATAGTCCAATGTTTGTTTCTATTTATCTTCTTGTGTTTTCTTTCATTTCATTATTACTCCTTAGATACCTGTTTGTTTTCTAAGGAGAGACAGAAAGGGTGTAGATCCAGATGGGAGGGGATATGGGCAGGAACTGGAAGGAGTAGGAGGAGGGGGGACTGCAACCAGACTACACTGTATTAAAAAAAAAAATCCATTTGCAACAAAAAGAAAAAATATTTTCACCCAGAATCCCTTGCATTAGCCCCCTATTGCAACAAGTGACGGCTACTGTCACACTGTCCTGTAGGTGAGAAGCCTGACATGAGTCCCACTGAGCTCAAGCCAGAGTGACTACAGGCCTTCGTGTCTTCTGGGGACTCCAGCGAACAAGTGTCTGTGTGTCTTTTTCCAGACTAGAAACAGGTGGCACTCCCCGGCTAAGGCACCTTTCTTCCATCTTTAAAGCCAGCGGTAGCAGGTTGAAGCCCTCTCACAGTACATCATCTTGACCTCTTGGGCTGCCTCCTTCTGCCACTGGGACGATGACCCAGAAAACCCACTAAATTTTCCCATTTAGAATCAGCTGATGTGAAACTTTAATGCCATCTGTAACTCCAGGTCCCCTTTGCCGTGTAATCTAATACATTCCCATTCTGGGCATCTCAGCATGGTGGACATCTTTGGAAAGCCATTGTTTGGAGAGAAAAAAGAGAAAAGAAAATCTGAGGGGCTGTCTCCAAGGAGTTAAAAAAAATAATGAGTAAGAACTGCACAGCTTCCCACAACCCTTAAAAATAGCTCTGAATCATCTCACTATCAAACAAGAGGAAGGTGATATGTCACCAGTTAACGCCTGCCAGAAACAAACACGAACTCCCAAAAGGCAACTTTTGTCTGATCCAGAGCTTGTACATAAAATGCACAGCATTTAAAGATGGCTTGACACATACAAGAGCAGGTGACCCATGGGTTTCTTTCTACTTCTTTCACTAGGACATAATCCCCCTCAAAAGATAAAACACATCCCGTGGGGTCTGTATCCCAGAGTCATCCGTTCTGTGGTTCATGATCCGATCTGTGGGTCTGCAAATTAGTATTAGAGAATGACTGTCCTATTAAACTCACCTTTTCCTTCCCAGGAAAACTGCGGGGGAACTAGGAAGTGGGATGCATGGAAGCAAAGGGAATTTCACTGCCCGCAAAGGGAATTTCACTGCCCTCTGACCCGCCCATCATTGCTCACTGGGATAAACTGACAGTGGGCAAGGTTAACAGAAGAAAAGGCGTTCATGTTTATTACAGGACCAACACATCACCAGAAAGTAAGCTCCCAGTAACCTGATGAGATTTAAACACTTCTTTGCAGAGGGGAGCACGGGGTCACGTTGGGATGATGAAAAAACCGTCTATTTTCTCTGCCAACGTAAGCGCATGGTTTGTGTTTGTTTTGTTTTCTAATTTGTTCAAAGCCTCAATGCATGGTAATTGTCAGCTCTGAACCAGGAACCTTTTAAGAATTGTTCCAAATGGGAAAAATAGCTTTCCTGAGTCTGAGTACCCGTCATCCGCTAAGCATACCACGTGCTTTATGCCAGGGTCTCCTTAAAGTTCTGTGGAGCAGACTTGAGGTTTCCTGGGTCAAGATGGCTCAGTCAGGAAGCAGCAGAGCTTCAGTGTGATGGGACAGCCTGTCGGTGCCAGTGCCTGCTTCTCACGTAGGATCCAAACTGTAACCTTTTCTGCATCTCACAACGAGACGAGGGGGTGCACACTCATTTAAGGTGAATAGATGAGAAATCTTAGGCCGCAAGGACAGCTTTCCGGGGCGTCTGCCACGCTGGCTTCTCAAGACTCCCAAGCTCTGCGATGTTTCCGGGGCCGCCGGCCCTAGAGCAGGGTTGTACACCGCGGAAGCCAATAGGAAACGTCCAGAGAAACGGTGGACATGAAGAGTGTTGTTAGGGGTGAACACGAGTGTTGTTAGAGGGTGAGCCCACGCTTTCCTTTTTTCTAGAACACTGAGAGTTCCCGTGAGAGAGATCACATCCCCTACAGGTCCCTCGGGTCATCCAGGCATCACCCACTCCCCTGGCTGCCTCCACCCACGGGCGCCTAGGACCCAGTAGTAACGCCTTGTGATTGCCATGCTTTTTATGGGATAGTGAGAGTCGTTTTTAGCTCTTCCTCATTAAAGGAGAGAGCCTTGAAATCAGCACATCCACCCACAGCGCTGGGTCAGGTGAAGTTACCAGGGCAACGGCAGCCGCCTCTGACGTCACTGAGGGAGAACACCTCCGCAAGGAAGCTGCCGCCTTCCCCACGGCAACCCCCACCCCAACCCCCACAGAGCTCCTCTGGCTTTCGGATTTATTGATTCCCTGAGCTCCTGAGCTCCCTTTGAGCTGCCTCTCCTAATCCCTCACCCAAGGCAGGAGGGGAATGCTGTCTTTAATGCAAGTACTTGGAGTCCCGGCAACTCTCTGGCCAAACTCCTCAGCGAGCAACTCTTTCAGAAGGAAGTGAGGGAGGGGTCCTGAATGGTCCCTATGCCCATTTATCTGTGACTTTGGTTTGAGATTCCAAGAAAGAGGAAATGGACACTAGGGGACGGCGTATGGTCACACAGAGCATAAACGGGCAAACCTGACCAGAGAGAACCAAAAGCCTCTCTTTCTCCTCAGCCATCCCACCTTAGGCTTCAATTAACACAACCTCTAAGCACGGGTGACACAAAACGGACCCCTCAGTCACCAATGAGGGTTCATACGCAGCTGGTGGCCCCATGACCCTTCCTCCTAATGACGCCTGAGTCCTGTTAATGCCAGTGCTCGCCGGTGTCCACACAACCACGAAACAACCTGAGAATCTGTCTCTCGCAAGAGCCCCCACCCCGTTGTTCAGTGGAACGTGACAGGATGTCTTCATGCAGAACAAAGGGGTAACTGTGTTACGGCTCTGAAGGGAAAGGTTCCCCAAACGACAGAGCTGCAGTTCTGAAGACAAAGGTCTCCTGGCAGCCGGTAGCCAAGGAATGCCAAGGAATGCCACAAAGCCACACTGCACAACAAACCTCACACAAGAGATTTATTGGAAAAGACACAGGTGCAGCCCAGAATGGAGTGGGAGATGGGTTTATATAGACTGGGAGGAGGAGGGGAGAGTTTTCAAGGATGGAGGGTTCTAGGGAAGGGATTGGTGGGATTTTTGAGCTCAGGGATTGGTGGGTTTCAAACCCAGAAGTGGGTTCGGATCTTGTACCGTAGGGTAACCAACGATGCCATTCTTTCCTCAGTCCCTGTGGCAGATGAGGAAAACAGTCTTGGGTCCCAGCAGTGGTTTACTGCTTGTTTCTTTCTATCCTGTGAACCTGTTTCAGAGGAGGTGCTCTTAAGGGCCAGCACACTTGAGTCCAGAATAAAAGCAATCCTCCAATTCTGAGCACAAAACTTGCTCAGTCTCGAGCAAAATAATAAGACGCAGTAAAACTTGTCAGGCCAGGCGTGGTGACACATGCCTTTAATCCCAGCACTTGGGATTAAATCCCAGCACTTGGCCAGCTTCATCTACAGAGCAAGTTCCAGGACTGACAGGGCTACACAGAGAAACCCTGTCTCTGGGAGAAAACAAACAAACTTGTCAATGAAGCTGTATTTGTCTCCAGAGCACAAGAGAAATTATTGCAAGAACAGAGTACATATAGGCAGGGCAGGAAGACTGGAAAGGATGATCTTATAAGGCTGAGTCCATGTTTATGTCTTAAGTATAGCACAGGAGCGCACTAGCAGGGAAGACAGTTGGTATGGCTTGGCTAGGAAGTGTTCTCCTAACCAGTGTGTGTATTGAAGGCTTCGAACCCAGCTGTGCATGGCATCAGTGGATCACACAGGCACTAGCTTCATTAATAGATTAATGGATACATGGGTTATAAGGAGATGGGGGCTAGTTGGAGGAAAGGGGGATCTTACTCCCCAGACCCTTCATCTCCAGACCCCTCTGCTTTGTGACTGTATGGAGAAGCAGCTTTCCGACTCTACATCTTTCTGACATGATGCACTGCCTTGCTGCAGGCCCAGAAACATAGCCGAGTAGCCGTGGGCTGAAATGTCAAATGCTATGAGCCAAAATAAATCATGTCTCCCCTAAATCAATTTGCTCAGGTGTTTTTTCACAGTGATAAGGCATGGCTAATATGTCCTTTGAGCAGCAGCTAGTGTTAGCCAATGGCCAGCATCTGCGTGTCCCATAACACAGGGTCAAGATTATAGGCAGACACTAAAGCATATCCTACTCTTCTCATACCAACCTAAGCAACCCAGGTCAGAGCTGCGGCCACCTGAGGAAAAGACAGTTCCACCAACACTGGTACATTTTTTTAAGATGTATTCTTATTATTTTCAATTATGTATATATTTGTGTGTCTGTGTAGATATGTGTATGCACATACCTATGGAGGCCATAAAAGGTGTCCACCTTCCTGGAGCTGTAGTTCCAGGTAGTTGTGAGCTGCCCAGCATGTGTGCTGGGAACCAAATTCAGGCCCCCTACTGGAGCAGTACATGCTCTTAACCACTGAGCCATCTCTCCATCCCCATTGGCACAGCTATGACATCCAATCCACGTTGCAAGTCTGGTGTCACTGTATGTGCCTTGCACTAAGACAGTGGGCTACTTGGTCTTGGACCAAGGCCAACCCATAAAGTCCTTGCCTTCAAGCTAACTTCAACAATCAAAAATCAAAAAGGCTAAGCCAAAAATCACAGACCCAGACACTGGAGAGATAGCTCCTCAGTTAAGGGCACATGTAGAGGAATTTTAATCCAGCAACATGGCTGCCCTGATCACATCCAAAAACCTTCTAGGTCTGTATGATCTGGCTGAAATACAGGCCCACACTTAGTATACACCTTTAATTAATAACAGTGTAAGTAAGGTTAGTTGGTAAGAGGAAGCAGCCATATTTGAAAGTGACGTCTAACTGAGGGGCAGACACAGTGACTAATTAGAGAAAGATTTAACAGAATGAGTAAGAGATAGGATATGCCCAACTCTCACTAGAACAGACAGAAAAGAGAGGCTACAAGAGAAAGGGAGAGAGAGGTGATATAAAGTATGGCAGTTTCACTGGGACAGGTTTACAGAGACAGACTAGACACAGGGACAGAATGATCCAGAGAATAGGAGGAGCCAGAAAATTAAAACATATTGCCAAAGTTAGTATGAGGCCAGAGCAATTTAGGCAGAAGCCAGATTGAATCAGTCGGTTTGGAGAGGAGTTTGAGCCAGAACAAATGAGTTGAACCAGCTATCCAGAGTTCAGAAAGAACTGGAAAGGGTGAGCTTATTCAGTATTAAATCTTAGAGACTGAAAACATTCTAGGCCTAGGTCAGATTGTACAGAGCTAGAAACTTCCAGGATGAGGTCTAGGTTAACAGACAGAGGCAGTAAGCCTTGGAGACGACAGTTACATTAGGAAAATAAGTTACTTTTATAAGCACATTTTGCTCTCGAAGAGGGTCAGAGTTTGGCTTCTTGGCCCCATGTTGGATGGCCCATCCCCACCTGTAGATCCAGCTTCAGAGGATCTAACATTTCATCCCGTGGACTCTGAAGGCACCTTCACCCACACATTCGCACACATACCCACACACAAACACAGACACATATATAACCGAAATCTTAAATCTGTTTTTAAAATCTGAGAACTCCAAGAGACTCATTCTGAAAGCTGAAAGAGCACCACACTGTGCCTTCTCCTCGTGTCCCAGCCCTACACGGCTCTTCAGCTCAGACTCTCTTCCACGTTCAGCTAAACCAACGCCCACTACCTACCATGAATACCAGAACTGCTTGCTTTCTTCTTTAGAGTATTTTTAAAATTTTTTTAAATGTATTATTCCTTGACTGCCTCATACATACATACTTGGTAATTTTTAGCCCCTTTCGACCTCTTTCATCCCTCCCCCGCCCCTGCCAAATTCCTTCCACTTCCCAGGGAGCCCCTCTCCAGTTTTCATGTCCTTTTTATGTATGTTTGTTTGGTTGGTTTTTCGAGATCCACTGAGTTTAATTAGAGCTGCCTGCATAAGCCTGGATGTGAAATTATGTACTGGAGCAAAGGCAACTGAAGAGTGGCTATGACACTAAAGAGAGTCACTCCCTTCCTGCTAACAACCATTAACTGTCAACAGCTCCTCAGGAAGGTGAGGCCTCGTAAGCCCCTGCCTCACCCACAACGGAATATCGGCCAGCCTGGTCTTGTTCAGGGTTTGTGTAGGTAACATAACCCCTGTGGCTTGGATCCCTGACAAAGGAGGTGGTGATTGAATGAAGAAAGGACAGACACACAGATACACTTACAGGAAAGCTGGGATCAGATGGAGTTCTGCTACCTTCTCTGGGGAGAACCTATTACCACAGAAACCTGGACATTGGAACGAGAGGGGAGAGACTAGCTAGTGTTGCTAGGAGGTCTCCGTAAGTGAGCAGTCTCTGGCTGTAAACAGCCAGGAGGAGGAAGCTGCAGTTGCTAGTTTATAACACACTGATTACTCTTTCATCAACACTTGTACTCAGACCCCACAGGAAAGCTCTGTCAACCCTTTGAGCCTCCCCTAGGGAAGGCTTTGCCAGTCCCATGGGGAGGAGGCACTGGAGTCCTCAGCGTAGCCAGTCACTCAACAGTACATCCACTGGGGATTTCACTCACTTGGATCGTCCTCCGCTCCCTCCAGCAGCTGCTGTGAGTGCCTTAAACAACAGCATTATAGCACTTCTCCCCAATCTCCAGTTCCGGCTCCACCCTCTTCTGTGATCCTCCCTGAGCTCTGGAGAGAGTAACATACATTCTGTTTAGGGCCAAGCAGTCAACTCCGTCTCAGCTCTGTGTCCATCTGTGGGTCACTGCATTGGTTGTGGCCCACTGCAAAGAGACGCTTCTCTGACCAAGGCCGAAAGCAACATGATCCCTGAGTGCAACTTAAACATTTAGAAGGCAGTTGGATGCCACGTCTATTAATGCTTTCCATCACAGAAAGTCAAAGAAAGACATTATACATCACCCGGAGAGGTCCTGATGCAGTGATGAATACTGAATGAGGACAAGGAAGGCCAGAAAGATGGGAGACTCAGGCCAGAGCCAGTTGCCAGTAGGAAGGAAACTGAATGATGAAGCTCTGGAAGAAGGTTAAGGTAAGTGAGATTCTATAAACAGTACTTTGGAGATGCACAAGAGAATGTGATTCTCCCTACTGTGGGATCCTCCCAGAAGAGAAGTAAGGTTCTGAGTGAATCAACCAAGCACACACACAGGGGTCCACATAAGGAAAAATCAGTGTTTCTGGCAACACTAATCACTGAGCAAGTATCATTCATAATGTCAGCAAATCTCCTAATCTAGAAAACCAGTACAGCCTTTTTTGGAAGGCAACCTGAATCTATTCTAAATTTAAATCTTCAATCCCTCAGATCTAGCATCTCCTACTTTTAGGAAGTTAATCAATGGGAACATTTCTACTCTTGAAAATTTGCAGAAAAAAAAAGTCTGTACAAAGACACTCGTTGTTGGTAAGATGCAAGTTTTGAAGCATTTTGCCTGAGGAAATTTTTCAGCCATTCTCTTTGGAAAAATACGTTCCATGTTGGGTAGAAACCAGGGCTACCTCCAAACACCCTCCAATGTTCAGGACACCACCAAACATCAACAGTATCACTCCTGAAAAATCCTCCCTGAACACTGCAGAATATCACCATTGCTCTTGGCTGCCCACCAGAACTAACTGGCAACTTTCTATTACTGAATACCAGGGGATTTGATTGCAGGACAAAGAGAAATTAAGTTGGAACCAAGCTTGAATCTCCTCCTCCAACCCCTGCAGGCTATCATATAATTAGCATTGAAAGACTTGATAAAGGCCATTGGGCCCATAGCCTTACTGAGCTGTAAACCCTGGAAGCTACAATACCAACCTTCAAGTCAAGATGTACCCAACGGAGAATAGGGTCATCAATGTCATGGGTTAATTAACCACCTTCTGATTAGATTTGAGTTGTGGTCCACAAGAAGGAACTGTAAAGCTGGTACTGTAAACCCGGTCAAGAGTCTGTGGATGGGGAAGGCACGGTCCCTAGCAGAGAACCTACTGCTATTATTTTGCCAAATATTTATGTTTATGTCCATAAATTAGCACTGCCCTTAGCCCTCATCAGAGAAGCTTCTTATTGCAGTGATCAATGAGTAGTTAATGCAGATCCATAACTGGTCTGTGTGCAGAAAATAGATGGCGGCTGTATCCTCATCCCTAAATGGGATGTCTGTATCATTCGCTATGTGACTCAGGGAACATTGCAGAAGATGGGTCCAAAAAAGAATGTAAGAGCCAGAATATGGGGAGGTTTGCTTCAAAAAGATGTCTTCTAGACATGACATGACCATTGTAAAGTGAACTCACTCCAGATCTTGTACAAGATCTGTACAAGACTAGGCATGTCAACAACTTATCATGGATATGAGAGGCACTTAAAAAGTCCTACCCATCTCTGAGAAACTATTGGCAGTTAATGATTGTTAAGGAATGTGATGTAATTTTCTTCAGTGATGTAGCCACTAACAAGTTCAGTAAATAACCCTACTATCACCAATGTTCATGCAATCAACCTATTTAAGTTAATAGTAGCGCACAAAAAAAATTTAATTAAAAAATAAACAAAAGTAAAACTGTGGTGGTTTGCATGAGAATAGCCTTTGTGGACTCATATATTTGGAATATTTCGTTCCCAGTTGGTGGAACTTTTAGAAAGTATGGCCCGGTTGAAAGAGGTTTGCCACTGGGGGTGGGCTTCAAAGTTTCAAAAGCCCATGCCAGGCCCAATCTTGTCCTCTCTGTGTGTCTTCTGTCTGCAGATCAGGATGTAAGCTCTTAGCAATTGCTCCGGCTACCTGCCACCACAATGTTCATGGACTAACCCTACGAAACTGTAAGCAAGTCCCTAACAAAATACTTTCTTATATCAAAGAAAGAAAGAGAGGGAGAGAGAGAGAAACAAACAAAGAAAAAAAGAAACAAAGAAGAAAAATTATGTTCCGCCTGCAAGGGTAACTCTGTAAGTATTCAAGGTGTCCTCTAAGTTCTTAAAGGAGCCAAGGCCAGGCATCTTCTCAGCTGATCACTGCCACCAGACAAGGGAGCCTTGAAGATACATTCCTGTCACTGTTCATTTTTCAGACCTGTTGCAGCTCCCAGTATATTCCCATATTTGCTAAATGAATGAATGGTTTACCTAGGCATGGAGCAAATCTAGACTACTGTTTTTTTTTTTTTTTTTATCTAGAACAACAGTTTTCAAGCTTTGGGTCATGATTGATCCCTTTAGGGGATTCCGTATCAGAGATCCTGCATATCAGACTTTACATTCCAATTCATAACAGCAAAATTACAGTTATGATGTAGCAATGAAATAAATTTATGATTGGGGTTCACCGAAGCATGAGGAAGTGCGTTAAGGGGCACAGCGTTAGGAAGGCTGAGAGCCGCTGATCTAGAAGGAGGGTCGGTAAACACCTGTTTCACTGTGATCAGAGGCTATCAGCTCTGTCCTTCTCCCTACCCTGGGCAGTTGCTGGCTTAGGAGATGGAATGAAGGGTCTGGGGAAAGAAAGACAAACATGAGACTAGTTGGCAATTTGCATTCTCAAGATAAAACAAGTTGGAAATTTTAGTTATTGGCCATATCTTGTAGCTCCTAATATTACGTATATCCTTTTCTGGGCAAAATATGTACTGTCTTCTGAACGTTTCAAAACGTGTGACATACACACACACAAAAGAGATTGAAAGCTATTGAGCTAAGGTTTTTGGTTTTATTCTGTTTTGTGTTGGGGCTTGGAGGGCTTGTAGAGGCCTTAGCCTTGAAGATGCTGGAGATTATACCATAACTGGCCCAAGGGATATTTAAACTCAAGCTAAAAATATTTGTAGCAGTTTGAAATAAAATTCTCCATAGCTGGGTGTGGTAGCACGTGCCTGTAATTCCAGCACTCAGGGAGGCAGAAACAGGCAGATCTCTGAGTTTGGGACCAGCCTAGTCTACAGAGTGAGTTCCAGAACAGCCAGGGCTATATAGAGAAACCCTGTCTCAAAAACAAATACACACAAAAAAGAATGTTCTCCATAGACTCATCTCCATTGACACTTGGTCTCCAGTTGGTGACAGTGTCTGGAGAGGTTTAGGAGATAGAGCCTGGCTGGAGGAAGGACATCACCGGAACTGGGCTTATCCAGGTTGCTCTCTCTGCTTCAACCTTGCACCCGAAGATGTGACCTCTCCGTGTCTTGCTCCTGCCCTGTTCTCTGCTGTCTTCTCCTGGGAGGAGAGGCAGGCCCTCCTGGTGTGGTCTCTCCTCTCCTGGATCCCTACAATAAATCTTTTTAAAGAGATTTACTGACTGGTGTGACTCCCTCATAGCAAGAAGCAATGAAGAAGAAGAGAAGCGAAGGAGCAGAGCTCAGGCTTCTAAGCTCCTCAGCTCATCAGGGGTTGAGACAACCCTCCCTTGGGAGCCACATCGTTTCTACTGAGGAGGACTCCTCCCAGAGCTGTGTGGATCCTGGGCTCTTGTGTCTCAGGATATCCTTCCTTTTCCTGGACACTTTCCCACAGGATCAGGAAGTCCAACAAAGACAGTATTCAAATATCCTCTGCCAAGGATTAATACACCTAGGTGGTTCCAAAACCATTATGAAAAGTCCAGTATCACAAATAGAACTAGAAATTACTCCATAAAGGAAATTGTCAGGCCGATGTTCCAATTTTCCCTTGTAAGCCCTTAATATATTCTAAAGCACTACAATTTAAAGGTGCATTATAAACTTATGTTGATGTATGGCCTCATTAAATATGAAAAGGCATTTTCCAGTTTAAAAAAAAAGGGGGGGGGCAAGAGGTAAATAAATCTCAGAAATAGGTGAGCCAGATGTTTAGAATTTCACCTATAAAAAATAAATGTAACGTGAACTATTTCATTACACCTAATCGTAAAATTGCTAAGCAAACACTTTCAGGAAGGCAATTGGGCAATTTGCTTGTTGTGGCAGCTTTTCAGCAAACCTAGCAGGTGAAGGCATACTGCTCATCCCTCTCTTGACTCCTGAGCACACGAGCTTTAGCCCAACCCAGCACCACCCTGCCGTCTCACTAACAGAGAATTCAGCCTCAAGTTATATGCTCTTACAAAGCGTTGCTACTTGGCCAATCTGGTTGCCTTTAAGGAGTCTTTGGTGTTCTTGCTCTGTCATACCAAATAAAAGTCAAACTGGACACAACAAAAAAAAAAATCTAAATTTTTCATTATAAATTATAATTTAATTACGATTAAATATTCCACTGTATGTGTGCGTCGGTACTAAGTTAGCTATTGCTGTGTTCCCCGTCATTTTCTCCTATACAGGAGAGTGTGATAAAGCAATTCCAGAGACCTAAATTTCTAATAACCCCACCTCCTGGCCTCCCTCCAATCGACTCACTGCCATCCTTGCTATTGAGCTACTAATGAATAGCTATCTTTGAGTCACCAAACCCTGCGCCCAGGGAGATGATGGGATCACCAACAGCCTCCATTAGCAGTTATCCACCTGATTCATCATGCCAAGTACTATCAAAAGCAAATCAGATGCAGTACTTGCTTTCTCGAGCAGGGAGGGGGGGGGAAAACTACTCGTATACAGAAAAGACATCTGGGTGTGCAGTGGCCGAAGAAGAATTATCTTAGAGGGCAGGGAACCCAGTTGAGAAAACACGATTTAACTTTGCATTAATTGTGCAATGCAACAGAGCTGACGCAGAATAAGCAAGCATACTTACTGTCCTGGATTGTTTTCTGTTGCTCTGATAGAGACCACAACCAAAAGCTACTCAAGGAGGAAAGGGTTTATTTGGCTTACACATCCCAGTGACAATCGACCATGAGGGAACTCAAGCAAGAGCAGAAGCCAAAGCAGGAAACGGGCAGGAAAGCTGTTTACTGGGCCATTCTCTGTGGTTTACACTCTTATAGAACCCAGCCGTCTTCCTAGGGATAGCACTGCCTACAGCTGACTGGACTTTCTCATATCAATCACTAATCAAGAAAAGGCCCCCAAAGATACGCCCACAGGCTGGTCAGATGAAGGCAATTTCTCAATTAAGATTCTTTTGCTGAGGTGACTCTACTTTGTGTCAAACTGACAAGAATTGATCAGACTCATTACAACTATAGCATTTTCATGCTATAATACAGTAAAGCTGGGATTCTTTTTTTTTTTTTAAGATCAAGCATTACTGCATGAGGCTTATAAAATGCCGGGACCTGGGTTTGGTGGTGCATGTGTGTTATTTCATTACTTAGGAAGCTGAGACAAATGGACCAGGAATTAAAAGCTAGCTTGGGCTATATAATGAAAATAAAGTAAGGCTGGTAGATAGTCAAACCCTGTCTCAAAAGAAAGGTATGTGGGGAGAGAGCGGCACTGGATTCCACCCGTCTCAGTGCAGCTAAAGTGTGTGTGTGTGTGTGTGTGTGTGAGAAGCTGAGGGCGATGGATCAAATACTGAACTACTAGACTGAGTCAAAAGATTGGAGTTTTGGGTCACTCGCATTCTGAGTTCCGAATTCCTATTTCTTCTGAAGTTAGGATATTGGCTGTCCTTCT
Source organism: Psammomys obesus (assembly GCF_907164565.1). Taxonomy (NCBI): domain Eukaryota; kingdom Metazoa; phylum Chordata; class Mammalia; order Rodentia; family Muridae; genus Psammomys; species Psammomys obesus. The sequence goes on along the minus strand of NW_026596057.1, from coordinate 5,282,863 downwards.
ACTCATATTTCAGTCTTTCATCCTTTAGGAACCTTAAACAGTGAGAAACTGAGGGGCCTATATAGCACGCTTCAATATATGCTATGTAGGGGTCATCCTAAAGCATTGCCCTAATAAACCACTTCCCCACCCCCTAAGTATTGCTACAGCTTCCTGTTTAATGAATCCAGACCAACATTCCTCCTAAACAGCATGGCACCATTATTCCCCTCCACGCAGGCAACCCACCAGGGAAAGTGATGTCTCCAGGCCTCTTTCCTCACTTGTGAGATGAGGATGTTAAGACGGTCTGGTTTAGAGCTCAAGTGAAGGTTTGATAAGATGATCTCTGCAAAGTCATCAGCTGCTGAACCCTCTAAGATGTCTAGCTATGGTGGTGGTGAAGATGTTGAAGACTCTGATGATGATGACGTAAATGATGATGGTGATGATGATCTCCCCAAGGTAATCTCCCCAAAAGACCCCTAGGTTAGTCTCTGGCTCATTTCGTTTCTGGCTCATAATTGCTTGCTTTCATATTCAGTTCCAACCCATGTCACCCGGTAACTAATGCATTTGGTGTAGCCATATGTTCTTCAGTTATCCTTTAACTTCCCAAATTTGCCTTCTCCAGCCCTCAAAGAATAAAATCTTCTGGATTTAAAGTAATTTCAAAGCTTAAACAGGCCCTTTCTTCCTTCCAGAAGTCATTCAAAACTGAGTTGCATTGAAGAAGCAAAAACCTCATTTTGACTCAACTATTGAAATCTTAGCAATAACTTTCCAATAACAGCTAACTACATATTTTTAAGGGTAAAACATAATTATTCACAATGGAAATAAATATTTTCATTGGGTAAAAAAAAACAGTCTTCATGGCATAAAGAAAATTTGAATACAGAGTGAAAAGAAGGAAATTTTAATTTAGATAGACCCTTATAAGACATATAAGACCCTTCCTTAGTTTTAGAATTACAGTTTGAAATGGATACATCTCCCTCTTCAATAAAGGCACCAGCAAGATGGGTTTAATTCTCAACGCTCATCTTTAGTCTTGTCCTCAGCCACCTTCTGGTTATGTGCCTTCACAGTCTTTCCCCAGGGTCTGCATGCAGAGAGAGAGAGAGAGAGAGAGAGAGAGAGAGAGGATGATGAAGAAGTTTCTGGTACCTCTGCTTATTCTGCTTATAAAGCAACTAATTCTCTCATCAGACCAGACTCCTAATAAACACAGTGCAAACCTAAGCTTTAGCACCAAATGACATTACACTGGGGTTTAGGGTCTCAACATTTGACCCGGAGGCCAATAGTGCAACATATTTGATCCCCAAGAACAGAACTGAACATTCCCCGTTATTAATACAGATGCCTACTCTCTCCAAGTCCTCCATATCCATTTCCTTCCTGTGGCATGTCAGGGCAGACCTAGGGCCTCACACGAGCTAGGCCAGCATTCTACCACTGAACTGTTTCCCACCAACTTATGCATTTTGAGGAATTCTTACTGTACTAGGGTTCTGTCTCCACAGAACTTATAGAATGAATCTATCTATCTTATCTACATCTACTTCTATAGATAATATATAATTCAGTAGTTACAGGTCTATATCTATGTATAGATATGTAGATATGCATATATAGAGAGAGATGGCTGGATGGATAGATATAGATGATATAGTTATAGACAAAGGGGATTTACTAGAATGGTTTACAGGCTATGGTCCAGCTAATCCAACAATGACTGGTACAATGATAGATAACAAATGGAAGGTCCAAGTATCCAGTAGTTGTTCAGTCCAAGAGGCTAGATGTCTCAGTTGGTCTTCAGTATACACTGAAATCCTGAAGGAGTAGGCTCTAATGCCAGTTAAGAAATGGACTTGTTAACAAGAGCAATCACGCAAACAAAGCAAGCGTCCTTATTCCATGTTCTTTATATAGGCTGCCAGTAGACATTGTAGTCCAGATTAAAGGTGGAGCATCCCACCTCTAACAATCTGGACTGATTTATCTCCCCACCTCAAAGACTGAGATTCCAGCTCCTCCCACTTCAAATGGTTTTATTAAGAAAAACAGAATCCCTCAGTTAGGCAGTGGTGGATCACACTTTTAATCCCAGCACTTGGGAGGCAGAGGCAGGTGGACCTCTGGGTTCAAGGACAGCCTGGTCTACAGAGCCGGTTCCAGAACAGCCAGGGTTACACATAGAAACACTGTCAAAAAAAAAGAAATCCTCACACATGTGCCCAGCCATTTTGGGTTTAGTTAATTGCTGGTGTCATCAAGCTGACAAGCAAGAATAGTCCTCACACTCATGAACTAGCTCCAAATGCTCACCAGTAGCCTCAGCACTGGATGGCATCAGCCTTAGCTTTCTGCTTCTGTTTTTGTTTCATTTGTTTGTTTGTTTGTTTAATAGAACTCACACACTTCGCTGCTACTAAAAGCTACAATGCAAAACCACTTGCTGCTCACCTGATAATTTTAAGCAAGTGAACAGGTTAATTAATCAGCATCTAAGAAAAGACTGGAGACCACGTATGGTACTAGCCCTCTTGTGGAAAACTGCTGTCGGCCGATTAAAAAAAACAAACAAACAAAACCAACAAGAGTAGAGAACATTTCTATATGAAGACAAGTAAGTGGTGGGCGTCTTGCCAGTTCTAAACACGTGATATGCACATGCTTTTTAACATAGCCTACCTTGTGCTTCATTACAGCCTTCCTTAGCTCACTTTCCTCATTTCTCACTTAACTGGGGGGAACGAGAATCATACCTCCAGGGCGTGGTAGCACACACCTTTACGAGAAGCACTTGAGAGGCAGAGGCAGGTGGATTGCTGTGAGTTCAAGTCTAGTCTGGTCTACATAGTGAGTTCCAGGACAGTCAGAGCTACATAGTGTGACTCTGTTAAAAACAAACAAACAAACAAACAAACAAAACCTCACACTTGTCTCTCACAACCATCTCAAAAAAAAACGAAAGGAGGTGGTGCTCCCTCTTTCAAGAGAGAAGGGTCCCTTGCTTGCACACACAGATTTAGTGCAGGCTGATTAGTCACTACAGAAACTGGCTTGTGCGTGCTAGAACATTCCCCAGTAAGGTTTAGTACATGGTTTTGTATGAATACAAATGAATTCAATATTTACATATGACAGTATTTTCAATTTGTGATATTTGTATGAAAGCAACAGGGATCTTTCTGAGCACAGAGGACGGATTAATATTTAGGAGTAATTGTTTTATATCTCTCATCGCTGGTGGAAGAGGGGGAAGAGGAGCTGCAGACCTCCCCAACCATCCATTCTCATCGTTTTGGATGAAGACATTTTCAAGGCCTTTCTCAGACTACACATTCCCCCAAGGCACTTAGGCAAATTATTTTTCTGTAAGTCCATTTTTAAGTGTCTCTCGGTTTCTGGGTCCACACATCCTTCTGCTGATGGCTGCCCTCAACCCAAAGTAAGCCCATGGGTGGGCCCAGCTTGGCCCACCTTGCTCCATGAAGCCCTGAGGATAACTCCTGGTTCACCTTTTCTCTTAGCTTCTGAGGGAAGCACTCCAGCCCTGATGCTACCTGACAGGTTACTATTCAAAAAGATGAGACAAGAAGGAAGTGGGAAAGCGAGGGACTGTGGGAGGCAGCAAGAGTGGAAACCCACAGCATTGCACGGCCCTGCTTCGTCTGCTCTTCCCTCCCGGCCCCGAGAGTCCCGGGTTCAGACATAAGCTTTCTCAGAGTGACTTCTAGATTTCAACACTTCCTATTCATGCCTTTCCCTGCATCAGAGCCTTATTTGTTTTTTCATCTATCTAAAATGCTAATGTTTCCGAGATGAAAAGGTAGGGACGGGCTAGCAAATCAAAGTCTCCGTGAGGGAGGAAATCCCACTAGTCACAATATCGCCTTGGCAATTTGCGGCTGGGGAGAAACTCTCACAGATTCAGCCTCATCTGACTCTCACTTATACACTCTCTTCTTAGAGAACTAGGAAATACTTGGTTGTTATCACTTGGGCTTCACAGAGGAGATTCCTGTTGATCAAAGTGCCAACTCTGTGCTTCCAACCTAACCATAATAAAGAGTGGAACACAGAGCCACGGACAGATTCCTGCCTATGTTAGAAAAGAGCTGGCCAAGACAAAAATTTCCTTGGCCTCTCATTTTCATCTGGTCAGGTCTAATGCTCATGGACCTTGCTACTGGTCCAGAGACCATAACCTGTCTCCTGATGCCAACCCTAAATTCGGGCCTTTTCACTCCGTGGACTTGGGTCCCAGCGTTAAAAGAAAGGAGAAGGGGAGCCGGCAGTGGCTGTCTCCTTCCTCTACGTCTTGGTCACAGATGTAAATGACCAGCTGCCTCAAGTCCCTGCTGCCATGACTTGGCAGTCAATGATGGCCTGTATACCCTCAAACATGAACCCCGATAGAATCTTCCTTCATTAACTCCTTTTTGTCTCAGAAACGAGACAAGTAACCTGAGATAGATCCATCTGCCTTCCTCCAAACCACGACCCTCTAATTCAGTTACACACCATTATACAGATCCTTATCTCAGTGGTGTCCAAGTTTGCTTTTCTCTTGTGATGATAAACACCTGAGGGTTTATTTGGCTTTACACATCTGCTTTGTGAGGAAAGTCACGGCAGGGACTCAGGTGGGAGCAGAGGCAGGAACCACGGAGAAATGCTGCTTACCGGTTTGCTGCCAAGCTCACACGTAGCTCCCTTTCTTCTAGAGCCAAGCTCCATCTTCCCAGGGCGTCAAGAGAATGCCCCCATAGACATACCCACAGGCCAATCTGACCCGATCAAGGCGGCTCTTCAACTGAGGGTCCCTCTTGCCAGGTGTATCGAGTTGACCAAGAAAAAGAAAGAAATAAACATCTAACGGGGACAGCTGGTGAGGCGAGAGTGCGGAGGCAAACAGAAAGTGGCTTAGAAAACTGCACACACACACAATGAATGCTGAAGCAGGGCGAACGGAGGCACGGGGTGAAATCCATGCTCTTACTTCTAGGCTATACGAAAAAGTGGTAGAAACAGGTAAGGAAGAGCTTGAACTGAACCTGAATTGAACATGTATAATTCAATGCTTAGTAGGTGTTCCGAGCAATGAGACAGGAATCGATGCAATGCCTTAAGGAAGAGCTTTCATGTTCCGCTGTTTTTCAAAGACAAGGCCAGCCTATGTAAACACACTCTAGCAGAGCTTCAGACCTCCCAATTCTACCATTCATTCTGTCGGTCTGCATGTCCTTCCTCCCACTCTCTGACCCTTGTTGATGCTGAGCTCCGGGATCTCAATAGTGAGTCATGACATAGTTGTCATAGTACATTTTTGAGCATCACTGTGAGACCTTCTTGTAACTCTCCCTAGCTTGATCGTCTTCACACTCCCTGACTTGATTGACAGGTCAACCAACCTACCTTCCACCTCCTCCCGTCTGGACGTAGTTTAAGATACCAGCTTCAACGTTATACTGTGTTAATTACTACTCTCTATGACAAAACTCCTGACAGGAGCAACTTAAGGGAAGAAGGGCTTGTTTTGGGTCGCAGTTTAAGACGAGGCACAGTCCATCGTGGGGAGAGAACACAAAGGCGCAGAAGCACGAGGCAGCTGGTTGCGCTGTGTCTGCCGTCAAAGAGCAGACAGCAGGCAGGAAGTAACACCTTAAGGCCTGACCTCAGGGGCCTCCTCCCTCCAGCAAGGCTCCACCTCCCAAAGGTTTCACAGTGCTCCAAACTAGAGCCTCCAGCTGTCCACCAGCTGATGAACCCCAGGAGCTGAGGGGGAACACTTTCATTCAGACCATAGAGAGACTGGGAGATGGCTCAATGGTTAAAGAGCCTGCCACAAAAGCGTGAGGAGCAGAGTTCGGATCCCCAGAACCCAAGCAAATGCTCGTGGAAGGGAGAGCACAGTCACTCACTCACTCCAACCTGGGGAAGCTGGAGACAGGGAGTCTCCAGAGGAAACTGGGTTTACCTGAGGGAACCTGCCTCGAGATCAGAGACGATCCGAAAACTCAACTTTAGGCCTCCACTTACATACAAACATAGGTGTGTTCCCCCACATACAAACATATATTATATATATATATATATATATATATATATATATATATATATATATATGTATATATGTATATGTGTATATGTGTATGTATATATATGCATACATATATATATTCACAACACATATACACACAAAAATGGAAAAAGAAAACTATATAACATGTAACTGCCAGCCTGTACACACTTGACTTGCCTTTACCTCTTTGTTTATTCCTTCAAAAAGCACATGCGCTTCCTTCCAGCAATGCACAGAACACCTCCTTTACACTCAGCATCCCTTTAAACCCTGCCAAGAACGCCATCGAGTTCCGATTACCACATGCAGCTATGAACGTGGCCCAACACAAAATCAAAAACATACTTCAGCCAGTATGAGATTTTTTTTTTTTGCAATGTTTTTATAACTCAGTTGCACGGATATCCATGGTGAACTTTATAGATGACAACATCACATCACGGTGTCAAGGTTGGACACACGTGAGGGCAGCTGAACTCCGAGCACTTCCACCCACACAGCAAAACTTGGCCCTGCATGACTCCTGTCTTATTGGTGGCCATCAGACACCACCAGAGCTTTGTAAACTGCGAATGGCTATAAATGGCACTCTGGCTGCACACATCCCTTACAGAATAGAACCAAGAGCAGTCAGCTGAGATGAAGGGGTACTTCTATGCAAGCAATGAGAAAGAACACTTTTGGCCCAGCCTCTTCCTGGAGAGGCTAGCTTTGAGTGAAAGCACCTGGGAAAACATTTCATATTGTATCAGGAGTCCTTGGCAGCTGTCACTCTGCTTTAACACAGTTTAAAACAATGAAAGAATAATGTCTCTTTGGGGCCTTGCTAAATTATCAGAGTCCAGGGGGGTGCCATCTGCTAGAAGAATGCCTCTGATTCCAAGGGGACCACCTACCAGAGAGACTTTAGCCTGGGACTCATGTTAGACAGACACAGAAGAGCTAAAGGTCAGGGTACAGAATCCGGAGCCAATTACTAAACACCCTGGAGGGAAAAATAATAATTTTCTGAAAACAGTGGTACCTGCATTTTCCTATTGAGAACTCATTAATAAAACAATAAAAAGAGTCTCATTAAATGAGCATATTTAGAACAATATTCCCTTAGACTGGCTGTAATTTCTGTAACTCCCCAGTGACAGCTTTTAATTCTGCATAGCAACCACCAGGCAAGGCGCAATCTGCAATCTGCCGGTTGCAGAGGGAATGAGTCAGCCTGCAGCAGAGAGGGTAGTAAGGACACATCAGCGTGCGCCCCCCCCCCCCGTAACTAATTCAACAGCATAGCAGCAGCGTTTCTTTAAGATGAGCTTTTCACCCAAAGAACATGTCACTTCTCTCTGCCCCATAAGGAAGAGGAACTCAGAGGCTTCCATGCTGTGAGAGATGAGGCCGGTCTCAGAAGCGACTGCCCGCTTGGAGAGCAAGATGCATAACCCAACTCTTCCCCAGTCTGGGCTTTCAAGCTGCAAAACACGATTTTCACCCTCAGGTTCTGCATAGCTGGGGTCCCTGGTGCCTTCAATACTCCCGGCTGTAAACCTGGCTTCTTAGAACTTCCTGATATACCTTCACAGGCATGCAAACTCCCTTCCCCTCCTTGAGTCACCTGCTGAGACTTGGGTCAAGTGTTCAGGAATTTAAACGGTGAGTCAGGCCAGTCTTCTGGCAACCACAAAGACTTGCAGCTGAAAAAGCTGAACGCTGGCCTGTGAGCCCCAGTACAGGAATCCCTGCCTTCCCCTGGCCCACCTTGTTGGGTCACTCTCCCAGGGATTCTGTGGGGAAGATGAGCCTTGAGTCAGCCAGGAGGCAGCCAGGAGCAGAATCACCCAGACTCATGCCTGACAAAGGAATGAAGCCTTAGCTGGAGTCCAGCCTCCTTGCTTCCCATCATGGCTGGGAAATGCTTGTTTGTGTCTAGCTGACAGGTGGCCTCTCTTCCCAGGTCCTCCTGTACTGTATTGGGCACAATGCTGAGCCTCTCCCCATTGGAATTCACCAAGGGGCCAGGGAAACCCTTCTTCCCACCAAGCTTTGGGCCTTTCCTCTTCTGCCCTAGCCCTTCCTTCTTCCTACCCACCTGTAAGGCTCTCAACCTATTAACAGATAATTTTGGCTTTCATCCACCTTTCATGTCCCCAGATCTTTCCTCTGCTTCTCGTCTACACCCACAAATGTGCATCTATCCCCACCACTAAGCAGCTCTGGAGTGACCATCACAAGCTCCAGTTTCCACCCCACATAGGAAGCAATCACTGCCTCACACAGCCTCAGAACTGTTCACAGTCCTGGCTAAAAACATTCCTACTTCAAATAAGTGAAACATCCTATGTATAGACTCCCTGCCCCTTTTTCTTCCCATATGGATCTTCTCTCACCACAGCCAACCCGCTCCTCCTGAAAGCCCTCTAGCCACACCATTCCTCTGCCTAAAACTCCTAAGCGAGGCCACATCTGTGCTTAAGAGCACTATTTATGGCAGACCATTTGGTTTGGACACTAACTGCCATCATTAGCTGGTGGCCCTGAGCCAATGAGGACAATAATAGCACCTGCCTCTTAGCGTTGCGGTAGGGGCTGGTTGACGTTGGCGGTGGACTTAGAGTACTAGCTGGCATGGAGTAAGCCTTCTGTGTACGTGTGGATCTCTACTGCTCGCCACGTAAACCCAAGATCTTGGGGACTAGAGGGATGGAGGCTCCGCAGTTAGGATTGCTTGCTGCTCTTCTAGGGGACCAGCACCCACATCGGGCAGCTCTAGGGGGTCTGATGGTGTTCTCTAACCTCCAAGAGCACCCACACATTCCTGGATACACAGATACACACACACACACACACACACACACATTTTTAAAATAAAATCTAAAAAAAGAATTGAAGATCTTTAAATGAACTAGAGAAACGATGGTAAAGAAGCCCAAATGATGCTCTACAGCAGGGGTTCTCAAACCTCCTAATGGTGTGTCCCTTTAACTGTTCCTCATGTTGTGGTGACCTGCAACCATAAAATTATTTTTGTTGCTGCTTCATAGCTGTAATTTTGAAACTATTATGAATCGGAATGTAAATATCTGTTTTCCCGTGGTATTAGGTGACCCCTGTGAAAGGGTCATTCGACCCCCCCAAAGGGATCACAACCCACAGGTTGAGAACCGCTGCTCTAGCTCCATCCCAGGACTCCCCAAAAGCTTCAAGTCAATCTATCCAAGGGCAGACCTCAGCTCCCAACAAGGGTTTGCGTGCTCTTCCCAGGAGGGGGTCTTTCTGTAGTTACCACATGAGCCACGCCCTAAACACATTACAAACAGCTAACAGCCACAAAGTTAGCTCTGGTTCCTGTGCTCGATGGACTCAAGCTAGACTCCAGGAGGACCACCTAAGTGCAATGGCTCTGGAAGAGAGAAGAGCCTGGAGAGGATGGTTTTCCCTTTACGGGGAAAGAGCGTCTAGTGTTCCTCCCTTAGAGATGGAGAGTACAGGAACATCTGAATGAAGAGGAAGCAGTATCCCAAGCAGAGAATGCTGGACCCAGAGAGAACTCAGGGGAGAGCCCCAGGTTCCCACAATACAGGGCACACTGTGGTTAGGAGCAAGGAGGCAACTAAAGAAGGCATCAGAGAAGGAAGACTTGATGAAAAAGTTTCTCAGTCACAACTGAAGGACTGAAGTGGGTTGGCCATGCTGCACACTTCCTGTGCTGTACGTTAAGATGGAGAGGTGGACATGTTCCCCCCAGCCATGTCCTGTGCTGGACACTGAGATGCAGAGGTACATGAAAACACACACCTCCGTTGTTCTGCAGAAAGGCTGCTGTCAAAGGCCAGGAGTCTGCCTAGCACTGCCAACAAGAAGAGCCAGACCTCCACAGGCTCAGTTTTAGAGCCTCACTTCATGAGGAGACTCCACAGCCTTCCCTGGCTGATGACCACCGCCTCTCTCACACCCCCACCAACTCTATTCCGTGGACCCATCATCTGTCTGTGGCCCTACCTTCCTGGCCACTCAAGTGTCCTTTTCCCTAACTCTGAGTGAGAAGAGTGGACGTGATTGTTTTATAGAAGTCAGGAGAGCTTTCTGTGGCCCATTCTCCAGGCTGAGAAACTAAAAGTCTCTTTCACTCCCGCCAGATCCCTTCTGTGGAGCAAACCCTCGAATGAGGAATGAGCGAGATGAAAATAGTAGAGCATTCCCCTCACTCATTTTCCTTCCTAAGCTTTCCATCATACATAATAATGATAACTGTCATAGTGTCGACCAGAGCTGACCAAGAACTTCCACGGCCACTATCTCGTTTCACACACACCAGCCGCTGTCAGAGAGAACCAAGATCCCCAGGGGCCCAGTTGCCAACCCCTTCAAAGCGACATCTATTCGCAGACTGCCATATGACCTTAGCGGGTGAAGTGGTTCCTTGATGTGGTAAAGTGCTCAGACAGACAAAGATCGACAGGAACCGCAGAGGTGGCCGTGAGGTACTGTGACAGGAGGACAGGCAGAGAGCTCTCCAAGATAAAAGAGAAAGGATGAGATAAGAGGTCCATTTAAAGACGGCTGTCTCCCTCTCCAGGTGTCATTCCCAGCTGGGGGTTTCCCCAGTGTGGTGAGTGGGTCAAGTTTTGTAGACAGTGCTGAGAGCAGCATTCCCCTCCCTCAGACCTTGGATGGTGCCAGAGACAGATTTCCTTCAGCCTCGTTCAGCCGAGGGACTCACAGGGGCAAAACTCACATAAGCAGTCTCACGCCCAAGAGGGCTGTGCCCCATCCACGTCAGCGTCCTTCCCATGAACTTGAAGTGTACTTTCCTTTAGAGGTATATGTGTAAACGTGGCTGGTTTCCAAAGAACCTGCAAATTGGATTTCCACCCAAAATTCAAAAATAATGGGTAGTAGCGGAAATGCTACACACTTTTTTTTTTTTTTTTTCCAAAAATGGGAAACCACTTGCCGGAGAGGCAAAAGGTGAGTCTACAATTGTGAGTTAGTACGATCGATTGTAGTATTTGGAGGCTGAGGGGATGACTCGGCAGATAAAGGCTTGTTCTGCCAGCACTAGCGCTTAGGTTCAGATCCCCAAACTGGGTGTGGTGGCGCACGCTTGAACCCAGCGACGGGGAGCGGGTTCATCTGGTGGCTCACTGTCCAGCTAGTCTAGCCAAAACAGTGAGCGCCAGGTTCAGGGGCAGGCTCTGTTCCAAACACTAAGATGGAGAACTGACAGCGACGCCTGAGGTCAAATTTTGCACCTGCACACGCATGTGCCTATACTACGCAAATACACATACACACACGTACATGTATGCGTGCGTGTATACATACTGCCCTCACGTCTATATGAAGCCCTGAACGTTCACACATACACACCTATGTATGTACATGTCCACATATATACATACACGCGTACATACGTACATCACACACAGTAAACACACACACGCACACATATGAATATATGCACACACACACACACACACAAACTTGGTGTTTTAACAACGAATAAAAATTATATTGGGAATTTGCCGAGGGTAGAATTTTTTTTTTCTTTTTTCCTGATTTCGTTATTTTTCTGCCTTGCAAGTGAGATGTTCTCCCCACCTCTGAGTTTCACTCACTAAGTTTCCGTGCTACAGAGCAGAGGCAGGGTCAGGAACGCTGCTTCTGAGGGGGCTGGAGGCAGGCTCTTCCAGAGTGACCACGTGGCTCTGCGATGTGTGCGCGCTTGTCTGAGATCTACGCGAGCACCCTTCGCCTTCCTGAGGCTCCTCTGTCAGGTACGGAGGAGCCTGGAGACGTTGGGCTTCCTCTTTCTCTCCGAGCTCGCACCCCCCCCCCGTGACATGGAGCGTCTACCATTGGCTGCCTGGACACAGGGACCGCAGATACTCACTTGGTAACTGGAGCCGTGAAGAGATGTGGCGGAGTAGGAAGGGGCAATCAAGTGTCTGGCTGGTGTTTTTGTAAGGTGTTCAGGGAAGCCTCCTGGAAAGGCAGGGAAGACTGGAGGAGCGCGAGTTCCGAGAACCAATTCCAGCCCAAGATTGCACGTAGAGCTCACCGCTCCCACTCTCTAAAACCTAAAACCTCTGCTGAGATTCTCAGGTTCCCCCTCCCTCTCTCTACTCCGCAAGGCAGACCAGTGTGTGTGTCACCGCGGCGCTCCCGTCTGCGGCAGGTCTTGGAGGCCTGCTCTAAGCGCACGCCTCACTCTCCACGTCTTCCCTGGGGGCGCGGGGCCACCCTGGGGTCTGCAAGCATCTGCGCACTGTGTCCGGACGCCAGGTGCCTCTGGGCCCTCGCTCTCGTTCTCCTGTATCTCATTCTCCCCGCCGCTTTTCCTGCGAACCGTTCCAATCTATATTTAGACAGGTGCTACCCGCCATGTCATAGATAAGAAACGGCACGACAAAGCCGAGCTTAAGGACAGAATATTCTGCCTCAACTAGACCATCCCTCAAGCTGGGGGTGGAGGGGGCAAGAGCCTGGTTATATCTGACCACAGTGGCATCGTGTTCCTCATTCTTCTCCGAGGACTTGATACACATTCCCAAACCCCAAGCAAAGATGGTTCAGCTATGCTCTATCCATGACTGACGTTGAGCTCGCAAACCAATTATTCTGTTTTAAAGGGTAGACACTGGTGCTGGTTTCTTATATTCCCGTGGGCAGGGATCGTGCCGTTTAAAAATATTCGTAATCTCTCCCAGAAGAGGGTGCTTGGAAGTTATCTTTGCCAATGGCCCATTTATCTCCTGAGTTCTCTGTGGTATCTCTGTCATCCTGGGAAACTCTAAAGGCGTATCTTACACTTTTCCCCAGCAGAGCACATGACAGACACCTTCTCACCAGGGTTGAGAGAAGCCAGAGGCTTCCGGTTCCACTCTCCTTCCTGGAGCAAAGGGAATGTGTCGTTAGATCCTTTTTGGGTTGATTGGATAAGAGGGTGGGGGGAGGGAGAGACAGACAGACAGGAGAATGAAGTCAGAAGAGAGTCAAGGGGGTAGAGGAAAGTTAGTTTGTTAATCTTGAATCAACCTCTTTATATTGGACGAATACCTGAATTAAAACAAGACTCCCAAAGCCTTGCCTGTTCCGCTTGAAAATTCAGAAGGCCGTCCTCACTGGTGCCCTCGCTCTCACACTTTTCTCCAGGTCTAGAGTCTAATGTCCCATCCTTTCTACGTGCTTCCTGCAGACAGCACACAGATGCTAGGGCAGGCGCCCACACTCTGGGTACTGTCTGGGTCACGGTGCGGCTTCAGATGGCTGTCTCCACAGCTGCCACCAGCTCACCAGCCCCTTCCTCTGATCTGTCTTCAAGAAACTTGGCTGGGGGTGGGGACACAGTGACTCAATCAGAGACTGAAGAGTGGCCCTCAAGTGGGAGCTGCGAGCAAGTGGACCATCTCTGTCCTTTACTTCTTTTTCTCCAGCTGTACATATAACTTTCCATGTGATGGGGTGGAGGCCAGAGATGTTCGGAAAAGGCACTGTAGGCTCATGTCTGGGACGCCACCACCACTAGACACGCCTGGCCTAACAGCAGGCTGTTGCACAGGGAGAGAAGAGGCTGCTTTCTTACGGCCATGCCTAAGATTCATGAAGAGTGAAATGATGCCTTTGGAACAGTGGTGAAACAATGGGCATTCCTGGGCAAAATGGGAGTCCTCATTTAGCACTTGTCACAAGTTAGATTGGGATCATCCTTCTGATTGCTCCTGCAAAGCAACAGCCAATAACGAACGTACAACTTCTTTGTTGTTGTTGTTTTGATTTTTTTAATAATAGGTTATTTATTCTTTGTAAATTCCACACATGCATGCAGTGCATTTCGATCATACCCACCACACATACATACATACATACATACATACATACATACATACATACATACAGGCAAATGCTCATTAACATAAAATAAACTTGTTTTTTGAGACAGAGTTTTTCTGTGTAACAGCCTTGGCTGTCCTGGGCTTGCTTTGTAGATCAGGTTGGCCTCAAACTCATGAAGATCTGTCTGGAATTAAAGGCATGGGCCATCACAGCAGCCTAAAATAAATAAATGTAAAAAGAATAGCCACTGAGTCTACATGCTAAGCATAGTCACGGATGTGGAGCCATCTATGATGGTTTGTGACCATCTATGATGGTTTGGGTAACCTAGCCGTCACTTAGCACTTCCCAAAAGAGAAATGACTCTCTCCTCCTCGGCAACTATCAGTTCTCACTCTGCAGCCCGGGCTAGCCCCACACGCTCTCTAAAACACAGAAGTTTTAGACTTGTGTATTCTGAGATTACAGGCATGAGCTGCCAGGCTCAGGTTGGAAATTCACAAGCTTTAACCTTGTCATCTCACCCCAAGAAACTTACCCTGAAGAAACAAAGAGAAGGGGTATTCATACATACATACATACATACATACATACGCACACACACACAGAGACATTTACATACATACATATGTGTGTATAGTGATATACTTTTGTAGCATAAATGTCAGCCCTGCATAGCCCCAGGTATCTCCTCAAAATCTTGCTGAAAACTTTAAAAAGTCCAGTAGTTTTATTTAACATTTAATAAATTTTGGTACTAGTAGAAGAAAAATATTGTAACAGATTTAATTTTGAAGATTTTTTTTTAAACAAAATTTTAACTTGTAACCGATGCTGGCTTGGAATGCAAGTTCTTCCTGCCTCAGCCTCCCAAGTACTGGGACTACAGCCATGAGTAGATATGCCCAGCTTCTGACTTTGTAGATCTTATTGGCTCTATTTGAGACTCAAAATTTGACCAGCAGTCTGAACCAAAAATTTTTTAAACTCCATCACATCACATGAAACGTTATCTTTGCAGCCAGAGAAAAGCAAAAACAAAGGGCAGAGATCGTCCAATTGGTAGCAGCTCCCACCCTCTCTCATTTTAATATTGTTTGAACACTTGGCCCCTATATGACTGGCTGAGACACAGCTACTTGTTACAAAACCAGCTAACATGTTGAGTTGGATTTGAGTGTACTATATACAGAGAAAACTTTAAGCCAAACTCAAAAGATATACAGTGGCTGCTTTAGACCAAAGAACTTATCTTTTTTTTTTTACCTCTTTTTTTAAATTTTTATTATTAGTTATATTTTATTAACTCTGTATCACAGCTGGATCCCGCTCCCTCAGTCCCTCCCAATCCCACCGTCCCTCCCTCATCTCCTCCCTGCCCCTTTCCAAGTCCACTGATAGGGGAGCACCTCCTCCCCTTTTATCTGATCCTATTTTATCAGGTATCTTCAGGACCGGCTACAAAGTCCTCCTCTGTGGCCTAGCAGGACTGCTCCTCCCTTGGGAGTGGGGAGGTCAAAGGGCCTGCCATTGAGTTCCTGTCAGAAATAGTCCTTGTTCCCCTTACTAATTGGTTACTGAGCTACCACGGGCTACATCCGAGCTGAGGTTCTAGGTTATATCCATACATGGTCCTTGGTGGAGTATCAGTCTCAGAAAAGACCCCTGTACCCAGATATATTCGGTTCTTGTGGAGCTCCTATCCTCTCCACGTCACACTAACTCCCCCTTCTTTCATATAGTTCCCTGCACTCTGCAGAAGGTTTGGTTATGAGTCTTAATATCTGCTTTGATACACTGCTAGGTAGAGTCTTTCAGAGGCCCTCTGCGGTAGGCTTCTGTCCTGTTACTTGTTTTCTCCTACATCCAATGCACATCCCATTTGTCTTTCTAAGTGAGGATTGATCATCTTACCCTGGGTCTTCTTTCTTGTTTATCTTCTTTAGGTGTATAGATTTCATTATGTTTATCATATCTTATAGGTCTATATAAGTGAGTATATACATGTGTGCAAAGAACTCATCTTAAAGTCAATGGGTAAGATGTGATATTTTGCAGAAGGTAGAATTATAATAGAAATGCTATGAAATGTAAGAACTATTGTACAGTTTAAAATTAAAGTGTTGCATCTTAAAATAATATACAAATTGGATACAATTAAACATCTATAAATATAAGAAAGATATGATAAAATGAAACTCATTCTCAAAGTAAGAGAATTGAAGGTAAATTTTAAGTGTACTAAATTCTCTCTAAATTCTCTGGTATTTTCCACATCAAGAGGAACGTTTTTACAGAAAGACAATACTCTTTTTTTTGGAGGTATAAGAGTAAAGTTCTTTGAGATAATTTTCTTTTCTGTGAATTGTCTCTTTGTTGATACTGGTTTTCTGGGTAACCCTCGCTGGCCTGGAACTCCTTTGGGCATATGAAAATGGCCTCAAACTGGTGATGATCCTTCTGCCTCTGTCTCCTAAATGCTGCACCATTGTGCCTGGTCACTGGGTGGCAGAGCATATCACGTATCATGCCTTCTGTCCGATTCTGGCTAGCTCCGAGGAATGCAACAGCTTTCCTAAAGGATTTCAGGCCAGTGATGGTCTAACAGCCTCCCGGCTGTTTTGGTGTAAGACGGGAGCTCGAGTTCACTGCTCTCTGGTGAGACACCAGCTACAAAGTATCACACAATGGACATGGGCCGACATCCACTCACCTCTCCCAACCCGGAAATGTAAGTAACCAAATTTCATTGAACAAATAGGAAGGTTGGAGCCCAGCCAAGTTCCAAAACTACACCAGTTTGCCCACTCAACAAGGCAGGGCTAGCTTCAAATTAGGTCTGCCTGTCTCCCAAGATGGTGGTGACGGTCCTCCTTTGCCCTGGATTGCCAAGAAGCAACGGAAGATCTGATATGAAAGAACTTAAGGCTTACAATTGGCGTATTGGAGCTGGCTGCTTAAGGGCTCATGGCTAAAACCTACCAAATTAGCTTATTCTTACAGCTGCTCTTTGGCCACTTTAACGGTGTCCTTAGAATCTGAAGAGCATTTCTCTTTAACTATATTTTAATCAAGAATAAATTCACTTTTCTGCAGACACACCAAGTTTGATGTACAGAAGGAGAAAAATATCATTTAGGAGACAGAGGAGGCAGTGAGGGAAAACATGAAGGCCAATCAGCCACCCAGGACACCATTTCAGTCTGGTTTTGATCCTGACTCATCTCTCCATGGCTTGGCCTTTCATCGCAAGTATGCACGCAGCTCCTAATTGTATCAAACTGCAGAGCTGTAAGCCATCCAAGAAACCTCCAGCCTTCCTAACCGGAGAGCTGGCCTGCTGCTTCCCAGCTGAACGCCCTGGACCACTATGTCCTTCTTGACCTCTTGGAGGTCCTCACTCTTACCCTTAGCACCTCTGAGCCCACTACCCAGGCCAAGGGTAAGTAAAATAAGTGACCTGAAAGCTCTTCCTAAGTCAATAAACACCGAGACGATGCTGGGCATTTTTGTGACTTTATCCGCCCCATCTAGGTTTATAAACGCTCACCGTGTCAGCTTCCTCATTTGCATATCCTTTGGCAAACAGGATCTGCGGCTCAGTACACAGCAAATCTGGAAGCACAGTGAAAGTGCAAGCTATGGGCCAGTCTCGCTGACGTACAGGTTTACCTGGACACTTTTCAAGGTTAAGCACGGAAATCAACCAGTTTTGATGCCCAAATGTAAAGAACTGGCTACTAACCAACTCCCATCCCTTAGTCGGAAATGGGGTCCTGAAGAAAGCAGGGGGCTTCCTGGGATGTCTATACCGGAAACATGAGTCTGAGACGGGTGGATTTGCACGGGCTGAGCGCTGTGCTGACCCATAACTAGATGTGGCATTTTCTCAACTCAACAGCCTGGGTGCTGGGAGATGAAAGAAGGAAGAACACAGGTACCGTGCTCGCTGCTTTACAGGGAGACCCTGGGAGGTGAGGATATCAACCCAGAGCCATGCAGAGGGAAGAATCGGGCTTCGAGCACTCGGAACCTGCAGCACTCTAGTGCCCTTAGAAGCCGAGAGTGGGAAAAAGGGGAGAGTCTGAACCCCGGGACTAAACCAGTAAACCAGCCATCCAACAAGCTGCAGAACTCGTCTTCAGCAAGAGCCACTTCCCTGAGGAGGCAGCTTTAACTGGCATGGCCTAACTTTTTCAAAGATTTTTGGTTTTTTTAATCTTGCTGAAATAGCAATCTATACAGAAAGAAAGCGCGCGGGGGTGTGGGGGTGTGGGGGGGGAGCTTGTCTAACCATCTAAGGACCCGATAGTCTATGCTGCTTTGTCTCTGGAGACAGAATCCTGCAGAGCTTTAACAGACTTGGACTTCTACTTCCTGTCTCCAGCTCAACGGGGCTGTGTATGATGTTCACATCAATTCAACCCGCCACCTCCCCAAGGAGCAGATGGCCCGCAGCGCCTCTCATCCGCAAGAACTCCTGAATCATCATCAGTTCCAGGGCCAATCCTTCGCCTTCTCCCCTGCCAAGAAAGCGTGACGGGGGAGGGGGAGGAGGTTCTGAAAGCCACGGCTTGGACTCCTGACATGACTTTCCTCTACTGAATCGTCAGCGGTAAAGCACCTAGGCCGTAGCTGCATTACAGTCTCCCCAAAGATGTTTCCTCAAGTGGTGGTTTGCTTTGGGGTTTGTTGATTGGTTCGGTTTTTTGTTTTTTTACCCAACCTAACCAGAACGCAGTCCTCATCCGACTGTATCAATTGACGCCACGGCCTTAAAGCTGCGCGTCTCATATGGGCGATGATTTCTCTAAAAGGAAATTTGTGCTGCATCACAATTTTTTTTAAGTTCTGCGGCAGAAGACCTTTACGCAATGCGGGAGGTTGGCGAGCCGGGCCTTTGCTGCCACCTAGTGGCGGATTGGAGAGTGGCGGCTCAGAGGCTGAGACTAGAGCCCAACCCGCAGCGGGCACAGGTGATTGTGTGCTGAGGAATACGGTTGGCTCTGTTTAAAAGGTGTGGGGCACACGTCTACAGACAGAAATCCCCTGGCCGAGGCCTTCGCAGCTACCCGCTGCCAGGGCAGGCCAGGTAGGACCAGCACTCTCCAACTCTGCAGATCTTTTTAGAGGCTGTTATTTCCTCCCGCCTAGATCCCCCATCTGCTTCCTCACAGGGCAGCCTCCCTGATGACTGGAGGAGGAAGAGGTACTGGATTTTCCTCTGGCTCCTGCACAACGCAAGGAGCACCAAAACCTAAGCCGTGGAGGTAGAGAAAGGTCTCCATTCAAGCCCTGAAATGCCAACCATGAAGACTCCGTGCCTGGCTTTGCTCAGCAAGGGGCTGGAGACAACCCCATCAACCACCTGGAAGCAAACACTAGCAAGAAATGGCAGAAGCTGATTTCGCTGAAAATTGGCCCTGGGAACATTCACACAAGGCCTCCCCAGACCTTTGGTGACAGTGTCATGAGCTTTCTTTCCTCAGAAGGGCAGGGGCCAGGAGGCTGGATCAATCTGTTTTACCACTAACTAGGAGTTAATGAATAAACCGATTCTCTTTTCCAGGAAGTAGGCCCTGAAACATACCACTGGTGGAACTTACTTGTGGCCAGTGGCTGCCTCTGTTAATGGGGTAAGAAGATGCTGATTTGGGTTTCTCAGATTCTGCATGGTGTGTGCTTTTACACTTTGATAACGCGCCGTGTGGCAGGATTTTATTCAAAAATAACTGCACGGACTTATCCCCGGAGGTCAGTCCTGGAAAGGGTCCTGTTTAAGTAGACCACACACGGATAGGGGTGTGGCTGTCAGCTTAGTAGTAGTTGGTGGAAGAACCCAGGCATCTTCAGTCACCCTGCGTGGCAGCCAAAAATGTGCAGGCTTAGTGTTCAGAGCAACACAGGGAGAAGCAAACGGTCCAGCTGAACACAGCCATAGGAGAAACACATTTGCAAGCAGCAGTCTGCCCCATTTAGACTAGCACAGAGAAAAGGGGAGGAGCCACACCCATTAAAACTCTGGAAATCGTGTCACAGGAGAAAATCTGAGGATGCCAAACGTCCTGGTTTCATTTCTGTTGTGGTGACAAAAAACACAGTGGCAGAAAGCAGCTCGGGAGAGAACGGGTTTCTTTCGGTTTAGAATTCCAGGTTCCAGTCCATCACTGTGGGGACTTCAAGGCAGGAACTTCCAATGGGGACTCACATCACATCCACAATCAACAGCTGAGAAAAACAAACGCACACCTGGTCACCTGTGCTCGACTTGGCTTAGCCACTTTTGGGTTACGTTTTTTTTTTTAATTGTCTGTATTTGGTGAGAGAATATGTGCCAAGAGTGCAAATGCCCACCGAGGCCACTGCATTCTCCTGTTGCTGGAGTCTACAGGTAGTTGCAAGCCACTCTGAAACAGTTTGGGGCCCCTGCCTAAGGAATGGTGCCGCCCACAGGGAGCTGACTGTTCACATCAACTAGTTTACATAAGACAGCCCCTCACAGATACACCAACTGGTCACAGCAACGTAAACAACCTCTCACTGACACTCTCTTCCCAGTTGATTGTGGGCTGTCAAGATGACAATTAAAGCTAACTGCGACGCCAAGAAGAATGCAGACCCACGGGAAACCAAAGACTTATGCTCAACACATGGAAGGTTATGACGGAATAACTGCTTTTGGTTTTGCTTGAGACCGGCTATACTACACAGCCCCGGCTAGCCTTGAACTCGCTACATAGCCAAGGATAACCTTTAATTTCTGGTCCTCCTGCCTCCATGAATATGTACCTCTAACTCAAGGGTTTCTGTGATGCTAGAGATGGAAGCCAGTGCATGTCAGGCAAGCGCCCTGCCAACTGAGCTACACCCCAGCCCTGGAGAAGAATAACTCTGAAACTATTGACAGAAAAACTCAAGATAAAACAAACTTACTGGACTTTATTTGAACAAGGAAGGCTTCATGAGAGAGGTGGTACTGACAGAAGTCTAGAACATTCTGCTGCCAGTCTTAGCAGCCAGCCTCAGCAGGCAGGCCGCAGATGGAAAGCAAAAAAAAAAAAAAAAAAAACACAACACACACTTGATTGACTAAACCAGAAAGATTCAACTTACAAGTTGGTTGAAATTTCTTCGTAATTTTAGCCTTTTTATTTTTCGGTGTGGGGGTGGGGAGCGAGGGTGAGTATGGGAAGTCAGGGGACAAATTCGTGGAGTCAGTTCTTTCCTCCCGCTTTTAGGTGGGTTCTGGGAACTGAACTCAGGTCATCAGACTTGCATGAGTGCCTTTGCGCACTATCCATGGCTGACTTCTGAACGATAGTCTTACTCGTCTTACTGGTTACGGCAGGCCACAGTTTGCCTATGGGAACTTGGGAGCCTAGAGTTAGGCTGCCTAATGGATTCCAGTTTTCACTTCTGCGTGTGTATTTATTACCATGCTCAACGTATGGCATTCCCAAAGGGGACAGCCAGATATGCTACTAGTGACCATAAAGGTTACATTAAAGGCAGCTCACGCCTGCCCTTCTCACAGGCATAGGATACTTTAATTAGTAAATTAAATTATCAATCACCCTGGACTCACATCTATCTTTTTTTCTTGTTATCCAGCTGCAAGCCCAAAAATCAGCCCATAGACTCTCCCCATGATGCCTCTGGACCCAATTACTAAATCCTTCCCTGGGCTCAGGTTCTCATTTACCCCCATAGCTTCTGGGAGCTGAAAGCCTGGGGAGTGTTTTTCCTGGGACTCTGGAGTGTTATATATGAAACTATTTCCTTCATGCTCCCAGCAAAGCCACATAAAATAAAGAACTGACTCCTAAGCCCAATGTCCAGCATGTAATGCTTCTCATCAGCTGCGGAGAAAATCTGGGACAATCCCAAATCCCCAAGGCACTGAGGCTAAAACAATTGCCTGATGCCTGGAAGCTCATTAGCAAACAATAACCCCATGGAGAGTTCCTGGTTCTCTAGCTGAGTGTTCTTGTTCCAGGAAATGCTTTCCCGGCTGGATCCATAGGCCCCAGGTATCCCAACTGTCTGTGCATAAGGCATGCTGATAAAACATCTGGGACTCAAGGAGCCTGATTTCTTTCTGTGGAGAGAGCTACAGAACAACTGAGGAAACAGGCCGTGCTCCAATGGCCTTTCACATAAAACTATCTCGTTATGTTCCTGCTATAGTCAATGCTCCAGGGATTGTTCAACGTGAGGATTGGCCCAAATCTCAGCCCACTTACAGCTCTTTCACTTCCCTGGCCCAGTAAAGCTTAATTCTCTCCATAAAGGACTCATGAGGAGCCCACTTTGTTCTTGGTGACAACAAAGTTCTGCTCGCTGAGAGTCACTCCGGCTACTCCATATTTTAGAATCCCTGACCAAAAAGATGGTTGACATTTTTGGCTAAAACAACCACCGAGATACAAAGTTAATAAACTGTAACTAATATTTAAAAAAAATAAAAATATAATAAAAAAATAATAAAATAAATAAAAATAAAATAAAATGGCCAGAGAATGACGGGAATGACTCTTACCCTCCAAGACTCAGGCACAAACTCAGCTGCCCCACAGGCGAAGTCTTCCTGGTCTGACCCGGAAGTCGTCACTCCATCACCGCGTCGTGCATAGATGCTCCGGAGTTGGCGCACCACGCTCTGAGCGCGTACCCCTCTCTCCACAGCTCAGTCTCGCCAACGTGCCAGAGCTGGTGGCCAGTGGTCTGTACTGCACTGAGCGACCATCGGGGTTATTAAGCAGGAGATGCACAAGCCATTCATAGCCCACATTTATTTCCAGCTGACACACATCTCCTTTGAAGCTCCATGCAGCTGGCTAAGAAGGATTTCTTCTTCTGTTAACCAGTTCAACCCAATCCACCTGCCGCGATCTTCTTCCATTCTGATGCTCTCTGTTGGCAAAGGGTCCCTGTGCCATCTTTAAGGAATGTCCTGGAGAACAGAATGGCTGTAACTGCACAGACTGATAGCATCAAGAACTAAGGCTTCTAAACTGGGGTGTGGTGGCACACATCTTTAATCCCAGAACTCAGGAGGTGGAGGCAGGAGGATCTCTGTGAGTTCAAGGCCAGCCTGGTCTGCACAGGGAGTTTCAGGACAGATCCAGGACTACATTGAGAGACTATGTCTCAAAAGAAAAAAGCTTTACTGTATCCAAGTGCATGGTATGAAATTCTCAAAGAATTAATAATTACGTTTTTTAAAAATAAATTTTAAAATGTTACTGCTCCAAAGTACTCTTTTCCAGGAAGAGAAAACTACCAATTCGTTAATTCTTTCCTTCAAGAATGTCCTGAAACTCAGTGCAGCTCAGCCGCCTTCTGCAGCAACAAAGCAAAACCCTCGCTGGTGACGCTGTTCATTCACCAAAATCTGTTTCAAGGCATGAGAGGCGGCTCCGTGGTAGCCTCAAAATGAGCTGGGCTCCAGAACACTAGCCTCCTTCAGAACCCCCATCACTGTACCTGGACTATCAACCCTAGGACATCAACCCTAACCTGGACTATCGGGAACTTCTCCCAGTCCCAGTCCTCACCGGAACATATTACCAAAAAGTAAAATAAAATAAAATTGAGGATCGTATACTAAGTGAAGCGCTTTAGTCACCAAAAGCCAAAAACTGTGTAAGTCCACCCCTGTGGGGCAGCTAAGCTAGTCAATATCATGGGGACAGAATGGAGAATGGTGGTTTCCAGGGGTTCAGAGAGAAAGGTGGAGGTGTTGAATGAGCACAGAGTGACGGTTTTACAGAATGAAAAGAATTCAGGTTGGAGAGATGGTTCTGTATGTTAGAGCACTGTCTGCTCTTCCAGAGGACCCAAGTTAGATTCCCGGTGACCACATGGTAGCTCACACCTGTCTGTCACTCCAATTCCAGTGGATCTGACGTCCTCTTCTGGCCTCAGTGGGCACGGCCTGCCCACACATGGTACACAGACACTCAAGCAGGTAAGACAGCCATAAACAGAGAAAAAAATTAACTAACTGAACAAAAGATAAAAACAGTCAAATTGTATACGGAGATGGATGGCAGTGGCGGCAGCTGCTAATAGCAGCAGCACGGCCCAAAAGCAGATGGGAAAGTACATCTTCAGTCCGTGAGCGTGGCAATGAGCATGTGAACAAGGCTAGTATTGTGAGACCGTCTTCCGGTGTGCACATGCCCATCCATGTTTGAGTATCAATTTTTTTTTTTTTTCTGCTGTTAACACTCTCCAACACAAAAGGAGGAGATAGGATTCCAGTAAGCCAAGGGATGACCCAACCCACAGCAAGAAAACAAGCGTGAGGCAGGAAGAGAGAGATTAAGGACTCAGGTGAGGTCTGAGGGTTGTTTGTGGCTGGCGATTGTATTCCTCCACCCCACCCCAAGCTTCTCCACATCAGAACCAGTGGGAAACGTTTCATGAGAGGCTGAAGAGAGACACAGAATCGGGCTAGGAGCGGTTGAGATGGAGTCTCTTCCATAAGTAATGGTGAGTATATATTTAATGATCATTAAACTTTCATCTGAAATGCATTTTGCATGTCACTTACTTCTCCTGACTTCATTATTCTCTACTCCTCACTTTTTAAATACACACGTCATATCACAAAAACAAAAACAAAAAAAAAACAAAACAAAAAACATGTTGCCCCTCAGGATTAACAGACAGTGCCTGGTGTAGATTGAGGGGAGTGGCTCCAGGGAGCAACTCCAGACTCATAACCCCAAGCACACATTTAAAATCAGTGAAGTCCTAGGTCCCTTTACAAGATTGCCAGTGTCTACAGAGGATAAAGTCAGGGGAGGCTGTGACGTAGATCTTCATTTGCATTTGGATGGAAATAAAAGCAGAAGCATCTTGCCATGGGGACACAGAACTGGGGAGATAATTTTCCAGTCCGGTACCTTTAAAGTCCATTACACTGAAACATTTATGTCTCCTGCTTTGCAAACACAAGGAGTTATATGTATGCTAAACTCATAACATTATTAATTTATCAGATACTTACAGCCCCCTATCTCCAGGAATCATAAGGACTCTTTAAACAACAAACAACTTTTAAAAGTAATACCAGCATACCATGCTGAAGTCAGCAGAATGGATTCTCACTAAAGGACAGAAGCATGACATCACTCTAGAAGACAGTTCATCTCAGGAACCCTGGGTGAGAACCTGCCTTACAGCGGAAATGCAGGTTAGTTGCTGGAAATGTAAAGATGAAGGAGATACGCTCCTATTGTAGATTTTCACACAGTGAAGGAAAAAGGGATATTTTAAAAGGTCAAATTGAGACAATTATAAAACCTACCAGGACCTTCGAAATATTCTATCATCAATTAAAAACATGAACTTGAGAAAAAGCAAAGCATCAGCTGGTACAGCAAGAAATATCTAGAAGGTTTCCCACTGGTGTCTGGATTCTCCCATGATTGTCTGAAGCCTGGGGTAACTTAGTTTAATCTGTGAGCTTGAGATTTGGCAGGAGGGTTGGTTCAAAGCTAAGGAACAAGAAAACCAAAGCTGCTCAGATGTAGCCAATAGACAGCTCTGTCTCTGTGTGGGTGCCCTAGTAAGGGGAGCAGGGGCTGTCTCTGACATGGACTCTGTTGGCTGTTCCTTGATCATGTCCCCCTAGTGAGGCAGCCTTGCCAGGCCACAAAGGAAGAGGTTGTAGCCAGTCCTGATGAGACTTGATAGGCTGGGGTCAGTTGGTAGGGAAGGAAGACTCCCCTCTTCTGAGGACTAGGGTAGGAAGGTGGGAAGAGGGAGGGAGGATGAGACCAGAATGAGCTGAGAGGAGGGAGCTATGATTGGGACGTAAAGTGAATAAATGTTAAAAATAAATTTAAGTTAAAAAAAGAAAACCAAAGCTGAGAAGTTAACAGTAAAATTAATCCTGGACTGGTATGAAGGGTTAGTTTGTTTTTTTTGCTGCTGCTGCTATTGTTGTTGTTGTAACAAAATGGCCACACTTTTTGTATCAACCATGACTTCAGCACACCCTGCTTACTCTCCACAGGGAGCCTCCACTTTCCTTCTTCCTCTTTGGATCTGGGTGAGCTACAATCACTGTGGAAATGATTCTCTGTAACTTCTGAGCCAAAACAGCCTTTTCCTAATTCTCTTCCAGGAGCTCACTTTTTAGACCCTGTCCATGCCTTGGGACAGGTTTAGAATAGTAAACTTTATGAGACGGGGTTCCTCATGACACCCAGGTGTTTGCTGGCTCTGCCACAAGCTCCCACAGCCACGGTCTTCCGCCCAAGCACACCGGATCAAACAACCACAGAATAAACTCTTCAAAACCATGAGCCAAAATAAATCTTTTCTCCTTTCTCTTGGGTATGTGGTAACAGCACGAAAAGTGAACTAATACATCATGCAACCATATTGCTGCCATCCCTTCAGGAAAGCTCTTTTCCAGCAAAAGGTCCTAAAGCCAAAAAAGGAATATCACTCAGCATTTATAAAGAATTTGTCTCAGGACATGGTGGCACATGCCTGTAATCCCAGGACTCTGGGAGACAGAGGCAGGCGGTCATCCCTGTGACTTCAAGACCAGCTTGGTCTACAAAGTGAGTCCAGGACAGCCAAGGCTACACAGAGAAACCCTGTCTGGGTGGGGGTGGGGGGGATTGCAAGCCTAGAAAAATTAAAAAAAAAAAAAAAAACTTTTCAGAAACTCTGAAAAGATGCTCACTCTCATCTAACCAACCGAATAAAACGTTATACAGCTCAAACTGGAGAGGATTAAGAGCAAGTGCATTTACTTCACGACACCGCAAGGTCAGGTGTCACCCACAGCATGCAGCCACAGGAGCGCCGTGAGTACGGTAGCTCCTGCGGTCGCTGTCACCTGTGTACCCAGCCCCTTCTCTACCGAGACCACGTGTGGCTTTGTCTTGACTCTTTACGTCCTGTGTCTCTTTTAAGCGTCTTTCAAGAGCGTGACCTTTGTCACATCTGCAGCTCGTGAGTGAGACAAGTTGGGCTGCGAATAATTTTTTTTTTACTGTGACTAAATTTTTAGCTTATGAGGTGAGGGTAGCCAGACTCACTGTCCTTAGCACAACCCGACGCTTTCTTTTCGTTTATATGTATTTGGACCTAAGCTGGCTTCGGCATTTTTGTATTGAAAATTGACTCTCCTTTTTTTTTTTTTTTTACAGAATTATTAGCTAGCTTGAGGTTTATAAACATGTGTGTCATTTTTAAATATCAGTTGAGGGAGCTAGGGAATGCCTTTGGGGCTAGGAGCACTTGCCCCAATAGAGGAGCAGAGCTTGGATTCCACACCCGTATCGAGCGCCTCACAACCACGTGGACCTCTGGCTCCAGGAACCAACACAGAGACAAACCTCACATGTATGCACCATTAAATTAAAATTAATTTTAAAAATTAAAGAAGAAGAAGAGGGGAAGGAAGAGAAACGGGAATGACCTAAGATTTTTGTCATTCTTTCAAGATAACGAGTTCTTCTTTCATAGCTTCACTGATGCTGGACACACAAACACACACACACTCTCTCCTCACCTTCCCCCTGGGCCAGAAGCAAAGGGCTTCGTTTGTCATTCAGAAGAGGCAGCTCATATTTCATACTCACCTCAGTACTCTTGCCTTCCAAATTGCAGAAGGATGTTGCTGAGCAGTCCAGGTGTATGTCATAGATGAGGAGCCTCTTAATCATGCACAGGTGTGTGTGTGTGTGTGTGTGTGTGTGTGTGTGTGTGTGTGTGTGTGTAGGTGCAAGTGTATTTGCAGTTGGGGCTGAGTGTGTACAGAGGTCAGTGGGCAGCCTGGGTGTTCACCTTGATCTATGAGACAGGGTTTCTCACTAGGCCAGAGCTCACCAAATACATACACGCGGCTGACTGGCCAGCAAGCTCGGAGAGCCATCCACCAATCTCTGCCTCGCCGGTGCTGCCATCACAGGCATCTGCCACCCGCCATGTCACACTTTTTCGTGTGGGTTCTGGTGATGAAGTGCAGGGCCCCATGACTGCTAGGCTGAGCTCTCTCCCCAGCCCCCACCCTACATTTTTGTAACCGGCTTTCACTAAGAAAAATTGTCCCTCGCCTGGAGGCAGACACTATCTTAATTGCACCTGACAGCGAACTTCAGCTGCGCTCAGAGGCTCAGTCTCTCCCTTCCAAGGCAAACCGCTTCAATTGCCCTTGACAATCCAAAACAGAAATCACCACTGTCTCTGCTCACAAATTACACGGAACTATGAAAGTGTCTGCTGGTGGTTGTACCCAGAGAGAGACACAGGAAAATGTTAGCATGCATGGCCTCAGCTACATGGGTGGTTTCTTTTTCTTTTGTTGTCGTTGTTGGAGGTTATTCGTTTCATTTTCGTTTGGTCTAGTTTGGTTTTGACGATAGAAAGAGAAAGAAGGAACACAGAGCATGTAGTATGCAGGTGATTTGAAGCCGGCTTTCACAGGCACCAGCCATCCACAGGCATCACAGCTCCGGGAGGGTGTCGCGTTTTTCCTCTAGTCCCTCTCCCCTCCGTGGGTCCCACCTCTGACACAGCAATTGACCTGAGTGGATGCTTAGCATAAAGCCCAGGGCCCCTGTGGGAAGGCCAGGTTTTAACCGGTGAGGACGCCCTGCCTTCCAGAGTGCTGTGACCCTGGCCCTGCATGACTCAGCAAATCTAAAGTCTGGTCTGTTAGGCGACATCTCACTTTTCACAGGCTTTGCTCTAAGCCTGCAGTTTTACAGCTTGAGGAACAGAAATTCTTACGGACACATGCAAGTGTGTCAGCAAGTGTTTGGGGGTGATTTCAATAAAACCGAGAAAAACATATAGGGTTGGCCTCAATGAAACAAACAACCACATTGGCTGAGTCTAGGAAGGCTTCTAGACGTTTATACATTTTCCTGCCATAAACAAGTCTGTTGAACAATAGCACCACCTACAGAACGCTGAGAGAACTACAGGAGTAAGAACATAAGGCCGGCTGTTAGCTTTCCTGTTACTTTTAACCCCTCTTGGTTTTTGTTTGTTTGTTTTCTTTTGTTTTGTTTTTCCAGACAGGGTCTCTGTGTAGCCATGGCTGTCCTAGAACTCACAGAGATCCACTTGCCTTTGTCTTCCGAGTGCTGGGATTAAAGGTGTGTGCCACCACCACCAGGTAAATTAATCTACCTCTTTTCATAAAATTATTCATCCCTTGTGTGATGAAAGCAACAGCATCCTCAGCTCCCACTGATCACCCCTCACGGCCAGTTCAGTAGTGTGACTATTTAGGCCTGGACAAGCCCAAGCCATCTGGGGTTCAGACTGAAAAGCCCACCTCAGGGAACCCTGAACCTCAGCCTCTGCAGAGAGAGAGACTCTCGGCATCACCTTGTTCGTAACCACCCTGAAAGCAGGCTCACTCACCAAACAGTGACCTGACATGTCAATGGCCTCCCAGTTCAAAGTATAATCATGACAAATGCAGAGTTTTCTCCACTTTAAACCTTTAAATATAAAGTGATTCTTAAAGCGTTCTGAATGTTTTATCTGCAACACATTTTTTTGTTAAGTGACAAGTGCACTTTCTATAATCTATCCCAAAATCAATCACCTCTTTTCTAATTATAATTAACATTTGCAAGCTTCATTGAGTAGGGTCTGAGATCATATTTTCATTAATAATCCCAATTATAATGAACTCAAGTTCCATATTCTACTGCTCCAGAAAATTTGGTTTTTACCAGAATCTACCCCAAAGCGTTTCTGGGAAACTCCCAGAGATGTTTTCCTGCCATCTAGCCCTTCCTGAAAGTAGCCATCTGCTACCAGGCCCCTGAAATATACATCCCATGAGGCTCTACTCATTTGGCCATCTCTCTGCCTCCCACTTCCTCGATTCCTCTAGCAAGTTTATTCCCAAAGAGCAGGCCCTTTGCTTTATTTATAGGATCCTTATAGACTCACATTGATATGGCAGGAAGCTAAGGTACCTACAGAGCCATGTAACTGGTCCTGCTTGGATCTCCTCCCGAAGAACAATGACGCTGAGTTTGTTTGCAAGGGTGTAACTCGACCACCACAGAGGCCTGAGTTTGGCTTCCCAGTAGTTGTATGACATTGGGAAGCCCATCTCAGCCCTCTAAGCCTCTCTCCTCCTCTGTACAACAGACAGCAGGCATGACAACCTCTAGCCCACAAAGGAACTTGTACATAAATATTTGAAAAGTGGCATCAAACCAAACACTCATCAACTGAGCAAAAAGTCACATGACTCCACCATGTACAGGAAGTGTCCAGGATGTGAGCGTCTACAGAGAAAGTATATCCATAGCTGCCTGGGACTGGGAGTCGTGGAGAAACAGGAAGAGAGAGGGTGTGACAACCAATAGAAATAGGCTGTCTTTATAGGCTGACGAAAACTATTTATGATGGTGCTTGAGCAACTCTGTGAATATACTTTAAAAGCCAGACCCCTGCACAGATGTAGGCCATGGCAGCTCAGTCTTCAAGTGGGTTTCCTAGTAAGGGGAACAGGGGCTCTCTCTGACATGAACTCAGTGGCTGGCTCTCTGATCACCTCCCCCTAAGGGGAATCAGCCTTACCAGGCCACAGAAGAAGACGATGCAGCCAGTCCTGATGAGACCTGATAGACTAGGGCCAGATGGAAGGAGAGGAGGACCTCCCCTATCAGTGGACTGGGGGAGGGCCAAAGGAGGAGATGGTGTAGGGAGGGTGGAATTTGGAGAGGACGAGGGAGGGGGCTACAGCTGGGATACAAAGTGAATAAACTGTAATTAATAAAAAGTAAATAAATTTTTTAAAGCCAATAAACAGAGCCATCAAGATGGCTGGGTAAGTGAAGGCGCTTGGCACCAAGCCTGATGACCTGAGTTCAATCCCCATGTGGTAGAAGAGAACTGATTCCTGAAAGTTGTCCTCTAACCTCCACTCAGAGCCAAACACATGTACCCTCTCCACACACACATACATATAAGTAAATGTTATTTAAAAATTAAACATCAATAACTCAAACACCTTAAACATGCAAAGTTCCTGGTTTGCAAATTAGAAGTTAATAAAGCCATTTATTTTTTTAAAAATGATAAGTACCTTGTAGGCTTCTAAATGTATTTAGTTGGATAATTCGTACAAAGTACTTGACACGGTACTAATACATAGTAAGTGCTCAATAAACAATAGCAATTAAACTCAGCAGTCCAACTTCAAGACATCTCTGTAGGCTTGGATTTTTTTTAAAAAACCTACTTTATTTGGGGTTCTTAAACACTTCTACCTTTCTTCCAACACAGTGAACAGAGGTAGGGGAGAGAGACAGTTTTTAGAAAAATGGGGTTGTGGACCCTTTAGACATAGCTCCTTGGGGCGATTCCACTCTTCATTGTCCGGATACCAGCAGTCCAGTCAAATAGCGAACACCAAAGAGCAACATGAATCAACAGCAGCAGCACCATTCAGCAGAAACAGCAAGAACGAGTGAGCGAAAGGAGCAAGACTCAGCAGGAGGTGCAGCAACTGGGGTATTGACTGCTTCATTACCGAAGAAGATGATCCTCAGAGCTTTACCCCTCCGGGCATAGGCTAAAAATGGCTAATTGCTGTTTCTTGGAAAAGCATCAAGGACCACAGCAGTAACTCGTAAGAGAGAACGTAGGAACTCCTCAGTTTTCGATGAACCTGAGCAAGCAGATGTTGACAGTCCGAGTGGCTGGAAGTCTAAATTAGAGAAATGACATGGCCCTCTGTTCCCCTTGTTCTCCATCTGTGGTGATCATAAACACCGTGGCCCAAAGCACCTTGGGAGAGGAAAGGGATTGGTTTCATTTTACAACACCTAGATACTAGTCCATCGCTGAAGAAAGTCAAGGCCGGAACTCAAAGCAGGAACCTGGAGGCAGGAGCTGAAGCGGAGACCACAGAAGGGATGCTGTTCACTGGCTTCTTCTCTGTGGCTTGCTGGGCCTGCTTTCTTGTACAGCCCGGGACCATCCACCCAGGGGTGGCATAAAGGGAATAGGTTCCCAAAAGTTGCCCTGTGGCTGCTACATAAAGCCCTGGCACACATGCTCCCCAACACACATAAGTAAAAATTTCAAACGTCAGTAACGTAAACAGGTAAGGTTTATGGTTTGTGAACTAGAAACTGATAGAGCTATTTGTGTATTAGTGGCCAGTCACTGACAAGCTTGCTCTCTGTGGCTTACTTGGCGTGCTTTCTTACACAACCCAGGATCACCTGACCAGGGTGGCCCTCCCACATCAATCATCGACCAAGGAAACGACCTCCCAGAATTGTACACAGGCCACTCTGATAGAGGCAATTCCTCCATCGAGGTTCCCTCTCCCAAGGTGATGTGTCAAGTTGGCAAAAACTAATCCATACACTATGCATTTTGTAAAGCAGCCTTTACTGAGACTCCCTGTCAACAGCTCGGGTGGTGCAAACAATACACACACACACACACACACACACACACACACCAATTCTACCTCTCCACAACTTCCTCCAAGTTCAAGAGGTATCCCTGAGTGACAGGAAGGGAATCAGCAGTCCCCTGTAACAACTGGGTCATTGGGAGGAAAAAGTTGGTGAGGTCTCACAAGTCCAAGTAAAATCCAGAAAGGGGGCAGCAGGGCTTTAGAATAGAACAAAACAGAATAGGGAGGAGTCAAGTCTACTACCTAACTAGAATTATAGAATTCTTTCTGTTCAGGTGAGACTTCATCTTCTCTTAGATTTCACATGACAGGACTGAAAACTTGATGTGGCGCCAGGTTTGTCTTATCATCATCTGGGTAAAAGCGCACGAGGGAGAAAATGGCATACAGCCTCAAAAGTCCATCTAACCCATCAGATTATCACTTATTAAACCAGTTTCAAGAAATAGGATTGTTCTTCTGACTCACAAGTTAGATCCCTTGACTATGTCGAGAGAAGACCAGAAAGTCAGTGGCTCTGGCTGGCCAGCTAACTACAAGGAGATCCTGTATCCAGAAGCAAGCAGCAGCTGTCACTCAAAGCTCTGCCAGGAGGAGCAATGGCCACTCTTTAAAACTGACCAAAATACCACCTGGAAGAGATGCTAATGTTTTAATGACGTCTAACGGTGTCATAGAGACACGGGGGACCTGGGTACAGCACTGCCGTGGAAACACGACAATGGAGCGTCCTCTCAAAGAATGGTCACATGAGTGTAGCTTAGTCATTCACGCCAGTTAGTGGCCCAGAGTTCTAGCCAAGCAACTCCAACGGAGTAATGTAGCCTCCCAGAATACCATCTATCTGAATATATATTGTTTCCGGTATTATTGGTTCTGAGGCGGTTTTTGTTTTTTTTGTTTTGTTGTGGTTAAGGAACCTCAGTTAGCCACAAGCTATGGTGTAGCACTTGCTTTTGAAGCTCTGCTTTATTTGGTGTGTTTAGGCCTCAACCTCTTTTCCGACTCTCCAAACCTACATAGGAGAGAAACGTTAGTGGGAAGAGAGGGCCCCTTTACTTCTCCTGGTTGTTTAGGGTCTAGGGGTTCTTTTAGGGCTCTGTACAAATCTCTATCAGCAGCAGACACAGCCAGCAGTCTACTTCAATCCGCTGCGCCCCGAAGTATTTCTTTCCGTCTGTCTGCTCCAAACTGCCACACCTTGGGCCTCCCGGGGCTCCGCTACACGCCACACACAAGCACTGCTCGATGTGGCACACACCATGCTTTCTCTTTCTGGGCTCCTAATTTACACCCTCAGAGTCCTACACCACACCCCTCTCCGTGCTGCAAGAGGTAGGCTGTTACCAGCTGGCAAAAGCCACGCCCTGTAAGAGACGATCGACGTCTGTGAGCGAACTAAAGCCCAAACTAAAATCCCACGCTTGGGATTAAAACAAAAACATCTTTACATAGCATAACTGAGTATACAAAGAAGCCAGAACTTCCATTACACTATGGGGCTTTTCATCATAGAGAGAGCCAAAGACCCAGTGATGCCATGCTTGGCACCCTCAGCCTTAGAGTGGAGGGAGCCCAGATGACGGAGTAGCGGAGGGGGAGCCCTAGGACTCAGCCACAGTGGAGCGTTAGGCTCCCTCGGTGTTCAGTCAGTGCGGTCTGGTGTGCAGAAAACTCAACACCCAGGTCTGGAGAGCTCGCTCCTGTGGTTATGAGCACAGGCAACAGTGGGTAAGAGGAAAAAAGATGAATGAAGCGAGGTGTTGCTCAACGACCCGGGTTGGCGTAGAAGCTGAAACACATGAACTAAGGTTGTGAACCTTGACCATTCTCTTTCTCTGTTTGAAATACATAGTTTTCTACTTGGCTCTTCAGCCACTTCCAGGATTTTTGAAGTGCAGATTCCTGAATTTCAGCCCAAAGATTCTATCCCCACAGTAATGGGTCATACCTGTATAGGGATGTAGATTCCGGGGGATCCCAGCATATTCCACTCAAGGAGCTGTGTTTGGACACAACAGCTTGCTGGTGAGATGGCTCAGTCGTTAGGAGCACTGGCTGCTCTTCCAGAGGTCGTGAGCTCAATCCTAGCAACCATGTGGTGGCTCACGGCCATCTAGAAAGGGACCTGATGCCCTTCTCTGGCATGCAGACAGAGCACTTGCACATTTAAAAATAAAGAAAAGCTTCTCGTGGCTGTGACACCTCAGGCTCACTTGTCCCCATGCACCATTGGCCTTCACAGAACTGGCTGTCCTCAGTGAGCAACAGCATGTTCCTGGCTTCTACGGTGACTTGCTGCTGCGTTACAGGCTAGTTTTCCCTCCCAATCAACTCCCCGACGGTCTTTTGGCAAACACACACTTCACACCAATTCAACTCAGCAAATCTTTATTGGGCACCTATGGTAGTCAAGGCACAGTACCAGGGGCTATGGGCACACGGGCAGGAAGGCTAGGTCTCACCCTCAAGAGGCTTACAGTCTATGAGGGAGACAGATACACTCACAGAAATATAAGGCAGAATGAGGTGAACTCTACACCTGAGGTAAAAATGGTGGGAAAGCAGGGGACAGAGAAAGACAAACATCACCTCAGGGGACTGACACCAGAGTGGCCTTTCAACCAGCCTCGACCAAGTAGTAAAATGCACACAGGTGGGACTGGAGAAGGGGAAGAAGGCTGCAGGAAGAATCGTGGAGGAGGAAGGAAAGCTGCCTGCCTTGACGGGAGATTAACTGGAGGAGTCAATGCTGGAGATGCAGAAGACAGCCAAATGGTAGAGGTTGTCCTTAGAATATGGGGTCACCAAACTTCATTCTGTAGGCAATGGGGAGTCACTGATTATGAGCTGGTGACGGTCTTGACCCCATTTCCTCAGTTCCCGACAGGAACAAGACAGGATTGGCTTTAACACTAGCTTACTGCTGTTAACTTTACAGACTCACACCTTCTCTCAGCCTCAAAGCGGAAGCCAGCTCAGGTTCTTAGGGCCACGCGTGCTTTCCAGGGCTGCACAAAGCTAAGAAGCAGCAGCCTCACTGGGCAAATTTTGAGCAATCCTCACCACCATGCACCAACTCCAGAGAAAAGGAAGCAAGGCTTTCCAGGACCACTTGTAACTAAGGATCTGGGCACAAGAGGCTATTAGACAGAGCCAACTTTGCTACCTAAGCACAGCGAGGATAAGCTCAGAGAAAACAGGAGAGCCATAGGAAATGGTGGGGAGACACATTAGTAAAAATCAACATCGCCCAAACTCTTTGGAAGGCTTTTTGGCATCACCATGCAACCACCCAGCCCTCCGGGCGAAGAGACCCTGACGCCCTGCTCACTGGAATCAGCAGCAGCTCTCTGCTCGGTAGAGGCTCCTGGGATCCTACCTAACTATCCAATGAAGACGGGGAATGGCGTCCACCTCCAGCTGGTCCGCCCCAGCTTGGGAAGGGATGCGAGGCCACCGCTGTCCAGGCGGATACAGCAATGCTGGTCAGTGAAGGCTCCCCCAGGACCTCCACACCTGCCGAGGTGGTGGCTTGGGTAGGGAGCACAGAGGGAGGTGAGGTGACAGCAGGGTTCCCAAGGAGAAACGTTCCTGGGGTGCCAGCGTGCACCTCTGAGCCCGATGCCACGGAGCCCCCACTTCCGTTGCTGATGGTCCACAGGCACGGATAGGGGCTGCAGAAATGGGGAGACAGGGATTGGTGACAAGCCTTCAGCACATGTACACGCCCCCAAGAGGGGCAGCAATGCTCTCAAGAGGGCTGCTAGCAATGACTGTGTCTCTGTCTCTGCAGAAAATCTGAGAGACCTGGTGAGATACAGTAAAAGGGGGGGGGTGCTATATTTAGGTGCTGGCCCTCCTTATAACAAGTTAGTCCATCTCAAACAGCATTTCATCTGTCTGGGACTCCCTCACAACTGTCTAAGACAGTGAAGACTGTGAAAGGACTATACTTTATTTATTTATTTATTTATTTATTTATTTATTTATTTATTTATTCACTTTGGATCCCAGCTGTAGCCCCCTCCCTCATCTCCTCCCAGTCCCTCCCTCCCTCCCTCTTCTCCCACTATGCCTCTTCCCTAGTCAACTGATAGGGGAGGTCCTCCTCCCCTCCCATCTGACCCTAGCTTATCAGGTCTCACCAGGGCTGGCTGCATCATCTTCCTCTGTGGCCTAGAAATAGCGCTACCTCAAGGACTGTAATTATCCTGTGTAAGTTTTGGAATGATCTCTCCCTGGCTGACAAAGGCAACGTGATCCATACAACCAGCAGGATGCTGTCACCAGAAGCCCTTGGTTGTGATGCTTCTGCCACTTAGTAGCTCAGTGGCCTTGGCCAAATTACTTCATGTCTCTAAATCCCACCTCCCAGATCCTCAGAAAATGAAGAAACAATTCTGTATACCTCAGAGGTTATTGCAAAGACTAAGTCAAGAGGCAAATATGTGATACAAGAAAGCAGTGCCCAATACATGGTATTTACTCTCATGCTCACACCCCAGAGCCTCACTGCTCAGCTCTGCTTCCTGGTACAAAGCCTGAAGAGATGGACCGAGCACATCACCGTCTCAACCCACAGAATGCTGCAGCCATACAATAAGGAGCTTATTGCTGAAGAGGGGCTTTCCTGCCACCCTTTCTCCAACAGCCAAAGAGCCATCCATTGCCACCCTCATTCCCTACTAGCTTAATGTCAGAACAACTTCAACGCATGCATCTTAGAAGCAACACACAGAGTTCCCCGAAGGCACAGGAAACCTCCAAGTGGTCCTAGGAGCGAGTTCCTGGCCTTGGTCTTACCTGGGCCCTGGGTTGATTGGCCCGTTGGTGTGTGGTACAGACAAGATGCTGGTGTGAGGTGTGGAGGATAAGGAAGCCCAGCTGTCAGGTCCCGAGAAAACTTGCAGATTGTTGCTTGAGCTTTCTATCAAATTCACTTTGGGGAAATAACAAAACAGTTGAGTTGACGGAACATGTAAACCCGGTGACCAGTGACATTACCTCACGGCAAAATCTAGCTGAGGCCTATGCCACAGGCACAGTTTGTTGGTAACTTCTGAAGGAAACAAACAAAACAGGAAGTCGGTATTTATTGAATACCAGCTACAGCCCAGGTGCTCCTGACAGTTTATAGCCTTCCTGAACACCTCACCATCATCGCTTTAGAGACAAGGCTGGGGGAGGGGAGGCCGCTTTGCCCTGTAGGATGGACAACTGCCTGACCCCCTTCATCATGTTCACTGCCCTTCAAGAATGGACCATAACCGTAACAGCATCCCTCAAACAAAGTCCAAGGGATGCCAAAGCTCAGAGGAGATTTCTGAGGTCCTGGCCTTTATTCTCCTTAGAGATCCTAGAGATTTGAACTTTTCGAGAGAAATGTCTTTTCACGGGAACAAAGTGTTACTTGTGTGTAGAGTACAGAAATGGTGGACACATAGAAGCAGAGGATGGGATAGTGGAACCAGGTGTGGGGAGATGAGGGGGCACACAGGATGAGTCAGAAATCCAGCACACAGCATGTGGACTAGAATTAGTGGTGCATGGTGGGCTGATGTGGCTCAATTGGCAGACCCTACCTAGTGTGAATAAAGCCTAAGATTTGATACCCAGTACTGCATAAACCAGACATGATGGTACATCCCTGTAATCCCAGCACTTGAGGATAGAGGCAGGAGGAGCTACATACTTCAAGGCCATCCTAGGCTGTGTGAGACACTATCTCAAAATATATTCATACTAATAACAATGTATTGTATCACGAAATTTTACTAAGAGAATCAATTTCTTTTTTCTTTTTTGAATTTTTATTAATTAATATTATTTATTACAATTTACTCACTTTGTATCCCGGCTGTGGCCCCCTCCCTCATCTCCTCCCAGTTCCACTCTCCCTTCCTCCCTCTTCTTATTTCTTTCTTTCTTTCTTTCTTTCTTTCTTTCTTTCTTTCTTTCTTTCTTTCTTTCTCTTCTGAGACAAGTTTTCTCTGTGTAGCCCTGACTGTCCTGGAATTCACTCTGTAGACCGGGCTGGCCTCAGACACAGAGATCTTCCTGCACCTTCTAAATGCTTGGATTAAAGGCATGTGCCAAGAGTACCCAGCAAGAATCTATTTCTGTGTGTGTGTGTGTGTGTGTGTGTGTGTGTGTGTATGCCTGTATGTGTATATCAACATATTACTGTATACCTGTGTTGGGCCCCATAGACCCATAGGAAGGGGCACTCCTAGGAGGCATGGTCTTGTTGGAGGAGGTGTGGTTTTGTTAGAGAAGGAGTGTCATGATGGGGTGGGTTTTGAGGTCTCAGAAGCTCAAGCCTGACCACTGTGTCACTGTCACTTCCTGCTGCCTGTGGAGTCGGATATAGAACTCTCAGACAACCTTCTAGCACCATGTCTGCCTGCCTGACAAATGAAGAGCTCAGGATGTCACTGGGGAAAGAAAGAGGTATCTCCCATATCATGGACTTTACTCATTTGTTGTATTTAGTATTGGTCACTAGTGTTAGAACAGGGATCTCCATATTGGTGAGGTGTTTGACCGTTTTGTTCATGTGCCTGAAACAGAACCCGGCATATAATTGGTCCTCAGTAACTATTAGGTGCATGAATAATCAAAATTAAAAATTAACCTGTGCTTTCACCCCCTCCCTCTTTTTTTTTAAAAAACAAATCCAATATGCAGAAAGGGTCTGAGCATGCACAAGGCTAAGGTAGACAAGACAGCAGTCAATAAAGAAAAATAACAATGCCAATTTAAAAATTAGGCTGAAAAGTTACAGAAGTTGAGTTTGCATGACTCCAACTCAGTCAAAGGCATGAACAGATGGTCTGCGGCAGACGTCCTGGCAGTTCTGCACTGGACCCAGATTCCCTGGATCAAGCCATGAACACAGTGATAAGAAAGAGCCCTGAAGGACAACAAGAGGAAGGTCTCAGACCTCATCACTTGACTGAGCATCAGACACCAAGGCCATGAGTCAAGGCCTTTCATGCCCAATGGAGACCATGGACTGAGCAGGGGCTGTAGCCCAGCGGTGAGGCACTTGTCTACTATGCACAGGCTCTGGAAATCAATCCAAGAAAAGAGGAAAGAAAAACTGAAGAGACTAAACTCTTCTATCAAATATTACCATATAAATAACATACATACATACGTTGTATGTACGTGTATACCACAGATGAAAGAAACTCGCTCTTTACATACTTCTTTTGATCAGCTCTGTACCCCACTGCCACGCCCAAGGGTTTAATTAGTGGAACCACACACCTGAGGGAGAATGGTTTCTGTGCACGTACGCCGAAGGGTAGGGAGCCTGCCGATGTCCCCGGAGGGCAGGGTAGCGCTCACAGCCATGGTGGGTGTGGGGAGCAGGCAGAGGCAAAGGCGAGGCATACTGGTAATTGGTGTTTCCCGATGCACACATGCCATCCGGATTGGAAAAGATCCAGCCTCCCACTAGAACAGACAAGAAGGAAACAGACTTCCACACCGAAATCAGATGGCAAAAGTCATTCTGGTTTAATTAAACGTTAGTCAAGGAAACATTAGACTGACTACAGATACTAGGGCCATTTAATGTGGTTACCCAGGAGGAGCAAAGCTCCCTCTCTTTTCTACCCAGTGGGGAAATGATGACTTCCAGCAGGAGCCTACAAACACGAGTCTAGGAGCACAGAAAATGAGGAGTTGATTCTGCACAGCAAACTTTTCACTGAATTTTTTTTTTTTGAAACCTGCAAAATACTTCCTAGAAATGGTTGTTGAAGATTCTGACCAGAATACCCTACCTCAAGTGGGTTTCTAGGCAAAACGGACTTAGCAATGTTGACCCTATAAGTCGAGGCCATCTCAGGTGAGATGACAAATAGACTCTAGGCAGGGCCACAGATGCTCCTTTTAGGCCCAGTGGCTGAAGATCATGACGGAGATCTCAGTGATGTGAAAATGGAGCCGGGTCGGAGAGCCCGCTCTTCCTGCTTAAAATGTCCATGTAAAGAGAGTGTGTGGCATTCCCAGGATATTAAGGTCAAGTTAAACAGCTGGGTTTAACTATTCCTAATCCCTTTGTCTCCTTCATTAGCTCCACCCGGTAAGGGAGGTCAAAATAGTCTGCCCCAAAACGTATGTCTTTAGCATGTCCTGAGCTGTCCACTCAGGGGTCTTCCACACATAGAGAGCTCTAAAATGCTATCCTTGTGGGGAGGTTCAGATATGTAAAAGAAGTCAGCAACAGTAGTGAACAGGCTTCCCCTGGGGCTCCCCCTTACTGGCCCTATCTAGACCTGCCCAAAACACGTTCAC
This sequence comes from Psammomys obesus, assembly GCF_907164565.1. Lineage (NCBI taxonomy): Eukaryota > Metazoa > Chordata > Mammalia > Rodentia > Muridae > Psammomys > Psammomys obesus. The sequence continues at coordinate 5,242,205 of NW_026596057.1, read as the reverse complement.
AGGAAGTCACAGGCTCTTCAGAAGGCTACCACCTATGCAACCTGACCTCCAGAATGGAACTGCCTTCTCCCCTCAACCTTCTGAAATATGTACCACCATCTCCTCACCTGACCTGCAGAAGCCTCGAGGCTCTTTCTGTAACCCAACATGTTATGTAAGCTTCAACTGTGTAGCCCTCTCCTTGAGTCTCAGATTTTCTGTACGGCTCTCAAGCTTCTTCATGTTCATCATTTATATGCTTATCTCCCTAGTTATCAGTCTATTTCTTAAATTAAAATTAGAGACACTTTACGGAAATTTTAAAACTTCTCTATATCCATTAACAGAGCCTCGTACCCAACTCAACCCCAACCCCAAGATCACTTAGTTGGCCCCATGATGTTTAGACCTCAGGATGTTCACTGACAACATTACAGCTCATGACCATTGAGGAGGTGTGGACCCACGTTGACCCTAACCTAAACAAGAAAACATTTGACTGAAGTCCCTCTAAAAGGCTTTCCTGGTGACTTTTCTGCCTGACTCTACTGGCACATCTACATAGAAGATGCCTTACAGTTTGGGGCTAGGAGAGGATGAAGAATTCCATGGCTTTCATATGGCAGTAAGAATCACCCTCAGCACTCCAGTAAACTAAACTAAAGCATCTGAACTAAAGAGTGTGTCAGTCAGAAAAGCCCGGCCCACTGAATCAACTAAGGAGGGCACATCTGGGCAAGCACTGGGCCTGTGTGGGTCTGCCCAGATCTGCTGTGTATATGTTATGGCTGTTAGCTTGGTGCTTTTGTAGGACTCCCAACAGTGGGAGTGTCTTTGACTCTTTAGCCTGGTCTTGGGACTCTCTTCCTCCTATTTGCTTGCCTTGTTCAAGGCTTTTGCTTTGTCTTATTATATCTTGTTTTGTCATGTTTGGTTGTGGTCTCTTGGATGTTAGGGGTTGGTCTGGTGTGTTGTGAATTCAGATGATGAATTCTATGCCCTGAGATCTGGTTGCAGCCCAGATGTGGGCATTGTCACATGTGTTGATGAATGTTGTGTGAACATTGCTCCCCAATTATCTCTGATTGGTTAATAAAGACGCCAAGAAGCCAATTACTGGGCAGAGGAGACAGGAAACTGGGAACTCTGTTGGGAGTCTGGGGGGTCTCAGATAGGGACCATGAGGGAACAGAGAGAGGAAGGAGAGGAGAAGATAAAAGAAGAGGTAGAGAAAGAATGTGACAAGGAGGATGCTGACATGATGGAGCAGAAAAAGCCCAGATAGAACCAATATGGCAAGTAACTCAAGGCATGTGGCTGGGAAATAGCCACATGAGTTAGAATATATTTTATCCGCCCAGCTCTAGAGCCTGAAAGCTTGTAAATAAATCTAATAGGCCTCTGGTTTGTTATTTGGGAGCAGGAGCAGGTGAAGAGAACGTTCCCCCCCCCCCATTATAACATATCTTTTCACTTGGAGGCCTGATCCTTTCTGCAGGGAAATAGAAGAGGAGTAGATCAGGGGGGAGAGGAGGTAAGAGGGACTGGGAGGAGGGGAGGGAGAAAAAAATGTGGGTATATTGTATAAGAAAACAAAATCTATTTTCACTGGAAAAGAATGTGTCAGAAGGTCAACTTTACTGCCATGTCACCGCCCTTGGGTTACCACCGCAGCTTCAGAAGTCTGTCTCCACCAAGAGGCCTCTGCTGTGCTGGGGCATGGAGAACGTGGTTCCACCAGGAATGTCCAGCACTACCTCAGAACCCAGGTGTGATTCTCCAGCTCTTCCGGTCCTCCAGTCAACTCAGCCATATCCTATCACGTGAGGCTACAGCCTGCTGCTGCACCCCACTGTAAATGGACGCCTGTCACAGAGCTCTCATAGGAGAGCTGGGGCATGTGAAATGTGTTATTTCCATTCAAGGGTCCTACCTAAAGTTTTCGTGGGCTTCTTCAGCCTGGGAACTTGGCTTCTCTCGGGGCATAAACTTGCCTCGGGTGGGAGAAATAATCTAGGGGGTATTAATATGGACTAGGCCTTATGCAGTCACGACAGTAACACGAGCATGAAAGGAGATGTCTCCCCGTGTGACCCCACATGCCTGCCACGTCCTTCCACTCCACTCACAGTGAGAATAGGTCACATGCTGGCTCTCAGAGACGGCCTCTGGAATGTCCTTTAGGTGGTTTCTGAAAGAGTAACAAAAGTCCCATCATCTGTTACAGTCAAGCCTAAAGCACATAAAAATCTCTGCAGAGGGTGATAAACATCTCGGAATTACGAGCAGTCAGAGCTACCACCCTCCCCAGCTCCACCAGAAGCACTGACTCGACTTCGTAACCATGGCAGTTTCACTTTTCCTTCCTGTCATTCTTGCAGCCATCACGTTTTACTTTGAATTGATTGAAGTTTGGGGTTGTTTATTTGTTTGTTTGTGATTCTTTTACATGCCTGACAAGATTCAGACAGTAATGACAAGCAGCTGACAGGGCTTTGAGACAATCCCATATGTTAGAGATACTAGATCCACCAACAGCCCTATGGGGGAAACACTATACATTTTTTTTTCTTGTTGTTGTTGTTTCTTTGTTTTGTTTTGTTTTGTTTTGTTTTGTTTTTTGAGACAGGGTTTCTCTGTGTAGTTCTGGCTATCCTGGAACTCACTCTGAAGACCAGGCTGGCCTCACACTTACAGATATCTGCCTACCCCTGCCTCCCAGCACTGGGAGCCACCAGTCTCAAGCCACCACCTCCCAGCAGATTTCTGAATTCTTTCTATCACAGCAAGCTACTCTCATTTTCATCTAGACTTTTGCCACCTCGTGGATCATCTTCACTGAGACTTCTGTTATCTAAACAATGAACTTATCTAAGTATGTCTTCTACATCATCAAAATGTTTCCAAATATTGAACACAACAGATTCCTGTGGCATACCGTTAAAAATGGCTGCCCCTCAGCCCACAGCCTTTAAAAGGAAAAAGAAACATTAGATGCATTTTTTAAAGTAAAATAATAATAATAATAATAATAATAATAATAATAATAATAATAATTGAAACTTGATCAGTAAAATCTGAATACTTCAAAAGTAGCTCTATCTATACCTCAGGGACCATAAATAGAAACATGGACAGTGTGTACCACTCTGGGGAGTTAGTGAGACACTTGTCCAGCCTGGTGTAGGTCACCATTCATGCCCCCAGAAAGTCTCTAGCTTCCTATAGTCTTCCACTTTTCTTGGACTAAAGATAGCTTCTTTTGGTTTTTTTTGTTTTGTTTTTTTTAAAAAAAGGTGAAAGTCAGATGTGGTGGTCTACCCCTGGAACCTCACTACTCCAGAGGGGGTGTGTGGGCTGGATCATTAAAACCATAGGCCTCCACTGGAGATTATAGCTGAGTTGGTAGAAAGCGTGTCTAGCACACACAAAGTTCTAGCTTCAATCCTGGTACCACATACGTGAAGCACGGAGGTTCATGCTGATAACCCAGCACTTGGGAAATGGAAGATAAAAAATTCAAGATCATCCTCAGATGTACAGAGAGTTCAAAGTTCAAGGCCAGCCTGGTCTACCCGAGATCACGTCTCAAAAAAAAAACAAAACAAAACAAAACATATTTCTCAAAATTTGGGAAAAGTGCAGAGAAAAATTATTTAATCTATGTCACATTGTATGTGGTTATGTGTCTTCAGTAATCCACAGTGAAACGAGGTGAATAGGATACTGACAGATGCAAGCTGTCCTGGACCTACAGGACCTGCGACAGGAACAAACAATTGTGATTTGGGTTGAATTTTGTGGCGTCTGTTCGGCACTAAACTGAGAGTTACAGCTGGAAAGTGAAGGCAATGCGAGCACCCGCTCTGTTCAAGACGCCTCAGGTTTGCAGAGTTCAGTTCACAGGATCTGGCTGAATATCTACGCACCTTTCCTTGGCATCCAGGAAGGCCTTGGCAAAAGGGTTGTACTTGATTTTGAGAGCTGTTATCTGGCGTTTGCAAAGACAAGACGTGTTAGTGAAACAGTGCAATGCAGACAGAGTCCCTGTCTCCCCCTGAAAACGTCTGTAAAAGCCACCATCCTCTCTTTCCTGTTCTCTTCCCTCCCATGTCTCACTGTTCACGCCTGCACTGGCTATCGCGCTGCGGGGTGAAAATAGCAAATGATGTGAGATGCGAACAAAGTGGGCACAGCATTAGGAACCAGTGGAGCCCCGTGGTGCTAACACACCATTCCTCCTTTTCATTTGTTTATTTTTTATCCAAGAATCACTGAGCCCCTACCATAAACAATGTCCTTTCTTATCTCACAGTGGGGAGCGCGGAAGAGTAAGCCCCTCGCCTCACTTCCAGTATACAGTTGAGCATCAAGGCCCCTGTTCTCATAGAATCACTTACCCACCAGGCCATGTCAAGGCAAAAAAAAAAAAAAAGAAGAAGAAAAAAAAAAGAAAAACATCATCCATTCCCACTCACCATCACTCTCCATCATCAAAATCCATTCAATAAATGAACTGAAGAGAGTCCTGAGACTTATTATTATTATTATTATTATTATTATTATTATTATTATTATTATTTACATCTATCTGTTAACATGTAGCTTTTATGATGGAAGTGAAATATTAAATAGTTACAAAGAAAAGTCTGCATTCTCTCATATCAGCTGCACCTGTCGTAATGATCAAAGCAGAAACACAGAGACGTACAAAAAGACAGCCAGAGGCAGAGCTAGAGAAAGATGTGGAGGCAGAGAGAGAACATCTGTCTTTATCTCCCACCCACTGGTATAGAAGTGCCTTGAGAATGACGTCTGTATCTATTTTGTTCGTTGTAGTGGTTCCAGCATCCATGATAAGAGCCAACATGGGCTGATATCCAGCAAATACTTTTGATGAAATATTGAATGAAATATTGATGCCTGCAAGAGCCTATGGTCCTCTGGGCAAAGAAAGAAAACTAAGATAAAAGTGAAAATCTTTCTAGAAAAGGGAAAGGGGCTGCAGGGTCTGGAGCCCCGGCATTTCTCTTGGCTTAAGCCTGGAGAGGTTGGGGGGGGGGGTAAAGCCAGCAGTGGCTGCAAAGGAAACAGGGTTCTCTCAGCCAGCCCCATTCCTGCTCAACTCCCAGGGAAACCTTGTGGACTCTGGGCTTAGATTTTACATAGCTTGATCTCCACAGGATGTGTTCAGATTTAAGGAGTGACTAAGTCAGCATGACCACTGCCGGGCAGGCAGCTCAGAGAAGACTGTTTAACAAGGGACAAGTTTCTGAGTATCTCCCAAATCAGTACCTGAGTGACAGGAACCAGTAACTAAGAGCAAGCAGCATAGAGATGGACAGTACCTATGCAGAAGAGCTAGGACAGTACCCAGAGATCCAAAAGCCACATGGTCCCCCTTCAACCCAGACTCCAGCCAGAGAGAAGTGGAGAAAAGGCTAGCCGAGAGACTGCAGCTGCCACCTTGAGAGAGTCTCTGCTCCCACTGCCAGGCTCCCAGCAAGAGGCTGGGTTAGTTTCTAGAACAGCAGCTATATTCTCTCTACACACTTGCCCTAAGCTAGTTCTGCAACAGCATTCACCTACAGAAACCGAAATGCCAGTTTCCAACTTGATGATCACCGGGGTCCTTCCAGAGAGATGACACACAGCAGATTCTAGAAAGGGTCCGTGGAGATGGCTTTCTCTGAAAAAGCCTCCACATAAAGAAATGCACATTAAAGTAGCCAATTTGGGGCTGATCAGATTGCGAAGGGTGAAAGGCGTCACTTCTAAGTGGGGGCTGTCAATGAGACGCTCTTTTCCAGGGACAGACTTGGCACATTTATCAAATTCTCAACAGATGGTCCTCATGCAGAACAGTCCTGTTTCTTTGTGTTCACTATGCAAGCAAACCATGATAGATTACCCAGCACACTCACTGCGGCATAATTTATAACTCAGAATAAAACGACTTAAGTCTTGCTGGGAGCAGACGGCTGCTCACATGAAATGTCATAAATCCGGATAATCAAGCGCTGGAAGTATTAGAGGAAAAAGAGACATGCCTGAATGTAAGTTCCTGGAAGGAGATCCTCTATATGCTATGGAGCTGTTAAAGGGAGGAAAGGAAAGAAACTTACAAGGTAATATTTACAACATGACCCAGTGTATGTGAAGAATAATTCGTGTGAAACTCTATGAAGAAATTCCCATACCTATCGTAGCAAATGTTGAGGGGACACACTTGAAAGCTGGTTGGTATAGCTTCCATAAAGAGTGTGCTTCCAAAAGCAGAAGAAAACGCACTTTTTCCTATTTCTTTGCATTGTTACCCTTCCTGCCCACACTCTTCTCAGACATATCAGCTTGCCGCCAGCCAAGCACCCCAAACAATGACTCGAAAAGCACCCAGAACAATGACTCCAGATTTCCAACATGACCCCGCAGCTTTATAGCAATATACAAGTGTATCTTATTGGCACCACGAGAGGCTGCTTTTGGTGGGCTGCTATAGTTTGCATCTTGAGGGTGTCCCAAAAGCCCCTGTGTGAAGGCTTGGTGCTGCTGGGAGCCGGTGGGATATTTAGGAGGTGGTACTTAGAGGTCTTCAGATCACTGGGACATGCCCTTGAAGGAAGTTTGGGAAGGCTTTCCCCACCCACCCATAAAGGTAAAAGGGGTGTTTGGCTCTGTCCTGGAGCCTCCAGAACGGTAAGACAAGGTGAGCCTTTCTCTGTATCGTCTCCTATAGCTGTAGTGGTGGCAGAAAGCTGGCTAACATAAGGGCCTTTGACAAATAGGCAGGCGTGAGAGTCTCTGTATACAACTCACGGTTTAGCTCCATCACAGCTGACCATGTCAGGACCCTTAAAAACCTAAATTCTATTCAGTCTTGCTCATGGCAAGAAAGGACTTCCATGCTCCTCCATGTGACATTCACACACATTCCTAAACAGAGAGAGAGAGAGAGAGAGAGAGAGAGAGAGAGGCACAGATGTGCACTCAGGCGCTGGCATACACTCATTTACCTCCTCATTCTGATAGGCGGTCACGGCGATAAACTGGGTTTCAGGGAAGGAACAGTTCATGACCATCCGATGGGCGCCTCCAACACGCACTATGTGAACCTGGGGCTCATATTTATGCAGGGAATTCAGCATTATCTGTTGAATGTGAGAAAATCATGTTTTAACAAGCCAAGCCAAGCCTGGGGCATCACAGTTGATCAGCCAGCTCAGCACCCACCCAGACCGGGACACACACATGAAACCCTGTGTCAAAATGAATGGGTGAGTTTTTTCCAGGCGCTCCCAGCAAGCACTGCACTGAGGCTCACAGATGCTCATTACACTGGGTTCACAGACAGCTGAAGAAGAGCTGTTCTTAAGTTTTCTGTATGTTCCCAAATCTAGGCTTCTGTTTTCTTGCTTCCTCTATGTTCAGCATGGCAATGTACATTTCAGTCCATTCAAATATATATATGTGTGTGTATATATATATATATATAAATGTATATATAGGTATATATGTGTGTATATATTTTTATATATACATATATATTTACATATATATATGTGTGTATATATATTTACATATATACATATAGATGTTTGTTTGTTTGTTCGTGTATGAAGAATCCCAGTAACTCAAAATGTTAACTGAGCCTAGAGGATAAGGAAATCTGCCACCAGAGGGTTATACACAATTTACTCTTCATGATTTAAATGAAAGGCTATTGAAAGCTGTGAGAACGAATAGGGCAGGAACAACTAACCTTCAAATTTCCATTTTAATAAAGGACATTCTGGCTCTCTCAAAGCCAGGGATTACATTCCTTCTGCCTCCTGAATTATGAACTCCTGTGCCCCCCCCCCCCCCCCCCCCCCACAGATAGAAAGGAAAGGGCACAGGCTCGACCCAGACAAAGCCAAATATGAAGGCTCAGGAGAGGAGCAGGCCTTTCCCCCACAAGTCCAATCTCCAGTGCCTTCAAATAGTCTGTATTTTATAAAGTAACTAACAACCCAACCCAGGGAACTGGATTTGCAACCTGCCACAGAAATGGAGGAAAAAGGCTTCACATTATGTTTACTCTAATTGGAAATTTTAAATAAAACCTTTCTTACTTAAGGTTTGTTTGGATTATTTTTTTTTTCTGGAAAGAAAAAAAAAAACAAAGCTTATTCAATATTCTATTGATAATTATCATAATGCCCAAGCAGAAAAAGTAATTATTTCATTTAGGAGCAGCTTTCTATTAAGGTATTTGCCTATTGCCAACATACCACTTACACCAAAAAAAGGGAGCGAGAAAAACAAAAACCCTGGTACCTTACCCACAAACATCTCCCTCCCTGGGCTGGGTAAAAAGCACCACAGTCAAGACAAAACGGAAAAGAGCCTGATGATTAAGTAAACTAGTGCACTCTCTCTCATTCTCTTAACATCAGGAAGTCCATTAAAAACTGAAGCACCAATTAAGAGCTGTTTATTCCTGTTTACATTTGGACTCCAGGAAATAACCGGCTTCTGTGGGCAAAGAGGCTGGTGAGGACCCCTCTAATTACCTAAATGCACCCTTGATATTTCTTGATTGGTGTGTGGGGAGGCCACGCGTACCTGCCCACCTCCATTGAGCTTGTTGGTCAGCTTCACTTTGCTGAAGGAGATGGGTGCTTTCATCCAGTGAGCCCCGAAGTTGGGGGAGTCGGGGTGAATGTAGACGCAGCTATGGCTAGAGACCTCTGGCTTGCCTGCGGGTACCCATTCACCGTTGACGTACTTCCAGCGGTGGCTATCCGTCGGGACGAAGTCCAGCAGGAGGGAGTACATGGCGTTGGGGTCCAGTCCTGTGACACTGATCTTCAGGACAGGGAACATCCGTCTGAAAGAAGTCAGAAACAGCCACAAAAGGGATATTGAAGGACCTCTTCTCCTCCTTGGCCCAGAGGCCTCTCACCTCTGAGGAGGCCTTCCAATACGATGATCTGGAAGGGAAACCACACAGACAGCCCCTAAGACAACAGCCCCAATTTCACCAGAGCCTGTTTTGACAAATGCATTTGACACTGAGGTTTGACTATTGAACACCGTTCTGTGTGTTAGAAATCTGCAGACCACCTGTCTAGTTAGTCATTTCCTAGAGAAGGACGTGCAGACAAGTGTGTCCTCAGATGCCACGTGCTTGGGCAGCTTTCTCCCTGGCACCCTAAGATCGGCTCTCCCCGGACTCACTAAGAACCCTGATCCTGAATAAAGATACTAGCACGTGGATGGCTGCATGGTAAAGCAAGCGGGAAAAGGGGGGGTTGTTGGCTGAAGAGTTAGCGTTCCTTTCTTGCAGGGCTCCCCAGCCCGATCTACAGCCATGCGCAGGGTGAACGCAGGGAGGAGAGTGCGGCTGCGCATACCCTTTGCTCTGAGCACTTGGTGGGAATCTGCCTAGCTTCTCGATAATGCAGATATGGATCCGCTCATCCTTCCTCCGCCCTCTGGAACATTGCCAATCTTCGCATCTATCTAAATATCTGACTTCTGACCCTATGGCTCTTTTAGCAGCCACAAAGAGAAACGACAACGGAGCAGCCATCACTCGGTCCTCAGTTCTTTCTAGACTTCCTGTTTCCAGGAGGAAAATCAGAGGGAGGAGGTTCCTGGCAGCCAGGGGCAGAGCTGATACTGCATGTGTTTCCAATGTCCAAAGTGACCCAAGGTAAGAATCTGGAACGGCAGCGGGAGGTCATGAGTCTAAGGGCAGAGCGCAGGACTTAGCACATTCACGGGGTATGGCAACAAACACTTCAAGAGAGTCAACTGGCCAAGTTCCTGCAACTTGATAAAGCTGCCCTCCTGTGACATGAGTTTCAATAAATGAGACTGTGTGCATCAAATAAAATGTCTAGAGGAGAAAGTGTGTCAGATAACGCATTCCCAACTCAGCCAACTATGTTTGGCTGAGAATCACATCTCACCTCACTCCCTTCCTCGAGATGACGGTCCCTTTCTGGTTACTTCCCTTTCAGGTTACCGTTCTGCTTCTCTCTGCTTTTTTTTCTTAGTAGAAGCAGGAGAAGGGGGATTTCTCCATGGTTTTCTCTTGCAATCAGATTGAACCATTCCTCTTCCCTGTACATTGTAACATTTTCAATTATTTTAATAGTGTTGTCCCCGTGTAGACAAGACAAGTTACTGAATATACGAATGTCATTTGCAAAGAAACATAAACTTGGACATCAGGGAGATGACATAAAGTCATTTTAACAGCTGGGAAGATTTCCTATTCACCGGAGGTATGGTTTGCAATCGGTCTCTGTCTTCTGGTCCCAAGCTTTTTTTCTTAATGTGATACATTTGGGTTTCCTTTTCATTTTGTTCTACTTCAGTTTAATCTATATGTATGTACATATATATATCAGGAATATAGTGTTGCCACTCATTAACAGTGGCAGAAGCAAAGTGAAAAATACAGTCACATTTGGGAGGCAGGCAGATCTTTATGAGTTCAAAACCAACCTGGTCTACATCGTGAGTTCCAGGCTGCCAAAGCAACTAAGTAAGACCTTGTGTTATAAAAATAAATTAAAAAAACCCACAAGTGTGACACATACAATTGTCATTTTGTAAACTAAAGTTTAAAAGTACCAGAAGGATATGTAGCATCAGTAGTATGTCATTGCAAATAAGAGAAAAATCTGCAAAACATACCTGTTCTTCACACACCGAGTACAGAATGATGCAATGGCTCAAGATGACAGGGTAATGTCAAACACTGGGAGGTTCTGTAGCGTTCTCACTTACCATTGACAAGATAATCTAATGAAAGGCTATATGCCAGTGATAATAGTTACCACATTATAGTAGCCAGGGGTTACATAATAGCACCCAGGGGTTAGCTAAGTTACAACTCCTTTAAGTCTTCCTTCTCCACAAGGAGGTATTCCTATGCCCTTGTTTTAGTGCAAAGGACCCAAGGTTCTATCTAATAAGCCTATTAGCCAAGAGACTCCTGGCTCCATTGCACGAAGAAGAAACCCATAGCAGCACTTCTTCCTCCTTTCTAAATCTAGAGACAGGCTTGTTATTGTGAAGAAACTGTGACTGCACACAGAGATGCTCAGCATCACCAGCCATCCTAAAAGTGCACAAGTAAGATGCCATGTCACACCTTCAAGGATGGCTACAGTACAAAAACAAGACAGCAGAAAATGTTGGTGAGGCTGGGGAGAGACTGGAGCCCCTCCCATGGCGCTAGGGAGGATGCAAAATTGTTAGGTCACTTCGGGAATGGTCTGTTTGACTAAATATGGAGTTGCTAGTTAATCTTGCAGGTATGTATTTATGCAGGAAAGATGAAAACAAATGACTACAGATATGTCGTAGCAGTTACAAAAACAGACAGATACACTGAACGAGGAACAGATGCCAAATAGGTTATATCCACACGAAGGGGTGTTATTTGGCCACAAAAGTTCTGTGATACTGCTGCATGCTTCAATATACACGAACTTGACCACACTGGGCTAAATGACAAGATCGTCACAAAGAATCACGTACCATATGGTTCCACTGTATGAAGTGACCATCATACGGGAGACTATAGAGGCAGAAAGCAAACAAGTGTGTCAGTGATGGCTAATGGATACAGGGTTTTTTGGTGGGGGAAGACAAGAAGAATGTTCTAAAAATCAAGTATGAAGAGGGATTTACAGTTCTGTGAGTATGCTAAGCCCCCGGAACTGTGTGTCTTAAACAGAGGAGGAATATGGTACATGAGTCACATCCCAATATAATGCTGTCAATTAAAATGGAAAAGCTTAGAAGGAGGTCCTATATGAAAAATGATGGCCTGATCAACTGCTTTATACCCTTTGGTGTTCCATTTGCCAAGAACTTTATAATTGTTCTTAGTTTTGAGATCATCATTATGATGACACATAATTTTAATCTCTATTATCAAAATGAGGAATGAATAATAAGGAATGACCTCTGTCAGCCTCCAAAGGTCTCAGAACTGGACTAGACCTTCCTCTTAGCCCACCTCATCTCCCCTTTCCCCTTCTTTGTCTTGGCCCACAATGACCTTGATACATCATCTGTATGCCTTCAGGGAAGAAATCCACTTCTATCCAAAGTGAGTTTTTTTCTTCCATTTCCCCCCCACCCCAAAGCATGACTAAGCACAGAGAGGGCTGAGAGTCTCTGAGGAGTTTAGAAGCGTATGAATCAGCCTCTAAGTCACAGACTGCCAGTACTTGTCTTTGAATGAGAGTCTCTTCAGAGAGAGAGAGAGAGAAAAAAAAAAAAGAGGGTGGTTGAGAGGGAAGAAAGAGAAAATATGACAAAGTGAACAGCTTGTCCTAGCCACCATAATTGATGGGTCATGGACATTGAGTTTTATCCGCACACCTGGCCTTGCTTTCACTGTGAAGCTAGCTGCCCAGTTTTAATTCACCAGTAGGAATCTTCAGAAACAGTCCTGCTGAAAGAGGCTAGAGAAATGAGGGCTACAGGAGAAAGGGGCAAGAGAGGAGGGGGACTTTGTAAGGAGGGAAAGCACAGAGGCTTGTCCAAGGCAATATTCAGGAGGTCTTGCTCATCAGGGCTCACTAGAGCTTTTGGGGCTGTGGGGTACGTGTGTGTGTGTTCATGCATGTATGTTGTATGATTATGGAACACATGGTATATCAATGTCAATACATGAAAGCAAGCAGGCATGAGCTCAGCAGCAGCTGTCAATTATATCTCCATCAGAGGGAAAGGAGAGCAGGAGCCTCAGGTTAGAAGAAGATCATGCTTCTTCAGTTGTAATTGTAAAGAGTAGGGAAAATAATCCCTGGGCTACCCAGACAAGGAGTTAAACCTGCCTGCAGTATAACCTTCACTTTTGGGTTGCCCTCACCGGAAACTGACCTCAAGAGACGAGCAGCCCCCACCCCAGATTCCAACCCTACCTTCCCAGCCCTCATTATGTCAAGAAATGCTTCCAATTTCTTAAAATCTGTGGAAGGCAAATTCAATTAATCCAAAATTATTAAACCCCATTAAAACATCCATAAAACACAGGGCTTGCTTCTCAGAGGAAGATATTTATAGGTAAAGATAACAGCTACATTGAGCCTGAGCTCACAGGCTACTGTCTCAACTCCTCATGAAGCTGAGGCTTGACAGCCTGGACAACTTAGTGAGACCCCTCAAAAGAAGACTGGAGATACAGCTCAGTAGAACATCACATGCCTAGTATACAGGCAGTCCCCTGTGGAAAGAAAAGAAGAAGGGAAGAAAGGAAGGAAGGAGGGAAGGAAGGAAGGAGGGAAGGAAGGAAAGAAGGAAGGAAAGAAAGAAGAAAGAAAAGGAGGCAAGAAAGGAAAGAAGGAAGGTGGAGAACAAGGAAGAAGGGAAGGAGAGAACTACAAGAGATTTAAGAGTTGGCTGTGTAGTTGGAATTGAATTCTTTTCTGCAACCTAACATATAAATCCATACATTAAAGGATGGAAGTGAAAGCAAGCTTAGGCCAGCAGTGCTACAGGTACTGCTATACCTGAAAGCTTATCAAACACGAATGGCTAAAGCTGTGGTGGCTGTTGTTGTTTAATGTTGTTGGTGGAGAAAAATGCAGAAAGAGGAGATAAAGGAACCATCAGAGCACAGTGCCCAGGGTTTAGCCTACTGCTCTAACGGAAGGTTCTGGCAGCAAAGCAGCTCTCCCCTGGAGGAGGGCCGCTGACCCACCTGCTGAGGAGGCAGTGTGGAAGGCAGGGATCTGAGGAAGACACAGGCCTGGGTAGAGAAGAATGGGTAAAAGAGAGACACAGGGGAAGCGATGGTGGGCTAAAAGGAAGGAAGAGGGAGTGAGGAAAAGCTAGAGCTGGAAAGCTGGGGTCTGTGCCAAGAACAACAAAGTCTCCTACGGTCTCAATCTGAAAACCCAAGGAGAGTGAGAGCGGGTCCTGAGCAAGGTCCACCCACATTGAGCACAGCAGTTTCTTATTCTCTTCCCCCCTCTAAAGCTGAGGCACACTGTCCAAATCATGGTGAAAGGTTGACGCTAAAGGCTCAGTGGACATATAGCCACAAGCACACTGTTTCCACAAAGAATAATTTCCACATAATTAATAGGAATGACTTTAAACATAAATAATTTTAAACATTTTACTGAGGTTTAAAAAAAAGGTTTAAAAAGAAGCACTGTTTTCAAGTGGCAAAGGTACATTCTGCTATAATTTACCATCAGGTTGGATTTAAAAATGTCTCAGAGACTTGTATTGCCTTTATTAAAATACTTGAGCCATATTTTAATCTATTGGTTGTACTTATTTAGATTGTAACAGAGGGCCACTTTGGTGGCCAAATAATGCAGTCTAGTTACCGGTATGATCAGCCAATAATAACGCACAAGCAGAATGTTCCACACACAACCGAACATCAGTTTTCACGCTCGTATCATCACTCGTCTTTGAAAGAGACCAAATCCACTTAAGAACGTGGGGTAATTCTTTGAAACTAAAAATATTTTAAATAGAGAAAAGAAACAAGTGAAATTAAATTTTCAAATATTCAAAGCAATAACATTTATAGTGCACACATGGAGGTCTGTTTAGAAAGAAAAGAGTGTCACTGTCTCACAGGGTCGATAGATTCGCTGCTGTAATCACAGTTTACAAAATGCACATATTTACCGTATAACTTTGACTCACATAACCGTTTACTGTCAGGCAGCAGCTCCCGGGTTTGTGATTCTCCCAGCTGTGGGAGGGGTAGCTCATTTTCCATGCTGTGTTTTATTCAAACTTAGAAAGCTAAGACACCAGGAATTGAAGCATTTCACTCCAGGACAAAAGCCAGCCTGAAGTTCAGCTGGTTTCAACTTTTCTCTGTAAGCAAAATTTCTCTCAAGGTGTCAGAATAATAGTCCTGGTTCAGCCAGTGCTACTAAAAACATCCTTCAGTGTCTCGTACCCTTGTGCCCCTGGGTACCAAATGATAAGTGGGAGCACCCTATCAGGAGTCGGTGTGGCCAGGCAGTGAGAGTTTCTTTCAAAATATTTGCATTTCCTCTGCTAAGCACAAGCTTTTAATGTTGCCTCAAAAGCCACTTAACAGACTCAGCTTCACAGGATGAGAAATACCAGCAGGGAGCAGCACCTGGATTCCCTGCTCTTTGCGGGGAGAAGGAAAGAAGCCTTCTCTTCCCTGAGACAGGCTTCATTCGCTGTTACCACGACAGCTTTCCTACAGTCGTAACTATGCGAGGGGCACAATCATAACTGAACCCTCTCCCTCAACACACACAAGGAAGCAGGTAGAGGGAGAGGTGGTGTGGTTAATGCTCCTTCCCTCCCAATCTTCAACTAGCCAAAACTGTCTGTCTGACCAGTTTGCTGTGCTTAAGAGGAAACTGTCCAGTCTCCAAAGAAAATCGACTTTCTCATTCTCTGAACAGGGCTGAGCCAAGGTCTGCTCCGGGGTACACAGTCAAAACTTAATACCAGTTTCTGACAGTTGAGTCCACGTCCCCAGCGCATGGGGCGTGCATAATAATTCCCCATATAACATGTGCGTGAGACAAGCGGCTTTATCTTCCACTGCTCTGATGGCCTCGGAGGAATTAATTATGTTGGCTGGGTGACAGCCAGCCGAGACCGTCTTTCCTTAAGACGTTCAGAGCCTGAATGGCAGCCTCGTTAACACTAAAGGCCTCTCACCGGCCTCGCCAACTGAAGGCCAGCACATTCGGGCTGCAGACAAACTCACCTGCCGTTCTTGGTCACGATCATTTCGTTAGTGACTTCCTTGAACCTCTGCCAGAGGGGGGCATCCTCCAGGATGATCTGAAGTTGCTTCTCCGTCGGATCTCCCTTCTCCCGGCCTGCCTGCAGCTCACTCTCCACCAGGTTAAGCAGGCGAGACACGGTGCCTTCTCCTGCCTTCTGTGCGTTCTGTGTGCCCAATTCGCTCATGGCCGTAGGCCTTCTCAAACTTTGCCGAGAGAGCCGTTCCCACCTTCTCTGCTCCTTCCAGCTGCTTCCTTCCCTCAGTTGCTAGTTTTTCAAGCCCAGGGGGTCAGTGTCTGGGAGGAGAAGAAGACGCCTTGGCTCTTGCATAAGCTTCTAGTGTGACACCCCTAAAAGTCTCCAAATTATACCGCCAACCTGTTAAGCTTCAGTTGGGGAGCAGAGTGGAGGGTGGGGAGAGGTGGAGAAGAAAAAGCGCTCTCTTAATTACACAGTGGGTCAGGTGGGAGTCCGCCTGGCTTTCCCATTGGCTGCCCTGCCTTCAGTAGACGGTTAAGAAGAGTACTCCATCCAAATTATCAGGCTTTTATCTTGTTGTACCTGAAGAGGTCTAATCGGTGTATTGAGGACCATTTTCCCGTTAATTAAAATTATTCCAGGCCCAGACTGCAACAATCAAGCAGATCATAATTATGGCGTGTGGCACCTATAGAAAAAAAAAAGGGGGGTGGGGGAAGACGGAACACAGGCAACAAACTTGCTGCCTGGACCACCTGTCCTGACGGAGTAGTCAGCTGAACTCTCTCTACCCTGGTCCAGCAACCTGAAAAGATGTGGAAGCCCCTGCAGACAAGAGCAGTCTGTGCTGAAGGTCAAGGGCTCTGTGCCAAGGTACAAGACCAGAGAGGAAGGGAAGGTTTTCTGTGTGCCATGCTTTAAAAACCGAAGTCAGGAGGAAAGAAAAGACCTGGGGCCTCTTTCTCTCAGGTGCACATTCACAGCCTGCTCACCTCAAAGGTTCTTTTCCTCTTCAACAAACACGAGAGCTTTGACCTTCGACCTTCCCCCCTAGAATCCAGATCCCTAATTTCTCTTACCTCTAATCGTTTGTGCGAGGAAGGGGGAAAGTAATTTGTACCAAATTATTCTAAGGAAAAAAAAAAAAAAGTCTGCCCCGTGAGAGTGAGAAACAACTTTTTATATCATTAGGCAGAGTGATGCTAAACCTTTGTCCAAAAAGGCATCCGTTCTCTTTTGGACAGCCATGGCCAACGCGGTCCTGCCAGAGTGAACCCCCCCCCCCCATTTGCTGAGAGAATGAAATCAGTAGAAACACTTTCTTTGACTACAGATACAACACCATGCTAGCGAATGGGAAGGTGGAAACCACGGAGGAAATACCCCAAAGCAGGTGAAACACCCAAACCCCAGCAAAGCCTAGGGAGCTGTTTTTTTTTCTTGTCATTGTAAAAGAAAACAAGAATGTCAGAACAAAGGGGAGATGAAAGCAGAAAGTTTAGGAGGAAAGTGCAGATGTGGAGGATGCCAAACACGAATCAAGTGGCTACTAAGTTAAGTACTACTCGGGAGTGATGGAGGACAGAAGTGACATCTTCAGAGAACTACCAATCTGATGGGGAAAAGAAGTGCCATGGAGTGGTTTGATTATCAGCCATGGTAAGAAGATTATGTAAAAGGTCAAGTGGTGGAGAAAACTCCATGCAAGGCGGGATGGCGGGGGTCCTGATGAGATGGTGTGCTATACACAGAAAGGCTTCTCTGAGGAGGTGTCCCAACCACAACTGAAAGAGACACAGGAAACGTCGGAAGAAAAGTGTCCAGAAGAGGGAATCCAAGATGTCAGCCATGGCTTGACCCAGGCAGGGACCTACTAGAAGCCAGAGTAGCAGAAAGCAGTGGCAAAGAGAAAAATGTGAGCAATGCTGAATTGGTTATGAAGGAACCAAGAGCCTAACAGGAATAAATTAGTCCATTTACTGAGACTGAGAAGCTGAGGGAGATGAGGAGTTAAGCAGAGGCATGCTTTCCTTCAGAAATCAATGTTTCAAGCTTATAATGAAAAGGATGTGGGAGAATTAATAACGACACAAAAGATAAACCCAACCTCAACCCACAGAACATATCTCACCTCACATAATAAAAGGGAATGCTGAAGGGGTCGTTTAAGGAGAGTCTTAAGGCCTGTTGACAGGGATACGTGTCCTCCAAAGAGGCCACACTCCCTTCCTAAGCAGTCCACCAACTGCAAGCCAAACATTCAGATAGATGAGCCTATGGGGGCCGTGCTCATTCAAGCTATCACAGGCAGCCAGTGCTCTTAACCACTGAGCCATCTTACCAACTCTGCATAAAACTCCATTTCAGGAAGCTTCTGTAGTATTAGGCTTCCACACGACATTTTCAAATGCCTTTCATGTTAGTTACCCGTCCCCACACTCCTTCCTCTCCCCTGCCCTCATACTTCTCCCCCACTTAATCCTCCTTGCTTCGTTATCCCGTACCCACCCCGACACCTGCCTCCAGATTTCTCCATTTCCTTGAGAGGTCCGCCAGGCCCCTTCCTAGTTTCCCAAACTCTATGAGTGCTCCAATTTAAACATACATATCTAAAGCCTGACAGCTAGCATCAATGTATGAGAGAGAACACGTGGCAGTTGTTTTTCTGGATCTGGGTTACTTCACTCAGAATGACTGTTTCCAGTTCTCTGCATTTCCCTGCAAGTTTCATAATTTCTTTTTTTTTTCTAACAGTTGAATAATATCCCGTCTTATAAACATACAGCATTTTCAGTATCCATTCAACAGCTGACATCTATTCTGTCTTTATTTCTTGGCTATTGTAAATAGAGCAGCAATGAGCATGGATAAATAAGTATCTCTATGTTAGGATACAGATTGCTTTGGGTGTAAACCCAAGAGTGGTATAACTGGACCATGAGCTAGATCTGGTTCTAGCTTTTTTTTTTTTTAAGGTTTGTTTGTTCGTTCAATTGTTTTATCATTTGTACTTCACTAGATACGCTGGTGAAGACTTTTCCCCTTTGGTAGGCTGACACTTCACTCCAATGATGGTGTCCTTTGCTGTACAGAAGTATTTTGACTTTGTGAGGTCCCCCTTATCAATTTTGATCTATGGGGTTCTGTTCAAAAAGCCCTGTCTTTGTGCCTGAAAGTTGAAGCATTCTTCCTGTTTCTCCTCTATCAGCGTAAGAGTATCCAGCCTTATACTGATTCATTTGGAATCTAGTTTTGTTCCAGGTGACAGTTAAGGATCTAGTTTTCATTCTTCTATTACCCAGCTCGACCAGCACCTTTTGTTGAAGATGCTGTCTTTCCTCCAATGTGTATTGTTGGCTTCTTTGTTGGAAATCCTGTGGTTATAGGGATGGGCCTTATGTGTGGGTACTAAGTTCTATGCCATTGATCAAAGTGTCTATTTTTTATGCTGATATCACGCTGGTTTCTAATTACTGTAGCACTGTAGTATACCTTGAAATCTGTGATGGTGAAACCTCTGGCAATTTTTGTTTTATTGTTCTGGGTTGTTTGGCTATCCTGATTTTTTGTGTTTCTCTGAAATTTAAGATTGCTTTTTTCAATAGTGATAAAATATTACATTGGAATTGTGAGTGATTGCACTGAATCTGTAGCTTGCTTTTATGGAGTGGCTGTTTTCACAAAATTGATCCTTCAATCCCTGGTGTATGGGAGTTCTTTTCCTCTTCTGGCATTTTCTTCAGTTTCTTCCTTCAGTGTCTTATGAGGCTTCATTTTTACAAGTTCCTTGCTTAGATTTACTCCGAGATGATTTGGGGTCCAAATTATTATTCTCATAATGTATTTTCTCAGTGTATTTTTGTTGGTACATAAGAAAGCCACTGGGTTTTATATGTGAATTTTGTATCCTACTATTGTATCCTATTTTGCTGAACATATTTATCAGCTGTAGGAGTTTTCTGATGGAATCTTTATGGTCTTTTATGTATTGAATCATATCAGCTACAAATAAGGATTCTTTGATTTCGTCCTTTCCTATTTATCTCTATCTCCTTCATTTGTGTTATTGCTTTAGCACAGACTTCAGGTGCTATTTTGAGTAGGGATAGAAAGAGTGAATACCCTTATCTTGTGCCTGATTTTAGTGAAGATGGTTTGAGTTTTCCTGTTTAGCATAATGCTGGCTGTGGGCTTGCTGTATATCGCTTTTATTCTGTTGAGATATGTCCTCTGCATTTTGAGATTCTCCAGAACTTTTATCATAAAGAGAAGTTGGATTAACTGATAAATTAATGTTGTTTAATGTGGCATATATGTTCAATGGAACCCTCTTCTGCCGTAAAAAGAATATAAGCCTATAATTTACAACAAAATAGATGGGACTGGGTGCAGCCATTAAACGACACAAGTCACAGATAGCCTCACCCTCATGAATAATTGTCCTCACCTTACAGGGGGCTGTCCTTCAAGCCTGTGCTCTTCCTAGAATTTTAAGTTACCACAAAAAGGAATCTTCTCTCAAAATAAATAAACAAATGTAAGTGGGCAATGAAACAAGACTGGAGTTGATTGACTAGTGTGTTTGGCTTCACTGAGATGCACAAAAACCTTGGTGGAGAATTAGAAGTTGAGCTAGTGACAGACTTATGGGTTGTTGTGGGTATTATCATTGTTATTGTTGTTGCCTTGCAATTTGTTAGAAGTGTGGAGCTTAAAGCCACATCCTTTGTTATCTCACAGTTTCTCTAGGTCTGAAGTCCAGAAAAGGTATAGCTGGGCTCCCTTTTCTAAGCTTCATGGGGTCTGGTTAAGGTGGATCACAGAGGGTGAGCTTTGAGGCTTCAAAAGCCCACACCATCCTGTTATCTCTCTCTACCTCTTACTTGTGGGTAAGGATGTATGCTCTCAGCTACTCCTCTAGCACCATGCTTGCCTGCTGCATGCTACCTGCCATGATGGTCATAAACTCTAACCCTCTGGAACCATATGCCTCAAATTAAACACTTTCTTTTGCAAGTAAAGATAGATAGATAGATAGATAGATAGATAGATAGATAGATAGATAGACAGACAGATAGACAGATAGATGTGGCAAATCAGGGTGATGATGATACTCTTCTACCTGACAATTTGACTTCTGTCTCACTGGCCCAGCAGGGTACATTGTTGGAGGATGAGAGTGTGTGGCACACTGTTAATTAAAGTGTGCAGCCTAGATGACACTTGATAGTACTGCCATGTCCTAAGGCACATAGTGGCCCATGTGTCCAACTTAAAGGACAGAAATTAAAAGGCAGGCAACCTGAGCTCCCAAGCTCCAGCTCCCCTGAACCGGGCTGCTCCCCAGCCACACACCAGGCAGAATCCCAGTCGGCACATCCAGTCCCCGCTGAAACCTAACACCACCTCGTCCCTCCGCCAGCACCACCAGGAAATTAACACCCACCCAGGTACATGGACGGAACTAAGCTGAACAAAAAGACAGCTGCTCCGACCTTTCTTTTTTAATCACCAACATGCAGCCCCAGGGATTACTAGCTTTGGGGTCATTTGGGGAGGATTACTCTTTCATTAGTGTCTGGGGTCAGTTCCAATGCAATGTCCTAGGAGCCTTGTAAGATTACCTCCCACGCCAATAACGCATCCTTTCCTTATCTGAAAGCCACCAGCAATACCCACCAGACTCCCAAATGCCTATTAGTTTTCAGCAGAAACATCACACAAAATTATTTCTGCTCTGAATTTCCAGGTGTCTATGAGAACATCATTCTAAATCTCCATCTCTAATAATGACAGGAAGTATTGGGAACTAGATAGATGGCCCAGTAGGGGAGATCACTTGCTGTTCTATCAGAGGACCCGAGTTCAGTTCCCAGCACTCACGTAAGCTCATAAACATCTGTAAATTCAGATCCAGAGGATCTAGTGCCCTCTTCTGGCCTCTGAAGACACTGCACACATGTGGTGCACATACATACATGCATGCAAAAGACTCTTACACCTAAAGCAAAATTTTAAAGGAAGGGATAAATTCAACTGGTCTTCTAGGTGAAAAAGTTAAAAGAACTTTGACTCCCTAAAGTTGCTATCCTATGTCTACCAAGCCTTACTGTAGCTAATCCAGGGATCATACTGAAAAACAAATGATGGCTGGGCATGATGAGACTGGGGAAAAGAAAACCACATGCTGTTTGAAAGGCTGTTATGCCAGGTTCACGGGACCCTCAGAGACCACCAGGAGATGACTCGATGCAATTGCAAGAGAGCTTTATTATGAGAGCGATCGAACTTGGGACCCAAGTCTCACTGGCGCAGCAGTAGAGAAGTGGGACCCCGAGCTCTGAGTGAACAGGATTTTTAAAGGGAAAGTCTGTGAGCTGGGGGTTTCCATGGCAGCAAGCAGGGGGGCACAAGCCTTGGCGTTACAGAATTGGGTGAAATTTAGCAGGGCGGGGTGACCTTTTCTGAGGCACATAATCACAATGGCTAAGGCATATAATCACAATGGCTATTTTTCTAAACCATATCTGAAACATTGGGGAGAATTTTCCCACCTGATTCTCAACTGATTCCCATTGATTATTGCCAGGGAGTTTGTCTCTATTTTCTATGGAGCATTTATTCTGTTATAGTTCCTAGAGGCTGTTGCTAGGAGAGTTAACTTTGTTTTCTGCCAGGTGTACACTCTGTGATATTTCCTGGTACCTGAATTCAGTTCCCAGTCAAGATCTTTATTTCAAAATGGAGTTATATTCAGGCTATCTTAAGCTCTTCAAGGCATCAAAAGACAAGAAAGCTTCAGTCTTGTATCCAGAAAAGCAAACTCTGTCAGCATGCTGCCTGTACATTCACAGTCCTTTACACATTTACATTTTCATTCATTCAGCAAATATTTGGTATCTTCTCGATGATAGGTAGAATACTAAATAAATAAACGAATGTAATTTTTTTAAAGAACAATTTGGCACCATCAAGACTTGTACTACAGAATATAATAGGGCATATTCTTCAGCAAAAAGTAAAATTATCTCAGATTAAATATCAGTGAAATGGGAAGAAATAAAGAACAATGAAAACTCCATTAACTGTGCCCAACAATATCAGTCCTTATTAGGTTTGAGTATAGGATGAATGAAAATACTTGAAAACAATGACATAGAAACTAGGAAGAGGCAATGGAGTTAAAGTAAAATGGAATCTGCCAAAGGCCAGAGAAGAAAAGGGACTGTGAATACCATGCCTTGATGCGGAAAAGCTGTCTGCAGTGCTGTCTAGGGTAATAGGTACAGAATGCTTCAATAGTACACAATTTTCATTCCTATCAGAAGGCTGGGCCAGGCAGCGGTGGCACACCTTTAATCCCAACACTCAGAAGGCAGAAGCAGGCAGATTTCTGTGAGTTCAAGGCCAGTCTGGTCTACAGAGCAAGTTCCAGGACAGTCAAGGCTAAACAGAGAAAACATGTCTCAAAAGGGGGGAGGGATGGAATCTACATTTTAAAATAACTAATCAGCACAAAATAAAACAACAAAGAAGATATAAAGACGATACATACAGATATGTAAGTGAAAAGAATGGCAGAATGGCCCAGAGCTAGAAGGTAAGGATTAGGATTAGTTTACTAATATGTACCAATACAAAGCAGTTATACACTACATTTGTATTTAAATTTAACTTACATCAACTCTAAATACATTTTCAAATAGAGAGGAAAGGAGGATCGGGAAGTGACGCCACTACCAAGATGAGCAGGTAAAGCAACTGGAATCATAAACATGTTCAGCTAAAAACCACAGAAGGAGCCAGGTATGGTCCAGGTCTGTAATCCCAGCACTTCAAAGGTAGAGGCCAGAGGATCAGGAGTTAGAATGCTAAAGTATGTTCATTCTACTCCTAGTTTTGTGGTTTTGATGTTGAACCTTGTCAAAGGCCCTTCCTTCTCAGTTGAGACGATCAAGCAGACTCCATCCTTCAGTCTACTTACCTGCCAAGTCACTCTTAATGATCTGTATATGTTGAAACAAACTTGCATCCTTGGAAGGAAAGTAACTTTGGCATGTGTGTGTCCTTGAATTCAATCAGCAAAAAGCTGATTAGGAAATTTGCACTATGTTCATCAGGGAAATTTGTTTTCCTTTTTTGTTGTGTCCTTATCTAGCTTTGGTCTCAGGATGATGCTGTCTGTGATTACCTGTTATAATTTTTTTTTTTTTGATGTTTGGTTTTTGGTTTTTCAAGACTGCATCTCTCTGTGTAACAAAGTCCTGGACTCACTTTGTAGACCAGCCTGGCCTCAAACTCACAGAGATTCTCCTGAGCATGGGGATTACAAGCCTGTGCCACCATGCCCAGCTACAGCATGTATTCTTAACATTAGAATTCTTAACATAAGAATTTTAAGGTGTCCTCTTGATTTACTTTTATTAGGTCATATGTAACTAAAAATTTATTCATTTCTAAGAAATTATTCATTTCCAGGTTTGTTTGTTTTTTGTTTTGTTTTTAAAACATTACTAAGTGGTTATACTTCATTGGAATTTGTTGCCATCTCTCCATGTATATCTCTAATTTTATTAATATGCTCTCTGTCTCTCTATCTCTATCTCTTTCTGTCTCTCTCTCTCTCTCTTTCTCTCTCTCTCATGTGTGTCTGGCCAAGGGTTTGTCAACCTTGTTCTTTTATTTTTTTCAAAGAACCAACTCTTTGCTTGATTGATTTTATATTTTTCTCCATTTCATTATTTCATTAACATCTGCCCTGATCTTTATTATTTCTTGCCTAGTATTTTTTGAGTTTGAGTTGTTCTTTTGTCTGAGCTCTTTCTGGATTTTTTTTTAATGTAATCATGTATAGCTATAATCTTTCCTCTTAAAGCTGCCTTAGCTGTATCCCCAAGATCCTGGCAAGTTGTGATTTCATTTTCCTTTGATTCTAGAAATTTAATCTTCCTCCCTGATTTCTTCAGTGGTCTACTGATCATTCAGAAAAATTTTGCTTACTCTATTTGTGTAGTTTCTCCTACTATTGATTTATAGTCTTATTCTTCTGATATAAAATAAATTATTTTGATTATCATATGTCTTATGATTTGCTGTACATCCTACAATATGATGTTTTAGGGCTGCTGAGAAGAATGTGTGTTTTCATCTACTATTTGGCTTATTCTGTATATTGTTAAAATGCATTTAGCCTACAGTGTTTAGCTCTGAGGTTTCTTTGATTTGGGTTTGGATGGTCTGTTAACCTGAAGATGAAACTAAAGCACTGAAATCACTATCAGTGTGTTGGGACCTGGCTGATCTTTTATGTCCATTAGTTTTACGTAACTAGAATCTCCAATATTGAATGCATGTGTATTTATAATTATTCTAACTTCTTGATCCCCCTTATTAATGCATAATAGCCTTGTTTATCTCTTCTAATCTTGGTGTGTGTCTACTCCAGCTTCTTTTTGGATTCTATTTCTTTATAGATATTTTCCATCCTTTGAGCCAGGAGTTGATGGGTATGCATCAGTGTAGTACATTTCTTGGAGACAAAAAAAAGTTGGATCTAATTTCTTAATCATGTTAGTGACTCTATTTTCTTTCTTGGAAGCTGAAGCTGTTTATATTTAAAGTTATTATTGAAAAACAATTTACTAATTCTTGTAATTTTTATTGGGTATTTTTCTAATTGTTCTTTGTCTTATAATCTATAGATGTGTCTCCTAGTTTACTGTGCTGGACATGATAGACTCCAAAGCTCTCTTTAACATCTCTCTCATGACATCTGTTTCCTGTGCTCTTGTGATTGTGACTTTCTTCCTTCCCAGTGTGCAGGATTTCTGTCACTTGGTTCTGCAGTGGATTGGTGTGATTGAGAATTGCTTATCTTGGAATGTCCTGTTTTTTCCACCATTTAAAGAAGGCATGGTGTTCCCTGAGCTGGATTTTCTGGCCCAGGGCTCTGCCAACCTTCAGAAGGAGGCCTGAGGGGCTCCAGGAACATCTGGGTTAGACCCTTCCCCACAATCCCCTGCAGGTTGATGTTGGTAGGATTCTTGAGCCACCAGGAGGACAGCATGAAAGATTCTGAGTGGTTTTTTTTTTTTGTTTGTTCGTTTTCATGACACTTTATTTTGGGTACATTTGGGATAAAATGCCTTCCTGTCATCTTGTAGCTCTAGGGGAAGAGGCAGGAGATTTTTTAGAGTGGAATAATTGGTATTGCCTTGTGAACTCATGGTGCTGCAACCTGGGGACACTGTGACGCTGCCCTTTGGCTGTGTTTTCAATTTGGAAAAGTCCATTTTTTCATAGCAGTATGTATTTTCCTTGCATCTTTCTCCAAGGGCGCTGGGAGAAAGTTATTTTTGAAAGTTGTTCAATTTTAGTTGTGTTGTTGCTTGTTTTAGTGAAGTGTGCCATCATTGTGTCGGGAGACTCCGTCCTGCTCTCTCAGTTACCCTTCTTTGTCAGAGAAAGCAGATAGGAGAAGGTGTTGAGGCAATGCTTTACAACTGGGAGTCAAGGAAGCTGGGCAATGGAGAGATAAATCTCCTGGGTTTGTGATCTATTAAGATTTCAATGTGTGATCTTTTGTGAAGGAAATGGAGACTATTTTTAGCGAGTCCTGCGCTCTCTGGTGCTGGATACTATGAAGCATGGCCCCTGCCCTGCAGCGGTCTCTGTTCTTCCCGGAAGACAGTGCAAGCAGAGCTGTGCTGGAGACTGGTGCGCAAGGGTTCTGGATCCGCCCCTTTGCAAACGCCACCCTTTTCCTCTGTGATTCTGGCCAGTCTGAGTAGTTTATTAGTGGCTAGTAGTGAAAGTCGTGTTTCCTTTGAAGAGTTCTGAGGTTTTCATCTAACGTGGGAAGAGTCCTAGCTCCTTTTTAGGCCTTTCAAATAGTGAGGGTTAGTCAATACAGGTCAGTGAACCCAGGAGATATGGTCCAGTGCCCTTGTCACTAGAATACTTTCTAGCTGACCGATCTACCCTGTGTGGTGCAGAACTAGTTCATACCTGAAACCAAAGACTTAAGGCAAAGAGTAAATAATAGCCCTGTGGCTTAACTGCCTTGCTGCCTCAGGTTCACCTCTGTCCTGAGTAGACAGAAGAGTAGAATTGATGTCCATATGAAAGAAAACTGACCTCATATCTGTAAAAATTAACTTCATGTGGATCTTCAGTCTTAAAAATATAAGATCTAAACCTACCAACCCTTTAGAATAAAATCTCAATGTGTTGGATTAGGTCAAGAAGGCTGGAGCCAGGGGGTGGTGGATAGTGATGAAGAAGTGAGCAGAGCTGGCCATGTTTGGAATAATTTATTTATCAAGATTATTTCATGTAGTGGTAAGCTGTCCTCTATCCTCTGAGCACCATCATCTGGAACAGAGCTCTGCCTGTCTTCTGAAAGAGGCCTGCAGGTTACACCTCTCCCCACAATCCCCTTGCCTGCTGGGTCTCCCAAGGGCACAGCCAGCAATGATAAGCTTCATGCTGTCCCCTGAGCTCCACTGTCCTGCCCATGGCTCTGTCTGCCTTCTAGAGGAGCAGTACCAGGATCACCTAGATTAGACCCCCCCCCACCTCTGCCTGCCAAGTTCTCCAAAAGCACACCTAACAGCAGTCAAATGGACCTGCTCCACAGGGCTCCATTTTCCGGCCCAAAACTCTGTCTGCATCCAAGGTGGCCAGGCAGCAACCAGGGACAACCAGATGGCTAAGGGCTCGCATAAGAACACAATCAGTAAGAGCTAGTCCAATGTAGCACCACCAGAGCCCAGCTATCCTACTACAGCAAGCCCTGGATATCCTAACACAGCCAAACCACACGAAGATGAGCTTAAATCCAATCTTATAAAGATGATAGAGGCCTTTAAAGAGAAAGTGAATCAATTCCTTAAGGAAATACAGGGGGGAAAAAAGCAATTAAACCGGTGAAGGAAATAAATAAAACTGTCAAGATCTGAAAATGGAAATAGAAGCAATAAAGAAAACACAAATGGAGGGAATCCTGAAGATGGAAAACCTAGAGAACAGGAACTACAGATGCAAGCATCACCAACAGAATTCAAGAGGTGGAAGAGAGAATCTCAGGCATAGACAATATGATTGAAGAAATCAATACATCAGTCAAAATGTTAAATCTAAAGTATTCCTGACACAAAACATCCAAGAAATCTGAGACACTATGAAAAGAGCAAACCTAAGAATAATAGTAACAGAAAGAGAAGATTCCCAGCTTGAAGGTCCAGAAAATATTTTCAACAAAATCATAAAAGAAAATTTCCTCAACCTAAAAATATATATTCCTATAAACATACAAGAGACTTACAAAACACCAAATATATTGAACCAGAAAAGAAAATACTCCTGCCACGTAACACTAAATGCCAATCAAAACACTAAATGTATGGGGAGAAAAAGAAAGAATATTAAAAACTGCAAAGGAAAAAGGCCAAGTAATACATTAAGGCAGACATACCAGAATTGCACTGGACTTCTCAACAGAGACTCTAAAAGCCAGAAGGGCCTGGGCAGATGTCTTAGAGACCCTAAAACACCACAGATGTCAGCCCACACTACTATACGCAGCAAAACTTTCAATCACCATAGATGGAGAGAACAAGATATTCCAGGACAAAAACAAATTTAAAAAAAAGATCTATTCACAAATTCAGCCCTACAGAAGATGCTAGAAGTAAATTCCAACCCAAGCAGGCTGACACACCCAAGAAAACACAGGAAATAAACAACTCCACATCAGCAGAACTAAAAGAGGAAAGTACACACACACTACCACCAGCAGCAACATCAAAATAACAGGATTGACAACCATTGGTCATTAATATCTCCCAAGTTCATAGCACTAAGTGCCTTCATAAAGAAATTGGAGAGATCTCATACTAGCAACTTAAAAAGGCATACCTGAAGGCACGAGAATAAAAAGGAAAAAACACACACCCAAGAGAAGTAGAAGGCAGGAGATAATCAAACTCAGGGCTGAAATCAATGAATTAGGAGCAAAAAGAACAACACAAAGAATCAATGAAACCAAGAGCTGGTTCTTTGAGAAAATTAACAAGATAAAACAAACCCTTAGTCAAACTAACTGAAAGGCAGAGACACAATATCCAAACTAACAAAATCAGAAATGAAAAGGGAAATACAACAGCAGACAAATATCATTAGTTCTTACTTCAAAAACATGCACTCCACAAAACTGGAAAAATGTAAATGAAATGAACAATTGTTTTTTGATAGATACCACTTACCAAAGTTAAATCAAGATCAGGTAGACAATTTAAACAGTCATAGAAATAGACTTAAACCCCATAGACATAGAAGGAGTCATTAAAAGTGTCCCAACCAAAAAACAAAACAAACCAAACAAACAAACAAACAAAAAAAAAAAAAACAGGGCCAGATGTGTTTTTTTATGGCAGAATTCTACCAGACTTTCAAAAAAGAACTAGTACCAATATTCTTCAAACTATTTCACAAAAAAGAAACAGAAGGAACATTGCCAAACTCATTCTATGAGGTCACAGTCACCCTGATACATAAACCTCACAAAGAGTTTCATCCAGGTGCAGTGGCACATACCTGTAAGCCTACCACTCTTGGAAGCAGAGGAAGGCAGATCTCTGTGAGTTCAAGGACAGCCTGGTCTATGTGACTCCAGCACAGCCAGGGCTACACTGTTTTAGGAAGAGAGAGAGTTTTAGACCAATTTTCCTTATGACCATTGATGCAAAAATACTCAATATTTTCAAACCACATGCAAAAACACATCAAAAAAGAAACAAAAAACCATCATCCAACATGATTCAGCAGGCTTTATCCAAGGTATGCAGGGTTCAATCCATCAATGTAATCTACCATATAAACAGACTGAAAGAAAAAAACAAAACAAAACACATGATCATTTCAATAGATGCCACAAAAACCTTTGACAAAACCCAACACCTCTTCGTATTAAAAGTCTTGGAGAGATCAGGGATACAGGATGTATACCTAAACATAGTAAAGGCAATATACAGCAAGCCAATAGCCAACAAGTTAAACAGACCCTAGCTGCGACTCCTAGCAGCTGAAGATATAAAGCCTGGACACCTTCTATAGCCAGGTGGGACTTCCAGTGGAGGAATGGGTATACCAATCTACCCACAAAATCTTCAACCCATGTCAGAAGTCATTTTGTTAAAGGAGCTCATTAGGCAAGTGGGCTTTCTGGAAAGTGACCCAGTATTTTGCCAGGTCTGTACTATGAAACACCCCAGAATTATTTCCAGTCCTTGACACTCATTCTCTGTGCACAGCTGCATCTCTCTGCAATCTGTTATGGTATGAACAGTCACTTTCTGGGTACTTACTGCTGTTCAGATGAATTAATTCCTGATTATGGAATTCCTGACTTGACTCAAATAATTTTAAAAGCTAAATTGCTTTAGGACTTCTTAAACATCTCTAGAAAGTTTATGGCTGCAATAAATACCTTTCTAGATCTCCATATGCCTCAATAGGAGACAGGCTTAAGGCAGATTTGTAGCCTCAGATAGCCTTCACTCACAAATCCTGGTATACAACATAAATATAGGCAAGTTGGTTTAAACTTCCTATGAATCTAAATTATAATAGGACTACCACACAATGTCCAGTTAAGTGCAAACCTTGATGTCATTATATACAACTGTTCTGTTGTAATTCTTTGTACCTTGTCACCATATGGCATAATATACTGTCATTTTAAATTTTCTTTGTTTACTTTGTTTCTAAGATTATCGACCCAAAAATAGCTGAAAAATGGGTAGCCAAGTCAGTCCTAACTGAAAAGACATATTCTTGTGACTTTTAGACCCTGTTAACCCTTAGGCCGTGCCAACCTTTTTCACTGTGAACTCACTATGAACTTATGTAATGGATACATAGATAAGAAATATTTAGTTTTAAAACATGTAACCTGTTGTGTTTTGGAATTCATCTGTTTTGTGGTTAATTGCCTTTTTGACTATGACATAATTCCTTTTCTGGGAGCTTTCTCTCTGAGGTATAAAGGCTATACAATAAGCAGTGGCAACACACACACACACACACACACACAATGGGCTTCCAGTGGTGGAAGCCCATTGAATGAAAGCTGGCTGGAAATCGATTCACCCATGAGTTAGAAATATGTATATAGATATGTGTTTGCATGTAAACATGTCTGGTTTTTGTACATACGTTACATGAGTGTATGTCAACTATGTGTACGTAAGGAGCTCCTTTTGTATTATCCATTGGCCATGTACATGAATATGTCTGATTGTTTGTCTATGTGTATTTATGGGCTGATGCTATGGAATTGGCAGCCTTAACTTGCTGCAGTTTCTGCAGAGGGAATGCTAGTAAAATCAATATTATCTCATATGTAAGCTTGTAGGGACTTGTTGAAGTTAAAGTTCTTAACTTCATCCATGTTTTTCCTTGAGCATGTGTGCATGAATCGTCTTTGCTTACTTTCTCTCCCTTTTTCTTTTTCTTACCAAATCACAAACAAGTTAACAGTGATTCAGATCTATCAGCCAAAGATAAGGAGAAAAAAAAAAGTTTATTTTAGCCTGTGGAGGCATCCCCAGTGGCCTGCCCTGGGCCAAGAGCTAATCTCAGATCAAAGAGCCCCCTTTTTTTTTTTTTACAAACCATTACAATTTGGCTAGAAGCTGCCTTTTACAGTCCTGGCTGCAGAAAAAAAGGTGATCACTTAGGAGCAGTGTAGCCAGTCACTAGACCTAGAGAAGGAATCCTGGGCTCCCTCTCCTACTTCTTTTCCTTTCAATCATCTTTCATGATCAGTTGCTTGGCCATCAGCTTGGCGACTCTAGAGATAAAGTGAACAGGGGAACTCTGCCATCCCATCCCAGATCCTACCTTGGACCCTGGAACCTTGGCAAAGCAGAGAGAGAGACTGTGATAATCGAACCCTTGAAGACCTTAACAGACCCAAAATTTGGCCTGCCTACAAGATGTGCAGGTATAAAGATGGAACAAAGACTGAGGAAATGGGCCACCAATGACTGGTTCAACTTGAGATCCAGCCCATGGGAGAAAGCCAGTCCCGAACACTATTAATGATATTCTGCTATACAGGAGCCTAACATAACTGTTTTCTGAGAGGCTCCACCTAGCAGCTGATAGAAACAGACACTGAGACTCACAGCCAAACATTAGGTGAAGCTCGGAGAGTCTTGTGGAAGCTAAGGTAAAAGAATTGAGAGAGCTGGAGGGGTCAAGAACACCACAGGAAGACCTAACCTGGGCCTATGGGGTCTCACGGAGACTGAACAACCAACCAAAGAACATGCATTGGACGGACTTAAGCCCCAGCACTTATGTAGCAGATATGCAGCTTGGTCTTCATGTAGGTCCCCTAACAGTTGGGGTGGGGTCTCTCTCTCTGTTGCCTTTGAATCCCTTCCCCCTAGCTGGGCTGCCTTATCTAGCCTCAGTAGGAGAGGATGTGCCTAGTCCTGCTGAGACTTGATGTACCAGAGCAGGTTGGTACCCATGAAGGAGGGGGCACTCTTCTTCTCTGAGAAGGGGAGATGGACTGGGAGAAAAAAAGGGAGGGGGCTGTGATTGAAATGTGAAGTACATAAATTTGGGGGGTGAAGGTTGTGGTACATTACTTTTCCATTGCTATGATAAACAACATGACCAAAAGCAATTTAAACAAGTTTATTTGGGCTTATGGTGTGAAAAGGTCTATAGATGTCCATCACAGCTAGAAAAGCATGGCAGGAGGAGCAGAAAGCTGGACAGTTACAATACTTTCCTCCACATACAGGAAACAGGAGAACAGGAAGTGTGACCCCGCTATAAACCCTCAAAGCCTGCCCCTGGGGACATAATTCCTCCAGCAAGTTTCCACTTCCTGACCATTCTATAACTGCCCCCAAACAGCACCCCAAGTGTTCAAATACGGGAGCCTATGGCGACACTTTTCAAACATCCTTAGCTTTCTATAGCAACCTTGGTTGGAAGTTAATTTCAGGGCTTAAAATAGATCACCCCATGTCTTTCCTGGTTTATAGGGTTGCTGAGAAGAGCACACTGTTATTCTAAAGTCTTTGCCTTTGTGGGTGGGTGTTTCCCCTATAGATATTAATGTTTGTGTTTTTATTATCTGGACTATTGGGGAAAAGATAATCTCTGGTGATGCTTATGGTTTTCTAAATGCCTCGTGTTTGGATGTCTACTTATTTTAGATTTCGGGACTTTCTGCTGTAACTTCATTGAATAGATTCTCTATGCCCGCAGTGTTTATCTGCACTTAGAGATTCTTATCTACTTCCTATAAATTCTTAGGTTTGGCGTCATTATTATACCTATGAGTTACAGGGCACTGTAGTCACGCCTATTTTCTTCTCTTTATTGATGTTCAGATGAAGTATTCCCTCAGTCCTGTGCTCCATCCCTGATTGATATTCACTTTTCTGCTTGGTCCAATCTGCAGCAATTGCACTGTTTTATTTAGTTTGTGAAGTTTTTTTTTTTCTAACATTTTTGGTTTTAACTTTTTTCAGAATTTCAGTTTCCTTAGTAACTTTGCCTCCACGTTGCCTTCTCTTCTGTGCTTCTAATCTTCTCATATATTTCACAGACCTTTTCATTTATATTGCTTTTTCTCTCTAGGATCTGGCTTGAATTTCTTCCTGTCCTCTAAGTCGTTCCCCCCCCCTTTTTTTTTTTAAAGATTTATTATGTATATGAGTGTTCTATCTGCATGTACACCTTCTTGCCAGAGAAGGCACCAGATCACATTATAGATGGTTGTTGAGCCACCATGTAGTCACCAGGAATTGAACTCAGGACCTCTGCTCTTCAGTATCTTTGGATTCACAGAAGAAATGTGATCTTTTGATGAGTCATAATGAACCGTGTGCCAGTTAATTTTAGCACTGCCATGATAGTATACCTGACAAGAAGCAACTTACTTGAGGAATGGTTTGTTTTGGCTCATGGTTTGAGGGGATGGGAAATCAAGGCGGTGGGAAACATGAAGTTGCTGATCACACTGTATTCACTGTCAGAAAGAAATGAATGTTGGTGGTCCTCAGCTCAATTTCAAACTCTAAGTCATTTGAGGAAGACTATAAAGCAATTGCCTGTGTGTATGGGGGAAGACGGTGGGTAGGAGGTTAAACGTATCTACAATGTATACCACACACTAAGACATCATCTCACAGTTGTTTGGTTCCGTGAGTCCCAGAGAAACGGACATGAATAAAAGACAGCACTAGATTTATTAAAGATCAAGATGCTACCATTTATTGTAGAAAAGAAAAAGAGAAAAATAATTGTGAAAGGAAGAGAGTGCTCTCTAGCAACACTCTTCTCTCTGAAACAGGCTAGTAAAAAACAAAACATGAAATAGATCAAGAGAGAAAAGGCAGTATTCAAGAATATATTTCTGAATACA
Source organism: Psammomys obesus (assembly GCF_907164565.1). Taxonomy (NCBI): domain Eukaryota; kingdom Metazoa; phylum Chordata; class Mammalia; order Rodentia; family Muridae; genus Psammomys; species Psammomys obesus. The sequence goes on along the minus strand of NW_026596057.1, from coordinate 5,208,037 downwards.
AAAATTCAGTTATGCAATTAATAACATTCAAAATCAACTACACTTATGTAATTATAAAAATTGTTTCTTTTTTTAAACAAAGTGTTTTAAAAGCTGTTTTAGAACAGGTACAATGTTCTGAAGGCATACAAATCTACCATGGGCATTTTAAGTTTGGTTTTACTGCTGGAGAGTGTTCCCAGTTGCCCAGAAACTACACAAGGCTACTAGTGCCTTCACCATAGGCTTCTGCATACCCTCACTACCAATTTCACAATCAGAATTACAGAGAACAGAGTTCAGGGGGCTATTTTCCCCCTCTCCTTAGTCAAGTTAAGCAAACACAATGAAAAAGGCCAGGAAAAATAAACAACTGGGCATTAACAGATAGAGCCATTGTGCACAGGACCAAACATCAAACTTGTTTTTTTTTTTTAAGGGTAAGGTTTAATGTACTCTAGGTCCTCCTGTCTCTACCTCCCAAGTGTTGGGATTACAGGAAACACACCACCATAGCCAGTGTATGCATTCCCAGGGATGAACCCCAGTCTCCACGCATGCTAGGCAAGCACTCTATTACATGTAGTGGCACTATTCTGAGTGCACAGCATCCGTGATTGTTTTGTGATGATGCCGTAGGCTGGCCTCTCTCATCTTCGGTAGAATTTCTATCTACTGGACCTATTTTCCTCTGGTTTCAGATCACGCCACTTGCAGACAATCATTCTGTACATAGCCAAGCCTACCTGTCAGTTACCAGCTCCTGCTAGAATAGACGGATGTGAGTTTGTGTTGGCAGATGATTTAATGAAGGCTCTGTTACTCCCCATTTGCCACACTGCAACAGAAACCTCACAAGCCAATGGCATAGCTTAAGCAGCAGCTACCTTCAAGTCACCCTTACGTCACAGCAGGGCTGGAAACACTCAAAGTGGAACTAAATACACCATCGTGGGTGAGCAAACTGAAACTCCACTTCCCTCTTTAGCCTAACAACATGCAAGATCTCAAAACATAAAATGAACTGGCAGGTACTTTAAGATCAACCTCTAAGCACCAGTTTAATAAAACTTTCTAAGCAACTTAGACTTCCAGGAAAAAAAAAATTATATTTGCATTGAGTTTCAGCTGTTTATTCACTTTTTTTTTTTTTTTAAACAGGGTTTCTCTGTGTAGCCTTGGCTGTCCTGGACTTGCTTTGTAGACCAGGCTAGCCTCCAACTCACAAAGATTCATGTGCCTCTGCCTCCCTGAGTGCTGGGAGTACAGGCATTTGCCACCATGCCCAGCTGGTTCATTTGCTTTTAAAGGGATGTTATCTGCAAGCTATAGCATATTAAAGCTCCAAAAAGGGGGGGGGGGCATTAAAAACAAAACAAAGTCTAGCAAGGATCTTTAAGCTGCTTTAAACACTAGTTTTTGTTTTTTTGGTTTTTTTTGTTTTTGTTTTTGTTTTTTTTTAATTAGCTGAAAGTAAGTTTTAGGCTTGGTTGTGAATTTAAAGTGCCTGTAACTAACCATAATGAGAAGTTACCCGAAGAAGAGTAAAATCAAGAGGGTGGGAATAGAATGTCTGCAGGAAAGGAAATCTACAGCTGTGGGGTGCACTTCTTGAACTGGGTCACCTAATTCATTTCACCAAGTCTCATCCCATATACTGCAACACTTGTCACTCACAGGGATATCGTCAACAAAACCAAAACAGACCGGCCCTCCATATCTGTTTCAGCTACTGCCCAGCTGCTAATTATCTAAGAGAAATACTAAAAAGTATTTTTATATGGAATGCAGTTCATGGTTTCATTTCTTGCTCTCTCAGCCTATGGCGACTGTGTGGAAGGAAGGTGGCACTTAGGACATACTCCATAAAGTCACCGTGAGACCAGCACCGACACCTGAGCAAGGAGACAATCTCCATGTAAACGCCTAGCTGGGAAAGTATTTCACCCTTCCCCGAGACAAGACGCCTGGTGTTGGGGTCTGAGCAGCAGCCATACTGAGGAGCAGGAGAGACAAATGTTCACTCCGGGATTGGTCTGTGAAAAGGGACAGTAAGAGAGACAGAACCGAGTGAGCAGGGACCCACCCTCACAGCGTCCCAACAGCCTGGAATACAGGGAGGCCAAGAGGACCGGAAGCAACTCTCCTGAGTCGGAAGTACTCTCCTGGTCCAGAAGGCACAATGGTCCTCTCTGTACAGTACCCACAGACCACAGCGCTGGAAAGACAGCACTCAGGGCAGGCTCCCCGCACCCGGATAGAGCCTGGCTGAGCACCACATTTCCCTCTACAATGGTCACTCAGTAGTTCCCATCGCTCCTCAAACACAGCGATGACCCGTCACCAGGCAGTGAACTGGGGAGAGCAAGGGGTGGGGAGGGGAAACAGACACCAACACAGCCAGGGTCAGAGGTCCTAATTCTCCACTTTAGCCTCTCTCACTGAGCTGCTTTTGAATCAATGCTATTGGCTTGGTAGGAGACGTTAGTAGATTTGAAGTAAATTTCTTCCTTCCACAGTCCAACAAAAGCAGGTTCAGAAACAACCAAAAGATGAGGCAACTGAAGAAAAAGATTCAGGAGTTGGGAAGACACTGGGAGACAATCGTCCAAAAGTGACTAAAATGCGTCCAGACTCAATCTGTTGAGGCAAACTGGCCACAGGCTGCAGGAATTAGGCCAAAGCCTGTGATCTCCCACCTAGAGCCTCCTCACTGCCAAAAAGGTAAGATAGGGCAGTGGGTAGAAGACAGTACAAGACATAGATGCTGAAATCAAAAAAGGTACAGGTCAGGATGATAAAACAAGGAACAGGGTTATGACAGCCCACAGATTTGACCAGAGCCATGCCAGGAAACACAGCATAATGACTGAGGCTGACAGTGAGGCCCCCAGACTCTGGTTTGACCCCGGCACAGCTGGAGCTTCGGGCGATAGGGAAACCAGTCTGAGCCTCGGTTCCGTGACTGCGGTGAGACATCAATCCTGCTCCCACAGGTGGCTCTCTTGAGGACTAGTTAAGATCCCCAACCTAAGAGTGCTGTGCGCGTGGTTAGGCACCAGGCTGAGACATGACCACCTGCAGGCTAGGGTCTTTCCAGTGTCCACCCCGAGGCTGAGTGCCAGTGCTGCAGCATTTCAGTTGCTTGGCATGCATGCCTACTTCCTGCTGGCCCCACAAGGGTTCTCTCTTCCCATGCACTTCCTTGGCCCAACTCCAGCAAAGAACGAAAAATAAAATCAAAAAAGGTAAAACTATTTATAAATAGTGAAGAAAAATAAACAGAGTAAGGAACACGGGAGATTTTTTTTTTTCACTTTCTGATGGCTCTTGTCCAAAACGAAACTGTTTTTAGGCTGCTACTTCACTCTCAATCTACCAGTGTTCCAAAAGGTCATAACACATGGGAGAGTGAGAACAAGAGAAAGAATCTGCACTGAGTATTAGAAATACATCCCATAGCTGGTTGTGATTGAGAACGGCAAGCAGGTGCCATCCAGAGGAGGAGCAGTGTCACCAGGGCAGGCTTTCTGGGCTCTTAGGAAGGGCAGAATCACCTGTTCTCAAACACCGGGGAAGACGCTATATGGAGCAGCGACAATGCTTTCCTTGGTGAGAGGCAAATCCCCAGACTTCTGTCCTTCTGCTGCACTGCTATAACCTCTTCCTGAAAACTGATGGTTCCTGAGCTTGAGGCTTATCTGCTGCCATCAGACAAAGGATGTTCTGTGAGAACTTGCTGGGATACCGTCCAGAGGAAAGGGGTCATGAGAAGACTCTTCTACACGCCCCAGAACCTCCCACTGCGCCACAGGCATTAGTTTAGGACTCGTGACTGCTCCCATAGGCGACCTTCAAAAATGTCCCAGTCGCAAACAACACGCTGCTGCAAGGAAGAGGCACGTGTCTGTGAGACAGAGGTTTGGAGGGTATTTACAAAACTGTCAGCCAGCTTCCGTCCACAGTGCCACCGCACTATGTAAGACACACAGCAAAGCACTTCTTCACGGCATCCCTAGGAAGGAAAAACACGAGGATGAATGGGGTGTTATCACTCCAGAGGCTCCGAATGGCAAAGAGCTTTCGTGAGCATTTCCCAGGGTACCATGCTGCTGAAGGGGAAACAGTGAGGTCAGACCTACTCCATCAAACTGTGGCACCGGCATTTCTTGGTGGTTTTCTCTTGGGCAAATTACTGGTCCTGTTGGGAGTTTTTCAATTCCTCATCTGTCAGTTGTGGTATGGCTTCTCACCCTACAGACTGGTCATGGGGGCTAGTGCATGGCAAATGTGCTAGGCATGTAGCAAATGATAGTTCTTACCATCATCAGAGGAAGATGAGAAGAGAGAGTGGACTATCAGAGACTAAGGAGGCAGACTGCTGCATTTCTACATCAGCCAATCACAGAACACACTGCCATCGCTAGGGTGTGGTCACGGGGCTGTTCTTCATTGCCCATAAGCAACAGGAGAGTCTGAGGGAGCTCCCTGGCACAGGGGGTTGTGCACAGGCGCTGAACATCACTAACAGGCTGCGCTCACTGCCCAGGACCCTGCGTAACTCAGGCAATCAAGGAGCGGGAGCTCGACAGACAGCTGACGGCCCATGCATACCCCTCTTCTCTTCCTCCGCTCCACCTGGCTGGGTAAGAAGGATCACAACGCTGTCGCCCTCACCCCAGGTTTGATACTGTTGTTGGTATGCAGGCAACTAAGGACTCAGAGGTCACAGGAGGTGAGTGAATCCAACTGCCTGAGCAGGCAATGCACTTTAACATCAAAGGCCATCAAGGAGCAGTGTCTGCCAACACATGCCTGAAATGCCAGCACTCAGGAGCCGAGGCAAAAGGACTGCACGTCTCAGGCCTGCATGGGCTATATACAGAATTTGTCAAAGAAAAAGCTTTTGTCTTAATCTAAAAAGGCTCTAGTGAAACACTATGTTTAAGGTCTGCTGCACAGTAAAGTCCCAGGTGTACTCTGTAAAGTAAGGGGGGTTATGGCCAAAATAAGCCCCCTCCTGCCAGGTCCCACAGCACACACGGGGTCTAGAACGCTGGGTCTGGAACACGAGCCCACCTAACCTTGCTTAACCTCTTTTACAAACTCACATGGTCCCAGGATGTTTTCAGCTGTTCTGTGGACACTGAGAAAAACCATCTCAGAAGCCACACTTGAAACTCACCTCATGATTCCTCCCCACTGAAGGAAACATCTACCTGCTCTACAAAGCTCACTAGTTCAAAGAAGAATTAAATCGCTCCCTTCACTTGTACACGCCCATCCTAATAAATTACAAACCCTGAGGAAAGACACCAACATCAGTTCTGTGGGTAACTGCGACTATGCCAGGCACTGAGCTTAGAAAGGTCCACCGATTTAATACCTTGATGTCACTATCTTAAACTTCTTAATAATTTGAAAAAGAGGAACCACACTTTCTTTTTCTATTTATTTATTTATTCATTCATTCATTTATTTATTTATTTATTTATTTATTTATTTAATTTATTTGCTTGCTTGTTTATTTTTCAGAACGGGATTTCTCTGCATAGTGTTGGCTGTCCTGCAACTTGCTTAGAGCTCCACCTGCCTCTGCCTCTCCAGTGCTGAGACTAAAGGTATGCAGCACCGCTCCCAGCAAGAGCCCACATTTCATTTTTCACTGAGCCCGGTAAATTATGTAGGTGGCTTAGGCACCAAGATATGGTCAAACTGTTGCCAAATTGATAAATCCTTCATTAAATGCTCAGTTACAGAAGACCTTGGCTGATTTCACACAGCAAGCTAACCCCTAGGACATCCCTGCCCATATCCTTCTCAGAATAAGTTCCTCCCTGACCCAAAGGCAGTATTTCACAAGTGTTGTTCTGCTGGGACCCATGCACAAAGGCTTGCTCTGTATGACTGTTGGTTGTGCTCCCCAGCCCCTTCAAATCACTGTCGGCAGGAGACCTGGAATGCCCAAGACATAACGTCCTCCCTTTCTCAGCCTTGGCCCAATTCTTTATGTCCTCAACACAGTCATGAAAAAAAATATTCTTATTGAGTAGATGACTGAGAAGAATAAAATTAAGTGGCTTCATTAGAATGGAATCAGAGGTGAAGGTGCTGGGGCTAACTGTGAAAGGCCGACCATCCAAACCAAAGCGTTATTTAACAAACTCCCAAGCCTCTTGGGGATAAGCCAACCCCACCCACTCCAGTCATCACTGTCTCATCTAAGGTCTTGGTAGTCAACAGAGTCACGAAGCTCACTAAGAAGGAAGCACTGGTCATCTAGAGTCCTGGCTCTGCTTTCCCTTTAGACTCTGCTCGAGTTTTTCCCTGAGTGAGTCCCTGTAAGAAGACAAGCAAGCATGACAGACCCCACAGCTCTTGCTCAGTTACACTAAACTGATCGCCTTTCAGTCGCTTCAAAGCTGTAGGTGAAAGGCATACTAACGGGCACCGCTGAGCTTTCTCTTAGTGTGGAATGCCCCAAACACCAGGACCTCAGAGTCTAGCCAACACATCACTAGGTGGATAATGACGTCAGGAGAACCATGGGCCTTGCCATGCCAGTCTGTAAAACAGATGGATGACCTGTGCCTATCTAGCTCAAAGACTTTTAGTAAAGATAAATAAAATAACTTGTAATCTCCGCAACTAAACTAAAATCTCCAAACTAAATGCTGTATGCAGGAGCTGGAGAGATGGCTCAGCAGCTAAGAGCACTTGCTGCTCTTCCAGAGGACCCAGGTTCAATTCCCAACAGCCCTGTGGCAGCTCACAACCATCTGTTAATTCCAGTTCCAGGAGATTCAACACCTTCTTCTCACCTCCACAGGAAAGGCACACACATGGTACACAGATATACATATATGGAGGCAAAATATACATTAAAATAAAAATAAACCTTTTAAAAAATTAAAAGCTCTATATAAACACATCATGGTTCACAAACCAAAAATACACGGTGTTGGTATAATGTTCTTGTGGAATGTATACAATTTACCCTTGTTCATTCAAATGCTTATTTCTCTACACCACTATCTGGTTCCAATCCAGACATCACATTTGTGATGCTTATGCTAAGCATCACCTCTCCCAAGTTTGTGTAAACATGCCACCATTTGTTCCCTGTATTGTCAATAAAACAACCAGCCAATGCTGAGCAATGGAGAGAATAGGGTGGGACACCCTGGTCCGGAAGTGGGGAGAGAGAAGTGAATGGGAGGAGAGTCAGGGAAGAGAGATCAGAGAGGAGAGGACTTGGAACCACGAGGTGAGATGAATCGGACCTAAGATATGACTAAAAGCAAGTATAATATGGGAAATCTGAATGGGAGGAAGCTATGCGGGCTTGGAGGCTTAAGATGGAGTAATTATTGCCCAGCATTGTGCTCTATGTTAACTAAATACATCCTAGTCTCTGTGTGGTGATTTGGGTATACAGCTGGTTTAGGAACAACAGCTGTTTAACTAAAAGATAAATCAATAATAAATACTAATAGTCATCAACAACATAGTCTTACCTTGCAAATGGTATGAAGGAAAGGCTATACCTACAAGGAAAAACAAACCAAAGATCAAGTTGAATGGGGGCAGTGGAAAATCCCCCAGCAGAAAGCTCCTGAGGCCCTAAGGTTACATAAACACTGTGCCCTGTGAGTAGCCTTGTGAGAGAGAAGCGTGAAAAGAGCCCATATAACCATAACCCCTCTGAGCTCAGCCATGCTTGTGGTACTGCTTAACTATACAAGCCAGCAGTGACCACCTAAAACAGACACCCATAAGGCATCAGAGTCCTATTTGCAAAAATGGCAAATAAAATCCTCAACAGTTATGTTCTAACACATCATAGGTTCTCAAGAGACTTTAACTTCAACGCAGGTGAGATGGATGGATTTTCTTTTTTTCAAGACAGGGTTTCTCTCTGTAAACATGGCTGTCTTCGACTTGCTTTGTAGACCAGGCTGGTCTCAAATTTACAGAGATCTGCCTGCCTCTTGTCTCCCTGGTGCTAGGATTAAGGGTGTGGGCCACAACACCCAGCTGAGATGAACTTTCTATCCTGCTCCCACTAAAAAAACAAAAAACAAACAAACAAAAAACACTATTCTATCGATGATAATGTACCCTGGTACATTGCTTCAAGAACCCAAGCCACATACTGCCTGTTAAGAAAACTACACAGGGGAGAGACACCTGCCCTGTGTGTCAGCCAGGATGTAAGTCGGTCAGACCTAACACAAGCAAGTGGCAGTAAGAGTTCAAAGGCAATCACCATTTTCCTGAGCCCAGAGGAATGCCGACTCCTTGGAACTGGCTTGAAAACGAACCATATGTATGTAGGTACCAGTTTCTGCACCCAAAAGAAGCCAAAGTATAAACACAAGCCATCAAGCCAGGCTTTTGCAGCATCTACTGGCAAAATGTGTCTCATACTGATCAGGCACCAACTCTTTTCTGAACCTTCCACTTTCCACATACACAGGCACACATGCTTGTTTACTTCTGAACACAGTAAATTCTGAAAGGCAGTTTGGACAGGGTGTTAGTTCAAAGTTCCAAAACGAAGACAGGATCTAGTTTATATTCTCAAGATCCATTTCTACTAACTAGGTGACCAGGAGGAGTGTATTTAGAATGCCCACTGGCCTCCCTTTTCTCTGTATCCTAGCAGACATCTTATCCCAAAGTGAACAGCCGCACTGTACTGACACTATTTTGCCAGATAGTGTTACTCATAGATTAAACTTTCAAGGCAACATGGGTATACCTCAGATTAGATACACACCATCACCCTCTGCTCCGGATGTTAAACACAGATTTAAATAACCAAGAATCTAAGTTCCATTCACGCCTTTAAAAAGCCATTTCTCTGGTCACCCTTTTATTATACTTGGCCTTTATAATTTCATCTTCACCTAAAATTCCCCAAAGCCAGCTGGCCTCCACTGAGTACACGGATGTCACATCCACATGGGTTTCCATTTCCCTAGCTACTGCTCCCTGGGCTCAGCTGACAATGCCCTCTTTGTCTTTCTAAGGAATGGTCACTGTATCACAATCACCGATTTTCTCACCAGCATCCTTCTCTGGTAGTGTCTATTTGACTGCTGGGCTCTTTGCACAAGCATTTATAATGCTTTCACCATCTAGGCACTTACCGGACATGAGTAGCTCAGTAATATTTGCACATCTCACAACTGACCGTGAGTTCAGCAAAAATGCTGAGGCTACACATGAGTTGCCTCTGGCGACCACTCAAGACCACTAATGCCATCTACTGGCAGTGGCTGAGCCAACTGGCTGGCTTCTGCAGCCTGACTTCTGTCCCACTGGTCATACCTCTTCACGTGAAGAGCTTCCAGGCTTTCCTAACCCTCCCACCCACAACACACCATGTTCTCTCCTTTCCCTCCAAGAGTCAGAGGCTGGGCAGGGGAGGGAGAGAGGCACTGAGGTCACTTACCATGTCAAGGCCAAAGACTGCAAAATGCAGAAGATGAGCGCAAGTCCCTTATTAGCCCACTGAGGAAAAAAAATGACAGTTAGTGGAAGGTGTGTGACAAGGGACATAAACCAAAAAGGTCACAGAAGACTAAAGTTCACACTTACCCAAAAGGCAGAACACAGGGTAAGTGCAAAACACAGCTAGAAGAGGGGAAACACTAATTAATGCAATGTGGCACAAAGCGTTTAACCCATCCAAACAACCACGATGGGAAAAGAAGTCCAACTCAGCCGTAAAAATGTACGTAGAATGAAGAAAAAGAAAGCCTGGCCTGGTGGCACACGCCTGTAATCCTGGCACTCTGGGAAGCAGAGGCGGGTGGATACGCTTCTTCATTTAAGTTTGCCCTAAATGTCTACAAATAAAAGCACCTTTCTGGACCGATCATTCAATCATCAATCTTTTCATTGACCACAAGTCTCTGTAATTCAGCCCTTGTCAGTTCTAGCCTCTGGAAGAGAAAAGGTGTGTGAGAACAAAGGTCAACAAGAGATGTCAACCTCACAGCCAGGAAGGCTGGTATCTATGTATCTGTCACCGGACACTGCCCTGTGTCCTTTCTTAGAAGAGTCTTTCCACAACAGCTTGTCAGGCCATCTACATCTGAAGCTGGAAAAAGGAAAAAAAAAAAAGATGATCCAGCCATCTGCCCTGCCTTTCATCTCTTTTGCCTGTAACTCCTTAATCAGTGTTCCCTAAACATCTCTGTGTCCAGCACTAAACTGTGAAAAGACATAAAAAAATAGCAAACGTAACCATGGCCTTAGACAACATTCTTATGAATGAATGAGAGATGTACAAACTAAACCAAAATTAGAGGCATGGCCAATCAAGTTCAAGTCTCACAATACTGATAAGTATGCTGGGAATCTGGAGAGTGTGGTCTGGAAAGATTTTGACAGATGTGTGAATAACTGGGTGGAAGAAAGGAAGACAGTCTCAGTCTGTGTTGGTGGGACAGAAATAAAACCTTCCAGCCACACATGGCAGTACACGCCTGTAATCCTAACACTCAGGAGAATGAGGCAAGCGGACAGTAAGTTCAAAGCCAGCCTGGACAACTTATGAAGGCCCATCTCAAATAGAAGAATTAAAACGGGTGTAGCTCAGCAGTAGAGCATCTGCCTAGTATGCACGGGACCAGGTTTAATGCCCAGTGTGAAAAAGGGAAGGAAAGGCTCCCATCTACAAAGCCGAGCAGGAAAGCAGCTGTCCTTACCAGCACCAGGATTGTGGCAATCAGACGTGTGGGCTCAAACATGCGCTTCAGCTGCTTCATGGGCCCCATGAGGAAGATGGTACTACGAGGCAAACACACAAGCCATTATGGCTAGAACAGAGCCACAGGAGGCATGCAGCCCCCTCCCCAGGAGCGCCTGTGGCACCAGCAGGAATAGCTCTTGCCCAGCACTGGAGTTACGGGTCTTTTGTGCCCTCATTAAATCCATCAAGAACCTACATACGAAGTAGGGACCATTAGTACACTCATTATAGAGAGGAAGAAAAAGCCCAGGGGGGTCCATAACCAAGGTCACCCAACTAATACGAGAGCAAGCCCATACGTGCATGTTTGACTGTAGCACCACTCTCTCCACACCGCCGTCTGTCACCCTCTCTCTGAGAGGTGCTACTTCACCTCCTCGACCACCTACCCAGAGAAGCTCGGGTTTAAGAAACAAACCCATGCCTCTTCTTTCATAGCCTCCAGGAAATTTAGTAAGAGTAACACCTGCTACAGCTTAATGCCTGCCCAATGCCAGGTGTCACATACAGCACTCATTCCATCCCTTCAACAACTCTGAGACGGGTGATCCTGTACCTGCGTCAGAGCTGTGAAAACGAGAGCTCAGTTTCCCGATTTAAGATCATACAGGAATTCAAAGAGCTAGCGTTCAGCCCGCATCTGTTCAGCCCTTAGAGTGACTGCGTAGGAAGGAGACGTGAGAGCTGGCCAGTGGAAGAGAGCGATCACAGTGAAGCAGATACACACGCCTGACACATCGAGTACAGGCACCAGGCTTCAGTCACACTTCCTGGATCCCAGTGAAGTGCCCAAGGGACAAACAGTGGGAGCGCCTTACAGATGACATTCAATACACACGGCAGCAGATGGCATTAACTACTGAGCATTCGGTAAAAGCCATAGTTTTTGTTGTTGTTTATAATGTCTGCCTCTCTTTAAAGTTAAGCTATTTTGTGAGCTCAAGTGTCCGAGCTCAGAGAGTTCTTTACCTAACAAGAGTGAGAAGCCGAGACCAGGCACACACATGTATCACACACATGTATGAACAGATTCTGGGTCAAGTCAGAAACTCCTCTTAACAACAGAAAATAACAGCATGCCCCTTCACTCTTTCCCTCTGCCGTGTGCTATGGAGACTGTCCCATTAAGAACCGCTAGCAAGGGGGCTGGAGACATGGCTCAGAGGTTAAGAGCACTAGCTGCTCTTCCAAAGGTCCTGAGTTCAATTCCCAGCAACCACAGGGTAGCTTATAGCCATCTACAGTGAGATCTGGTGCCCTCTTCTGCTGTGCAGGTGCACATGCAGGCAGAACACTGTATACATTAAAAAAAAAAAAAAAAAAAAAAAAAAGCTCTTCTGGAGTAAGCAAACTGAGTATATAATTATACTCATTCTAAACTATACATTTAACCCACATTGTAGCTTAAAAAGCCAGTATCTGAGAGAGCTTCAAGGGCAACATTATTGAAGGCCAGCATCTTACTAAAGATTCAAGGTTTGAGAAGGTAAGGCCAGCTGGGTATGGTGGGGCACATCTCTAATCCCAGCACTCAGAAAGGCAGAGAGACAGACCTCTATGGATTTCAGGCCAGCCTAGCCTAAGGACAGCCAGGACTATGTAGAGAGACCCTCTCTCTGACATAGAGAGAGAGGGGACGGAGAGGAAAAGGGCATACTCCACCACCCACTCTACCAGGCAGAAACAGTGCTGAGGTTTGGGTTCAATTGGGGACAAGAGAGGCAGAAATGCAGGCAGCCTTTGTCAAGTGTTTTAGACAGTGTTAACAAAAATATAGATGAGACAGAAGGAGCCCCAGAGGAGGAGGAGGAGGCCACCAGTTCCAGGAAGGAGGCAGTAATCAGCAAAGCTTCACACAAGATGCAACATTAGAGCCAGGATTTAACAAATGAGCAAGGTAGCTGTCGAACTGGGCAGGACTGCATACAAAGAAAATGGCCCAAGAAGAAGCACAGGGGTGCTTAGAGGTTTGAATTCCATCTGCAAAGACGGGGCAGGAAGCCACATGGGGGAGGGGTGTGCTATAAACAAGGGCTCCATGGATCGATCATAGCTCAGAAGGAAAGTGCGTGGAAAGCAGCAAGAAGTGGGGTGGAGAAACCCAGCCGAGTAGGATGGAGGAACTGAGGTAAGAAGAGGATGGACAAAGCTAAGAGCTGTCCAGGTAAGGCCTTCTGTAAGAAACTGCCCCTGATCCTGTCAGTCGGCGCTCTCCGAGCTTCTCTTCCTTTCTCTGATGTGCCTGGTTCATGTCTCTGCCTGGCTGGTGAGTTAAGCACCCCTGGGCCTGTCTTTGGTAGTCCCTGAGTCCACCGGAGGTGACAGTGCTTACCCGGTGGGCCCAAAATCAAGCAGTGAGGGGAAAACAGCCACAAGGACAAGGAAGAAGGCCAGGTGAGAAAAGACAACAGCAACTGAGTAATTATCACACATGGGAAAACTTGGACTCTTGGACTCCCTTCTCCCACAGGACTCTGAAGCTATTTACAGAACCATGGGGGAGGGACAGAGAAGGAGAAGGAAAGATGGCCCCAGTCAGGTCCCTGAAGTCCATTCTGACAGGGTCAGGCCAGCATTTCCCACCAGAGGCAGGACTGACATCATCTGCACAGGGGTAGTTGAAGGATCAGAGTGAATGAGGTCAACCCAGGATGTCTGCTCACTTGAAGCAGGCTGAATGGCTGACCTCCTCTGGAAAGCACCCATCAGACGCCCCACCACAGGAGCCTCACCCTCAAGTCAGGATGGTCTGGCACGCATAATAACCAGTTGCCAGTCTCACGGCCACTCTCCTGGTGAGCCCTTTTAGAAGCAGCAGCTGCACCTCAGTCTCTGAGGGCAGTAAAAACAACACAGGGAGGGCTGGCCATACCATGTGCCTTGGAGAAAGCATCCCAATGCTTTGGGCCATAGTTCCTTCACAAGTCAAGCACTGGCCACACAATTCCTGCTTTCTCCCAGGGGTGTCACAAAGATAAACTAAGACATAGGTGTTTTAAAAGAAGAGCATGTGAATGTGATATATGCCAACTAGCTCTCTTCCTTCTTTCCAAATCCTTAAAAATATGGAGCATCCTTCTCCTCTCCCCCCTCCCCAAATACGATGGGCATTTTATTATCTAATAAAAAGCAAGGCTGGAAAAGAGAGAAAAGAAAAAGGTTACCTCCCAATGGATGCGATGTTCCCCAAGGTGTAAAACACTGCAAAGAGGCTGAGTCCCTTCCTGGGTACCCACAGCAGAAGAGTACCATAGAAGGGAAATCACAGGACATGTGCACGTGAGCCCAGCAACCACCAGAGCCACACAGCTGCCCCCCTACCTCCTATCTCCCTCCCCATTATCCACCAATTCAATGGTGTAGGAAAGAGAAAAGTAAGTGGGTGAAAGGAAAAGAATATAACAGAGAACAAGGAAAAGGAGGCAGGCAGAAGGAAACCTTACCAGCAGTGAGCAGAGGATTCCTATAACAAAACATGCGATGAAGCCTTTTATCCTGGTGCCCCAGCTTAATGACGAAGCCTCCACGACCTGCAGTTTCAAAATAACGATTACACAGATACATGAACATTTATTAAAAACAGAGAAAACTCACAATTAACTTAGATATGGTCTTAAGTGCCAGCGGAAATGGTGCTTAGCGCTGGTGTGCAAACCTGCCGGCCTGAGTTCCATCCCCAGAAACTGCGTAAAGGTAACAGGAGTGGAGTCCTGCCGGTTGACCCCTGGCCCCCACGTGAGTGCTGCCCACCTGCACTCCTACACACACAGGTAACAAAAAAGTTAAGGAAGGAAGAAAGAGAGGAGAAAAAGGAAGGAAGGAAGGAAGGAAGGAAGGAAGGAAGGAAGGAAGGAAG